>NW_020290010.1:0-369494 GCF_003144195.1 Ceraceosorus guamensis | reverse complement strand
CTCACCTCCACCCCATCATCAGACCATCTGCACCTATCGCACGTGACCTGTGCCATTCCCGTAGCTCTGCAGTCTTGATTCTTGAGTCAAGAGTCTCGCGCGTGTTAGATAGCGTGCGCGGCGTATGGGATTCGCCGGGTGCGCGGTGGTGGTGCATCGCGCTGGCCTGCATCAGATCAGCATGCAGCATGCAGGCTGTGAAAGGCACAAATTAAGACTCACGACTCGTGACTCTCCGTGGTCCCTGATGCCCTTGCAATTAAGTCGTGAGTCGTGAGTCGTGAGTCGTGAGTCGTGAGTCGTGAGTCGTGAGTCCTCGCGCGGCGCGATGGTACGCCTGCGGTGTACCGCTATACTCGTCGCGCGGGAGCACGGTAAGAAATGACATTTCGCGACGCCCATTTCACGATTTCAAATCCGAGCTTGCATGGTGACTCAAATTGCGACCGACGGTGCATGCTGCTGCTGCACGCGAATGGTGAACGCTGACTCGTCCAAACCGTTCACTCGTGACTCACGCAGTTGCTGTGCGCTAGCTGCACCAGCGGCAGACTTTCAAACTTCACGCCTTGTCGACGTCACCAATCACAAATCCACACATGTGAATGACAGCAATCACTCTTACAATCACGAATCACAATATAATCAATCATCAGTCAAAGTCGTCATCATCAGCAGTCTCTCATCGCGACTCGCTGCTGCTGGACTTTTGCATGACGGTAAAGGCCCATGTGAAATACCAATCGAGCAACTACTATATTCACTCGCTCATATAGCACTCACGATTCCCTTTTATCGCACGCGCCTCCTCGTGCACCGACCTCTCAATTCCCGGCATCTACGCCCCCCGCGGCCCACATCGTTGTCCCTCATCAGCATCAGCATCAACGCCGCCGCCGCCGGCGCTCCTTGTCTCGCATCGCACGTCGCATCCTTTCCGCAATCCTACTCGAGCAGACAGATCATCACTTGCGATCGATCAGCCAATCGCGAATCGCAAGTGAGACGCTATACTCACACACACACACACACACACACACACACAACACTCCCACGGCCGAGAGCAGACGATTCGACGGACAATTGGATTGTTTGCTTGCTTTGCTTGCTAGACAAATAGAGCGTGCATCTGCGTGGCGACTCCATCGCTAAGCTGCAACGAGTAGGTTCTCATCGAGCCGCATCGCGCCGCGCCGCACCGAACCGCACCGAACCGCACCGCACCGCATCTACATCTCCTACAGGCTATATAAGACACAGCAGCAGCTGCGTCTCTCCCACGGCCGCACAGCTCCCGAGAGATACGACCGGTGAGTGTGGGCTCGAGTACCCTGCACGCAAAATAATCGGCTTCGACGTGGTAGTGACTAATCGCATGCAGGCGCACGTCCCTCTCGTCCTTGCCTCTGCTATCCCTCCTCTCCTTCATCACAGTGCGCCAGATACAGGAGCCCAATGTCCGCCGGTCATTCGTGACTCCTCGATATAATCACAATCGCACATACGCACGCTCACTCCCCCCCCAACGTATCTGGCATCGCGACGCAAGGAAAAGAGACGAGCATGACTTCGCAGAGGGGCTCGTTGAGCCCCACCTTGACCGCCTTCAATAGCGAGCATGCACACTCATCAGACCCATCGACAGCTCCCCATCATCTCGACACCGACGCGAAGAGTCGCGCAGCAGAAGACGCTTCTCCCACCGACGCTGCCCTATTGCTGGCCTCGCTGGCAGCTCAACGAGCCAGCAGAGGATCGAATCCTTATCGCAGCATTCCAAGACGCTTTGTGCCCACCAGCGTTTCTCGTAGCAGAAGCAGAAGCTCGAGTCGCAGAGCGACGCGGCCAAACCTCGAGCACGAGAGGTCCACGCGGCGCGAACAAGGACCACCTCACGCAGAGTCGTCGCGCGATGGGGCTAGAAGATGGGGCTTGTCGGACTCTGCAGACGAGTCGGATGCTTCGGACGACTCTTCCAGGACAGCTGCTGCTGCTGCCGTTAGGTACGCCATGGGAGGTGGCAGCGTAGACTTGAGCAGGGAGGAGGCGCAAAATAGACCTCGCGCCAACACGTTGAGGCCACCGAGTCCTCCGAGTAAAGGCAAAGGCCGAGCAGAACCTGTGCCCATCACCCCAACACTGTTGCGCTCTGCGCGCTCCACAGCCCACTTGGCGCGCACGGCATCCTCAACGCAGCTATGTATGCTCAACGCAGAGGCTACTTCTCTCCGCGCAAGTCGCGACGCTTCGCCGATCGGAGAGCGAGAACGAAGTCGAGACTCGCTTTCCGTCTCGCCGCCTTGGATCAGATCCAACAGTCCTCGAACAGCGTCTGGTGATGCGATTTCGGGTCGAGGACGGCCTAGCGCCAGTGCTCCCGGCGTCCAAACGGCTCGCTTGCCACCTTCGTTGGCCGCGATCAGCCGTGGTCGAAGCGATCACGTCTCACCCTCCAGGCTCGGGAGGCGGGGCACCAGTGCCAGCGTCCTTTCCACGACGGGGCCGCAAGACGACTGTACGGCAGCTGGGTCAGGCAGCAAGCTTGTGCGCAAGCATAGCCTCTTGAACAGACCCACCAGCCGCGCGTCGATCGATCTCGAGGGTGCTCTGTTTGGAGATGAAGAGGATGTGCACCTGACTTTCTCCTCGTGCGAGTCGGGAGAATCGGATGTGGAGGACGCTGCCGCTTCTTCCCCGCCCAACTCTCGCTTCAACAGTCGAGGTCGCAGCTCTAGACGCAGCAGTGGAGCTTCTAGGGATCGCAAACGAGGCTTGAGGGTGCTCTTGCAACCCATCACGGACACTGACCGTATGCCAGAAGATGCTAGCACCGAGCAACAACCGTCTTCGTCCTGCGCTACTTCGTTAGGTACGAGCGGCAGCGCTGGCTCCGAGCACGATCGGCGTAGCAGCCAAAGCGTGGCTAGCAGTCGTAGTAGCAGCTGCGATCACCTGCTAGAGTTTCGCGCACAGAGGGCCGCGATGCCTCGAAAGGGTGCGGTGCTGGCTGGCGACGTGATGCCTGACGATGCCACTGGATTGGGCACGGCGCCACCTGCTTCGCGGCCGATCGCTACGCTCACGCGGCAACGCAGCAGAAGAGCAGCGACGCTCTCGCGCGCTTCGTCGCTAGCTCGATCGAATTCCGGTCGCAGTCGCGCGACGCAGAGCCTGGCTAGGATCGTGCTCGATGATCAGCGCAACAGCAGCAGCAGCAGTAGACAAGGGCGCTCTTCTAGCCGTGCGAGCGCGATCGAGGAGATGATGCGGGATGCTAGCAGCAGCATCGAAGGCGGGCTTGGTGCGCTCACACAGCCGGCAGTGCGCGTCGAAGCTGAAGATGGCGATCCTTTGCTCTGTCCTAGCACAGTCAGCATTGCTGATCTGGTCAGCGTGCCTGCGGTGGAGTGGGATTCGGACAGCGATCGGCGACAATCGATTTCGTCTGTGCGAAGCGAAGGAGCGTCTGGCGAACAAGAGGCTGCGCGCAGAAGCGGCTTTGCGGCAGCTTACTCTGAGCGCATCGCTTCGATCGGAAGTCACTTTAAGCTTTGGTCGCGCCATGGTCAGCACGAAGAGCAGAGCGGCACGATCCCGCAGCAGCAGCAGCAGCAGCAGCAGCAGCAGCAGCAGCGGGATGTCGTGGCGCCCACTACCGACTCGATGCCCGTCGCCGCACCTCAGAGGTTGCGGACGACGAGCGGACGGCCACAGGTGGGCGTGGCGCACGAGAATGCGAGTGCGAGTGCGAGCGCGAGCACGGATTCCAGCTTGTTCTCAGCATCATGGCGCACGCTCTCGCGCTTGCCGAATCTGCTGCTGCTTCCGACGTTGGCCACAAGGAGCGCCTCGCCTCCTTCTGCTGTAGTCGGCGCGTCTCCGCCGACGTCTGGCGCCACATCTCTCAGTCCGCACGACGCTGCTGCACAACTCGCCATCCCGCCTTCCCCATTGGCGCCCAAGGCGGAGCTGCCGCCCTCGCCCGACGCTGCATCGAGCGAGTCCCTGGGCGGCGAGGCGCGCGACGGTGCGCAACAAGCGTCGCCAAAGATGGGACGAGGCGTCGTTTCGCCACTGGAGGGTGACCGCGATGCTGGTGCCTACGTGAGCGGCTTGGGCGCACCGATCGACCCGGACATTGAGCTCTCCTCGGTCGTTCAGCTGCAGACTTTTCGCTCGAGATCTCGCTCTGCCAGTAGGAGTCGTGGCTATGCGGCTCATCGCATGCCTCACCTCTCGCGCCCGCCGAGCAGTCCGGATCAATCGAGCGCCAGTCGTCGTGCGAGCGCTTCGCGCGCTCGCACCAGGGTCAGCATCTCGGAAAGCGCTTCCTCCCCCGATCTCAGTCCGGCTGCGTCGCCATCGCTTCACAAACGCGAACCGGAGGCGGGCATAGCACCCCTCACCCTTCCAGAGCCGACATTGGCGCTGAGGAATGCGGATGCGATGCGAGCAGTCTCTGCGCCGACATCTCCTAGAGGCAGGCGAGCGCGCCACGACAGTAGAGGGCGTTTGCAGGCTCAGCAGCGAGACGATGACGAGGATGAGGATGGCGATGGCTTTCGATTGGTACATCGCCGCGGAAGACGAGCGAGGCGCAGAGCGAGCGTGGGTCGGTCGGAGGAGGAGGATGAGGAGGCGAAAGCGAGCCCAAAGTGCTCTCGGCCTGCCGTGCAGGCTCCCGTACCAGAGACTTTTAGCGCCTACGCTTCTTCCGCTTCCCATTCGGCATCGGAAGACGAGCGATCTTCGGCGTCCGAGACGGAGCGGCACGGGTGCAAAGACGTCGCGAGATCGACGCGCGATGAGGATGTCGAAGAGCGCGGAAGGAGGTCGAGATCGGGCAGGGGTCGACGTCGCTCTACCAGTCCTTCGGGTGCGCGTCAGAACGCGGTAGGATTGTTCTCCTTGCCTGCTAGCGGAAAGAGTCGACGATCGCTGCAACAGCAGCAGCAGCAGCAGCAGCAGCAGCAGCAGGAGCGACTCGAGAGATCGACGGCATTTCACGGCAGCATAAGCACATTGCCTCGCGTTAGGAGCTCTCCGAACCTCAGCTATGCAGCGGCTGCTGCTCACGCTGCTCATCATCTGCGACAGGCGGCCCAAGCTGCCACCTCAGCTAGTCCTCCAGTGACGCTCCCAGGCGCCCCCATCGTCGCTCCTGCGCTCGCGCCATTCGACGATCGAGGCCGCACAGGCTCGGTAAAGGTTGTCAGCGTCAGCGCGGAAACCTCGAGCATCGATGCGCTGGCGACGGATGAGCCCAGCATCACGACTGCGCCTCGAGACTTGTCGGACGAGATCAGCATGGCCAGCGAAGATGCCATGCAGCCAGACGCTGCTACCCTGTGCGCGTCCGAGACGTCTGAAGCTGCTGCTGCTGCTTCTAACAGCACAATCCCCGCACCGACGACCATTGCGCTCAGACCTTGCATGGTCTCCAACGGCGCTCACCTGCTCATGCTCTCGCTCGAATTGGAAATGATGCGCGCGAGGAAAATCAGCGCGAGCTTGAAGCCCAGGTGGCTGAAAGCTAGGATGAGAGAGGTGCGAATTTGGGATGCGTCGTCGGTCGCAGGCTTGCTTGGCGCCGAAGAAGGTCGCACTAGCGGCGCACCAGCGATGCCTCTGGAGCAAGCTCAGGCGAGCAGCGCCAGCGGCGTCAGCAGCAGAGGCACACAAATGCCTGCTCCTCCCCTCGCTTCCTTTCGATCCGTGGACAGGCCGCAGAGTCCTCTGCGCCATGAAGTTACGTGAAGTGGAGCGCGTTCGCAATCTGTAGCATTTACGTGGTTCCCATAGTATACATGCCCCTGCAAATACGTATCAGAATGCCCAAAGTCTTGCGCAAACGTCTCGCTGATCGGCTGCTAATGCTTTGCGCTCAGCTTCCTGGATCTTGGCTTGGCGTTGCACATCCCACACCGCCTCTCGCGCTTCTCGATCTTCGTCATCCTCTCCTTGACGAGCTTCGGGCACGCTCTCCTTCATGAGCTCCTCGACTTCTTTTCGCGCTTTTGCAGCAGCTTCGTCGATCTTTTGATGAGCCTTGAGCGAGGGAAAGATATGAGCGACGGGCAGGAGCTTGTGCGATAGCGCTGGCACGGCTTGAGGGCGAAGCCGGGCCCTGTTGTCGTCCTGCGATGACGTCGGTCGAAGCGTGCGAGCGATTTCCGACTCGAAGAGCTGCGAGGAAGGGCATGGGGCCGCGACAGGGTTCGTGAGCTTGCGATGCCCTCTGCGATGCATTTCCAAGAATCGTGCGAGCGACTCACAGTGGCGTACGTCATGTCCAAAAAGTCTTCCAGATCCCACCTGTCTTTGAGAAAGGGCTCGGCGAGGATGTGCGAGAGGGTGGTCACGCCTTGCAGGTAGTGCGATTGACCTCCAGCCTCGTCTGCAAAAGTGCCCTCTGACAATCCGCCGCCTTGCTTCTCGCGCGCCGACAAGGAGGCTCCTAGAGCTGCAAGCTCCCACAGCGAAGAGTCTAGCGCACCAGTCTTGAGCGGGTCTGTCTCGAGCGCGTCGTACGGGTCTGGGGAGGGGTGGGGGAGGCGGCAGCCTTAGAGGGGAGGTCTTGCCGAACGCACGCGCCGGACTCACCTTCGATGCCCTTGGGTCCCAGATCGAAGCGATCCTCGTTAAAGACGCGATGTATCAGTCCAAGGCAGCCCTTGTGCCTCTTGAGCAGGTTCCAGACAAATGGAATGACGCTAACGGCCGCAGCTGGTGGAGCTCTCAAGCTGGCTCTGGCCATGCGCTTCGCAAACGAAGCGATGAGCGCTTCGGGAAGGTGCGAGGAGGCCAGAAAATTATCTAGGAGACGCAAGAAGCGTGCTCGGTAGCGCACGTGCAGGAACGGTGGGTCGGAGAGGAGGAGCGAGTAGAGCTTGTTGTAAAAGGAGGGGTACTGAAGATTGTGCGAGAGCATGAGGGTGTAGAGCGAGTTCAATGCAAGCAGAGAGGTCGCTCCACCTAGTTCCGGAGAGACGTGTCAGCAGAGCGCGGAAACGAGCACCCTACTGGCACTCACCAGCTTCGAGGCAATCTACGAGCCAGTCCACAACGAGTCTCGGCTTGGACAGATTCGGCAAGATTTGATTGTGGAAGCGTAGCAGCACTTGATGATTGACGTGCTGCGGAATGGAGCCGCCTGCTATGCGACCCTCTTCATCGCGTCGAGGGAGCAACACTGCGTACCACGCCGCACTAAAAGCGGCTTTGTGCGCAGCCAGGTTGTGCACACACACGTGAAACGGTGGCGCCCTGCGGCTCCTCTTTCGGCCCATCGATGACCATGAGCCCTGTGTGGGGGTGTGAGTGCCGGCGCGAATCTGTTCTGGCTCATCGCGACGAGGCCCGGGTCCTCCCTTGACGCCCTGGCCGTTGCCAGTGCGTGTCTTTTCCTGCTCCTCATCTTCCGAGTCGGAGAACCATGCCTGCATGTCCTCCTCCTCCGCTTCATCGTCGCTCTCATTCTCGCTCCCACCTGCGTCGACGACTTTTTGCTTTTTGGATGCACGCGAGGCGCTTGCCAGCAACTTTTTGCGTTTGCCCTTGGCATCGGGTGCGTCAGACGAAGGGGGAGGCTGTTGCAGCTGCGGCACGATAAAGGTGTTGAGGTCCTGGACGACCTTTGGAATTTCAGTCAAGTGGAGCAGCAGCTCGGTGCCATTCTCTCGTAGCCGCGACTCTGCAAGCGATGGCGGAATGGCGTGCAAGATGGTTCTGGGGGGGGGGAAACCAAGGCGTGAGTGGGGATTGCATTTAGTGAAGCTCGACGCGCCACGCACCTGACTTCCCTGCACACCGCCAGGCGAACATCGTCGTACTCCTCCAAATACTCTTTGACGAAAGCGTCTCTCACATCCGCTGCGAGTGCGGATTTCTTGGGACCAGCGAGCAGAACAAGCATGAGCGCCCTAAAAGGCGCAGACGCCCATTGACCCAGAGACGTGTGTGCATCAAGGGTAGCATGTGCGTTGGGCTTGCTGCGTAGATGAGTAAGACAGGCCGAACAGCTGACTTGGAGCGCCACAAGGTATTTGAGGGCGAGCAGCTGCGGAAAGCAGAGTCAACAGGAGCGTCAGAGGCAAACGACAGCCGCTCTCGTCTCACCCGAACATGCTCAGCTTCGTGTCCAAGAAGCGCGCAAAAGCATTGCACGCTCTCGTTGAAGCGCTCAGAGATCCACTTTTTGAACGTCAAGCTCGCGTCCTTTTCGTTGTGCGCATGCACTTGGAGCTTTCCTTCTGCGTCTACAAATGCGTCCAGCGGGACCTTGTTCGCTCGCACCAAAGCAGAAACCGAGTGCATGAGCAGCGACATGCTCTTGGGCAGCAGCGTAGAGGCGGCATCTGGCAGTGCTGAGAGTTCGATGATCAGCGCTAACAGATCGCTGAGAGGATTAAGATCTGTGGAGCCGGACAGGGACGCCTGCAACGCAACCAGCCGAGATGTGTGCGGTGAGGCTGCCGCCGCCACCTCTGGCGTTACCCTGCCCTTCTTGGTGATGCGTGGGCTCGCCATGGCGATATTGTAGCAAGTCGCTGTGCGTGATGGGCGGCAAGATGTAGGGCGCTATCGCGCTCTGAAGCGAGTGGTGAGTACTCCGAAGCACCCCTTCGTTACAAACAAATTTCTACGCATTCACGTGATCAGGGCGACCAAAAAAAGAAGTTTCCGCGCTAATGAGAGCTGCGCCGCGATTTGAGGGCCAAGCCCACCAGCCTCAGCATGATTCCCCTCACATCAGTCCGCAGAGCGGCGAAGGAGCGCTGCGGTGTTGACCACCCTGGCGCTGTGTGTGCGCGAAGCACACCACTGACCTCCGCGTTGAAGCAGTGTGAACACATGCGTTTGCACGCTGCGTCACGAAGCTGCGACTCCGCGTTGCGATGGGCTGCTAAGACTACATTGGCTGCGCGGGTGCAGTACACGGATCCCTCGAAAACCCATGACAGGTGGGAGAGCCGACGCATCAATTTAACTGTCCGACGCGTTCTTTGGTGCATATGCTAGTCGAGTGACGCAGACGTCGCGCATGGCGAGCCACGTGCGCGAGAATGTCCTTAGGCGTCACGCATTCATTGATTCGCGATTTCGACATCTTCGTTTACCGCGACGCGAGAGCACATCATCCTGCTTCCTCGCACATAGCCACTATTCCCATCAACCCCGTTACGAAGCTGTACCAGCCCCCGATATCCCAACATGGTGCGTTAGCCTCGCCGTCGCTGTCACGCAACCTGCTGACCCTTTCGAGCCCGCTCGCAGCGTCCGCTCTTATTGTCCGGACACGAGAGAGCGCTGAACCAGATCAAGTTCAACAGAGAAGGCGATCTGCTCTTTTCCTGCTCCAAGGATCAAGTGGTCAATGTCTGGTATTCTCATAATGGAGAGAGACTAGGCACGTACGAGGGAAACAATGGTAGCGTGTGGAGCATCGACCCGGATTGTGAGTATGCGCCTGTGGGCTTGGCAATTCTGTCCCCTGCCTGACACCAGCGTCGCCACTGCAGACTCTTCCTCCTTGCTGGTGACGGGATCGGCGGCCAATCAGATGAAGTTGTACGAGGTTTCGACTGGCAAATGTCTCTTTACGTGGGAATTCGACACTGCCGTCAAGTGCGTCGCCTTCTCGGAGGACGGCACGCAGGTGCTAGCAATCACAGAGCAGAGGATGGGTTTCCGTGCAACCTTGAAAGTGTTTCGCATCAACCGAGATGCAGAGACTTGGACCCAGCAATCGTCGGAGCCTATAAGGAATATCACGTTCAGCGGTCCCAAAGCAACCGTGGCTGCTTGGGCGCCTGCGGATCAGTACATCATCACTGGGCACGAGAATGGAAAGGTGGCAGCTTACTATCACGATGAAAAGGAGCCAGAGAGTGGGGTGGATGCAGAGTTGGAGGAGAATAGCGTAAATGCGCACCCGGATGCGCAGGTGACGGATCTGCAGCTGAGCGCAGACGGAACGTATCTGATCACTAGCAGCAAAGACAAGACTGCCAAGCTGATCGATGCCAAGTCGCTCGCCATCCTCAAGACCTACACCACCTCTACGCCTCTCAACAGCGCTGCTATTCATCCAACTCGACCCTACGTCATCATCGGAGGAGGGCAGGATGCCATGAACGTCACAACGACGAGCGCGAGGCAAGGTCGTTTCGAAGCTCGATTTTGGCACAAGGTGTTCGAGGAGGAATGCTCCACCATCGCTCAGCACTTTGGCCCGATTCACTCGATCATCATTCACCCCAGCGGAAAGTGCTTTGCGTCGGGCGGAGAAGATGGCTACGTGAGGGTCAACTGGTTCGATCAGGCCTTTTTCACGGTCAAGCCTTATGGCCCTGCGCTCGACTTGTCGCCCGAGGATAACTAGACGTTGTATTCTGAGCATCTCCCTCCATCAAAATGTCATCGACGAGCGCGCTAGACTGATAGTGATACAAAGAGGGGCGCGAGCACAGCTAAGAGAGGCAATGTGGCGCCAGCGCGAGCGCGAGCGCGAGCGCATCCCGCGTTGCGTCTGGTGGAGCCTTTGGAAGTGCTGCCTCCTCGATTACCTCTGCTTCCATTCGAGTCGAGTATCAATTGTCTGTTGTTGGTGCCTTGCGGCTCAAAGGCCGACGTGCTGACAGAGGCCTGGCTCTGCGCTTGCTGCGTGAGAAAGACGAGGACGACGCTCGGAGCAGGCACTCGCAAAGTGCATCGTTGGGAAGGGCACGCTAGCGTCTGGACGTCCTCGGTGCCGATCAGAGTTCCGTCCGAGTAGTAGGAGAGCGTTTGACCTGCCCAGGTCTGGCGTGGAATGGACGTCAGCGTGCGGCGCATGAGCTAGCGCAGGAACGTGCGGCTCACAATGTTGGCCTTTTCATCGACGCTCGCGGCGGTCAGCGTCTTGAATGATACAGCAGCGTTACCATTCGCAGGCAGGTCGAACTCGACATTCATGACCTGGGTCTGATCGTTTGAGGAGGCCATGTTGACCAGGACGAGCTTGACTGGAGTCTCCTCTTCATACACACCATAAGCTGCCGCCATCGTCTCGTTCAGACCTAGATTCCGAACGCGTGACTGGTCGCTCGAGGTGGAGCGAAGGGCTTCGGCTAACACGATCAGCGAGTAGTAGATCGGCGCTGTGCGCCACGCAGTTGTGGTCGTGTTGCGCGTCGGCGGATGAAAGACATTGTACAGGACGCTGTGGGAGAGTCACGAGCGTGAGCGCGTGCGTGCACAGCGACGAGACTGCCTGCCCATACTCACTTTGCGCCTCCGTTGTGAAGCAGCACGGCGGAATGGTTGCGGTAAGCAAGTTCCAAAGAGGCAGTGATGGCCCAGAGGGCGCTCGTGAACGTATCGCTGACTCCAGCGACTCCCACGCACGACGCGGTGTTCTGGGGTGAGAAGAGGGGTGTGGCGAAGTCGTGAGTGAGAATGGATGGGCAGAGAGGTGACGCTGTGTACGCACCGTCTCGGCAAGCACATACGGGAGGCCCATTTCGACTGCTGTGCTGACGGCAGCAACATCGTACATGGCAAACTGCAAACGCGGTGCGAGAGTCAGACACGAGCGCAGACTCGGAGACCGTAGCGCCACTCACGTTGACAATGTTTGTCATGTTGAGGTATCCCGCATGCCCATACACTGCATCCGATTGGCACAGGCTTTGCGGGTCTGCGGGATGAGAAGCGTGAGCATGGGTGACTTGGCACGTCCAAACTTTAGCGTTCCCTCACACTTTATGGCGCTGATGGCTGCAAAGTATTGTCGGTCGTGTGAGCATGCGCACACACTCGAGGATGCTCGTGCGCCTCACCTTTGAGCCGATCAGAGAAGCGCGATCGCATCCCAGCGTCTAGAACTGCGGGATTGTGCGAGCGTCAGCATGAGGGGCTGAATGCGCGACGTCACACGCGCTCGCTCACTCTGACTAGTCGTCCACGAGCAGCAGACGCTCGGAGCGCTGAATTGGCGCACATCATCCGCATAAGCGGCGTTGATGATGCTCTGCGTGAGGGCTCCCCATTCGTCCAGATACGTGTCGATGCTGTACGACGCAGGTCTGTTGCCTGTGAGAGCATATCGATCGGGCTCGTTGCCGACCTACGCGCGAGAGGCGGCGTCAGCTTCATTGCGGCGTCTCAATGGCAACATCGAGACGCACACGCTCACCAGTAAATGCTCGAGCGAGTCTCCCACGCTTTTTTGGAGATGCTCGACCATGTCGAGCGTAAAGTCGGCGGTGTTGTTGACCATGTTGACGCCCCAGACGATGCGCGCGTCCGTAAGATTGACCAATGTCTTGAGAGACTGAAAGATGACGTCGCTATAGATGAGGTGGGGCGTGATGGGTATGCCAGCTGCGTTGAGCCCTCCGCCGACTTTGCGTATGACGCCGTCCAAGTTGCTGGCATATTCGGCAGTGTCTTGCGTGTTGCCTGGTTGCGAGACTCTAGTGTCAGGAAAGAGTGGGCACAGAGTCCATCACTTTGCCCCCCCGCGCTCGCCTCCCGTGCTCACCTCCGATGCGTACGATCGGACCTACTCCGGCACGTGCCCGTATGTTTGCCAGGTAGTTTAGAAATTGGTACGAGGGTGTTTGCGGGTCGCTGCCGACTGTGGGCGTGAAGCGCGTGCGGGGTCAGCGATTGTCGCTCCACAACAATCACGTCAACGCTCACAGTACTCGTCGGCGACGCTGAGCTCGATGCTGATGCCGAGCAAGTTGGCAGGGATTGGAATACTGGGCGCGACGTTCGCAGGTACGAGATCCAGTGCGAATAAGGCGCTTCCAAGGGCGGGGTTTGGATTGGAGGGCAAGGGCTGTGCAGTTCGATTGGGAGCAGAAGGAGGAGGGCCGGATGGTATGGATGCGCTGTAGGGCGTCAGAGGCGCTTGAAGTACCAGCATGGGTGCGTTGCTTGGAATTTGAATGTCGACCTGGGCGAATGCTGCGGAGAAGCACCCGAGGAGCAGTAGCAGCAGCAGCACAAAGCGTTGCTGCACACCGCTCGTCCACCATGTCCTCCGCAAAGGGAGCGTCAATTGGCGCCCCATCGAGTCCCTGCACTCGTCAAGGATGACCTCTCATCCATCAGCGCAGCGCAGCGCGCTCCTTCAATAAGCTTGGCGTGAGTCCACCTGTTGTGGTCATCAAGGTGGTAGTAACGAGTATAGCGTGCATGCACCCGCTTCCAAGAGTCGTGAGTCGCGAGCACCGCCGGCTCCGCGGACCTCCATCGCGATGCGCGCAAGCAGCACGCGCTGCATTAATTAGCAGGCGGTGTTCACGATCACTCGTCACGATCGCACCTGTGAGTCCACGTGGTGACCAAACAAGGAAACCGACGGGGGCGGGGACATTGTTCCAAAGCAGCCACCAATAGCGATCCAATCACGAATGAAAGGCCTTCGTTGCAACGATCAGCACGCTCTTCCACCCGCCGCACATACGCACGCACGCACGCACGCACCCCTCACGTATTGCCACGCACTCACAACTCTCAGCGACAAGCAACGCCCCCCCCCCCCCCCAACGGCGCATCCCACGCGCCGCAAACCCCTCTCAACATCCTTCGCCCAAGCTCCAACCCTCGCTTCGGCTCAGGCCACAAGTCTGGCAAATCCAGCTTAGATCTGCTGCGAGCAGAGGCAGGTAGCAGCAGCACCAGCACCAGCACCAGCACCAGCAGTGGCAGCAGCTCCTATCCGCCAAACGGCGGGGGAGGGCCAAGCCCATCATTACCGACCAGCAAGATGGCTCGCTCCCGCCTTGCCCTCTCTCCTCGCAAATTCATCTTCCTCGCAGTCAGCTTGACTTTTCTCGGCATCGTACTGCTCTCTCCCTCGAGGAAATACGTTGCGGAAAGAGGTAAAGCAGCTTGGGCGTCGGCAGGCGAACGATTGGAAGAGGTGGATCTGTCGGGCTTGCACTTTGACTGGCCTCAGAACCCTTGGATGGGAGGTGACGTGTTGGGAAATGTCAGAGTACCACCAGAGAAGCATGCGGATCCACTCAGAAGTAGGCGCTGCGAGAGCAATGGAGGTAGGATCATGGACGCAAAGGGGCATCTCAGACCGACCGTGCAGTACGGCATCATGATCGACGCGGGCAGCACTGGCAGCAGGGTACACGTCTACAAGGTGAGTGTGAGCTTTCGACTGCCGTGCGATCGCTTTGCTGACCTCCACGCCATCGCTGCAGTTCAACTACTGCAGCTCCTCGCCCGAGCTGGAATCGGAAGTGTTTGAAATGATTAGAGGAGGACTGTCTTCGTACGGCCCCAACGCGCAAGGTGCTGCAAATTCTCTGCGTCCGCTACTTCAGACAGCATACAAGTCCGTGCCGCCAAGTTTGAGGAGGTGCACGCCCATCTCTGTCAAGGCGACTGCTGGTCTTCGATTGTTGGGGGCAAAGCAGAGCAAGGATATTCTCAATGCCGTGAGGTACATGCTTGAGCACGAGTATCCCTTTCCCATCGCGGATGGGCCCGATGGACGTGGCAAAGGCGTCGAGATCATGGAGGGCAGAGATGAAGGTGGGTACGACAGTGCGGAAGAGACGTTTGCGGGGACTGCTCTCGGGGCCTCTGCGCTGACGCAAGCACGCACGCACGCACGCCACAGGCGTCTTTGCATGGATCACCGTCAATTATCTCCTCAATCGGATCGGCGTGCAGGGTACCAATGTCGCACCAAAGACGGCAGCAGTCATGGATCTAGGGGGCGCCTCGACGCAGATCGTATTCGAGCCCACACCGGGTAGCGGGCCCATGCCTCCCGGTGCGCACGTCTACACGCTAGAGGGTGAGCGAAGAGTGAACGCGTGCAATATTGATTCCGGGCGCTGACAACTTTTGTATGCAGGCTTTGGAGGAAGGAACTACACCCTGTACCAGAACTCCTACCTCGGTTATGGTCTGATGCAGGCGCGCAAGTCTATCAATGCTTTGGCGACGTTCAGCCATGCCCTCTCCAACCCATCTGCCGTCAAATTCGGCCCCTCGACTGGCACGGCGGTGATTGGCGTCACTGCGGGTGCAGACGCTGTGCGCATCCCTAGTCCGTGCTTTGCTCCAGGCACGGAAAAAAAGGCCAAGGTGGTACTGCCGGGACGTGATGGCGAGGTGGAGGTGATGCTGACAGGTGCTCCTGGTGGATTCGCGGGCTGCAAGAGGCTCGTCGAGGTCATGATGAACAAGGATGCGTGAGTTGGCTGCAGAGAGTCGCTGTTCGCATGCAGACACTCGCTGATGCCCGTCACGTACCGTCTCAGCGCATGCGCGACCTCACCATGCTCGTTTGCAGGCGTCTATCAACCTTCGCTGATGAACAGCTTTGCCGACTCGCCCATCGTCGCGCTGTCCTACTTTTACGACAGGCTCGAACCGTTGGGTGTGAATGGGACATTCAGCATCTCTCTCCTCGAGTCGCTAGCCAAGGATGTCTGTGCGGGCCCAGCCCGATGGAGCGTGCGCTTCCCGCCAAGCAAGTACCCGGAAGCGCTCAAGGAACTGCGCGATAGACCCGAAACGTGCTTGGACCTGACGTTTCAACACGCCTTGTTGAGTTTGGGATACGATCTGGGCGCCAACAGACAAGTCACTGTGGCCAAGAAACTGGCAGGAAGCGAGTTGGGCTGGTGCGCTGGGGCGCAATTGATGACGGTAAGTCGAAGCGTGGTGTACCCATGCGCTGCACGGCTGACCGTCTTTGGGCCCCCTCGTGCGCGCACAGCTGGACGAAGAAGGCGTTCTTTGCAAGGCTTAGAATGCAGCAACGATGACATGCGTGCTCGTCGAAACTGCCATTTTGTACCTTACTAATCGTGAATGTGTGTTGACCAGTACGCGCTTGTGCAATGACTGCGGTCAAGTTAATCTCAGCCGCGCTTCTTGATCTTGATGTGATGATTTGTGGAGGCTCATCTCCATCGACGCGTGCGCACTGCCGCGCGCGAAGAACAACACCGCCGCCTTTGTGAACCGCTGTTGTCGGTGCGGTGGTGGTGCGTGCTGCATGCATGCATGCATGCGTACGCACCGAGGAGGTGTCCCTGCGAGTGGACACCTTCATCTCCTCACCATGATGACGATCACCATCGTCGAAATTGCGCCTTCCCAATAGGAGCTGCCTACCCACCCGCAAGACACACAACACCGCTTGCGCCGTCCGACACCATGGCGTATGCCAGAGCAAAAGGGTTGCCGGACCAGGATCGAGGTTGGGAAGAGGTCCAGGTGAGTCGCGTCGCGGCGAGATCGATGTCTTTGGCATCTAGTTGATGGAACGCGTTCCCACCCGCAGGCCAAGACGTTTTGCAAATGGTTGAATCTCAAACTGGAGGCGAGAGACATCCCTCCTATGACTTCGTTGGCAACGGACCTTTGCAACGGGGTCAGGCTGGTAGAGTTGATGGAGATCATGGGCGATTGTTCGTTGGGCAGGTACTACAGAACACCCCGGATGAGGGTGCAGATGGCCGAAAATGTCAACTTGGCATTGGATTTCATCAGGGCGAGAGGAGTGGTGCTCACCAATGTTGGAGCTGAAGGTGAGTGGCGCAAAATGCAGCATCGAGAGACGAGGCTCACGCTGCGCCCCTCCATAGACATCATCGACGGCAATCTCAAGCTGATTTTGGGCATGATATGGACGCTGATCCTGCGCTTCACCATCGCCGACATTAGCGCTGAGGGACTGTCTGCAAGAGAGGGTCTGCTGCTGTGGTGTCAGCGCAAAACCGCTCCATACGACGACGTCGACGTCAAAGACTTTACATACTCTTGGCAGTCTGGCAGAGCTCTCTGCGCGCTCATACATCGACATCGGCCAGATTTGCTCTCCTACGCCGACCTGCCAGCCTCTTCGCACGAATGCACCAGGATAGCGTTCGACACTGCCGCCAAGCACCTCGGCATTCCTCAATTGCTCGACGTTGAAGATTTGTGCGACGCAAAGAAACCAGACGAAAGGAGCGTCATGACGTATGTCGCCCAGTACTTTCACGCTTTCAGCTCGATGGAACAGGCAGAAGTGGTCAGCAGGAGGGTGGCCACATTTGTAGACGTCATGCAGAGCGCTTGGGTCATGCAGCAGGACTACGAACGGAGGGCTCGAGAGGTGAGTGGAGGGGGGAATGCGTGATACGACGCGCGACGAGCAGGAGCTGAACAGCGAGCGCACACGCACACGCATACAGCTACTGGCTGCCATGTCTGCAGAGGAGGAGACGTGGAACAGGGCGACTTTTGCAGGCAGCTACGCGGATGCTCGGTTGCAATTGAACGCCTTTAATGCCTACAAGGCGGGCACGAAGCGCGTTTGGGTTCGCGAGAGGACAGACCTCGCGGCGCTCCTGGGCAACATTCAGACCAAGCTGAGGACGTACCATCTACGGCCCTGGTCGCCCAGCGAGAGTCTGCACACTGCCGAAATCGACCTCTCATGGACACAATTAGCGACTTCGGAGGCAGCGCGATCTCGGCGCATCAATGCCGAGATACGTCGAGCCAAGGAAGCGCTGAGGATTAGGTTTGCGGAGCAGGCCAACGGTATCGAGGCGGCGCTGAGGGACATTGCAGCGGGCGTGGCGCGACTTTCTGGCGAATTGACAGATCAAAAAGCCAAAGTGCGCGCTCTGCACGAAGGTTTGGGGCCTTTCGAGGAGAGGCTGCGCGCGCTGGCAGAGACGGAAAAGGAGTGCCAAGAGGCGAATGTGGAGGAGAATGACCATACGGTCTTTTCGAGAGATGATCTCGTCTTTGAGCTGGAGCTCGTGGCCACCAGCGTCACCAAGAAGCTCGCCTTTATCGAGAATCAAGTGAGTTCCGCTCGAATGCGGTGTTGCGCGGCACGAATGCTGATCGACCACGCTGCCGCAGATCGTCTCGAGGCAGCACACGAATCTCACCCCTGCCCAGCTGGAGGAGTTCGAATCCACTTTTAGATATTTTGACAAGGATGCGACGAACACGCTAGCTATTCCGGAATTGGGCGCTGCACTCGCATCCCTCGGCATCATCTACACCGTGAGCCAACGTCCGAATTGCCCCTTGACTTGTGAGCGAATTGCGCCGCTCACACTTTTGCTCTTGCAGGACGAAGATGTTGAGACGATTCACCAGCAGCTCACTATAGATTATGGTGCAGTCGACTACGTGAGTGGTGGCAGTGCATCAGAGCAACACGCACGCGTGCTCATCTCAAGGCTCCTGCCACAGTCTGCTTTCTTGACCTTTTTGGTGAGAGCTGCGGTCGGACCGAAAAAGATGTATCAGCATACTCACCCGATCATGTCCCCGCAGCGCGAGATCACAGAAGACACGACTTCACCAGATCAGCTCCTTGAAGCGTTTCAGGGTCTGGCATCGGACAAGGTGAGTCCCGAGCGACGCGTGGCCTTGAGCATGCACTCACACCTCCCCACTCTGGCGTCAGCCCTACACGACAGAGTTGGACCTCCGACAAGCGCTTCTTCCTCAGGGCGCCATCGACTATCTCAAAGCGTCCATGCCACGAGTCGACGTGCCGGACGTGCAAGGCGAAGCGTACGATTACGAAGCGTACTTGTCGCAGGTGGGTGACCCTGCGGTGTGCGTCGTGTCGAAGCCTTGCTCACCCGCATAGCGCTCTTGCTGGCGCGCAGCTCTTTGGCGCTGGAGACTTGTCCGCCGTCAGCGGCAATTGAGCCGTTCAGCTCAGCTGTGGACGCCGCGCTTGTGGAAATACATGCGGCGCTATGCACAACCCTGTGTGTCGGTCTGCATACCGAACGTGAAGGAGTCAAGCGGAGCAGCTTTCACGAATCATAAGCTGCCCTCTTTGAGCGCTCGCTCGCGTGACTCTCGTCGGGATGCTCCAGATCGTGTTCGTGGCATCACCTCATGGCCCGACAGTGACCAGGTGAATGCGGATGGGGAATGAAAGGGCGCGTCGGAGGACCACACGTGTTCAAAGTTCTTTTTGCGCTCAACAAACATTTGTTTGGCGCCTTATGCTAGCTCTGCCAGACTCTGGCAATTGGCTTTGCCATACCTACACCTCCGCTCTTCTACAAGCTTTGTCTATTCTCAGGCGCCAAAATGCAGCCCTTTCCATCCACTCTTTGTTCAACCTTGAGCATGTGGTGTGGGGCAAGCTTTTACATCAGATGTATATACGCCTCGTACTTTTGACGTGCTCATAGTCGTGCTCACCCCTGTCATTCCTAGCCCTTTATCCAACGACTTGGACAGCGAACTTGCATGATCGTGCTGGCAAGGTGTGGCCAAAAATTGCGAAGGAGTTGGACGGACATGCGACCAGCACGTTATGCTGCTGTTGCATGACATGAAATGAAATTATAGGGCTACACCAAGCCCATGCGTGTGCTCGAGACTTTGTGCTTGTGTGCAGATTGCGGGCCTGTCATAGCACGTGACCGCGATTTTAAGTAGAGGAATCGTCGCACATGCGTCCATAAAAATGACCATGCTTTCTACCACCACCTCTTGTGTGACAGGGCCTTGCTGTGCTGTCGCGCAGCCTGAATAGAGGCAGCAATGCACATGAAACAGTGTATTGGGATCGCGTCCTCTGGCGAACATGTGCACACGTCTTGTTTGTCAATGCCAGTTGGCAAGCAGCAAATGAGCAACCTTAAAATACCTAAAATACCTAAAGGATCACTGGCAGCAGGCGGCGCAAGCTACAATTGTGGAAATGCTGGATGTTGCTTGCGTTTAGCACATGGTTCATTCAGAAGTGTGTTGCTACAGCCTGGCATCTCAGTTCTCCTGGTTGCAAAGATGCAAAGAGCAAATTCTGATCACAATAGAGGTGGTGCAGTTTTCAGGTCTTACTTCCATGACAGTACAGCAGTGATGCTGAATAATTGAGCAGCCAGGGTCAAGCTTGCAGGCAGCACGTACAGACCATTGTCCTGATCAAGTCTACCTACTGACAAGCGACCTTGCTCTGGCCCTTCAGGAGCGCAAGCAGCTGGAACTGGTAATTTATAATCTCTCTCTTACCTGCCCTCATAGCACCCGCAAGGTGTGACACATCTTTGCAATCATGAAAGCTTGGCCGCACATTGCAGCACAAGGGGTGTGTGGATTTGTAAACCTGACTCTGGTTGCGTAGGATTGTTTTGGAGTGCCATGTGATCCATCTGATCCACCATGAACTACTTCCGCCAGGCCTGCGGAGCAACAGCACGCTGAAGGGTTTTGCACACTGGATATTACTCAAGGCACTCTGTGCAAGGTCTTCAGAAACTTGAGCCGAATGTGTGTAGAGGGTCTGCGCCAGTGCATGCACTTCCTTGCTTTCATGCTCATCTGCAGCAGCGACGGTGGCCATGAAGTTCTTGAACTCGAGCTCAACATCACCAACAACGTGTCTTGATTCAGCATCTTAAGCTCATCAACACCTTTGTGCGTGTCACTTGGTATCCACCAACCGCAGGGTGAAAGGTCCATTCAGATGAGCCTCAGGCAAGCTCTGGTGGCCAGGCAAAGAGTGCATGGAGCTTTGACCAAGGCCAGAGCATATCCAGAGTGCCGCTAGGTTGGACAAGGACCAACCACATTCAGCAGGAAATAAAGTGTCAAGCTGTTGCAACACTCAGCAGGACTAGGTCAGAGTACGCTTTTGCAGTATGCAGATTCTCAGAGGCTCCAGCAGGGGAGACAGGCCAGCTCTAGCAAGGTATGGGTGCCCTCTCTGAGCTCATGGGCATTAACATGGTCACTCCTGCCCTCCTTCATGCTTGGACTTACCTTTCCTGTTGAAGGACAAGTCAATATTTTCCTGGAGAGACTCAACCTCACTAAAGAAATTCAAGCTTGCCAAATCAAACCTCAAGATGCCTAGCGAAGGGTGCGTGCGCTACAGAGGCGCAGTTATAGGCGCATTCATCCGCTCATTCTGTCCTTTGCTGTCCCAAACAGAAGCTCTCGCTCACCTTTGGGTGACCTGACCAACCACAGCGCCAAGCGTGCAGCGCAAAACAACTCTTGCCAGCCCACCGTGGCAAAGAAGTTGAAGACGGCCCAGTCTTGCGTCGCTGGCTCACTTTATGCAGCGTCGTTGCACACGCCGTGGGGAACGGAGGGGGCCGAGCCAGACTCGGAGGACGACAATGCGGGTATTGACTACCCGTACGACGCATTCTCGGAGTCTGACTCCCAACGCGACGAGCGTCCTAACTACTATGAGCGAGAGTTCCTCGACTGGCCGTCTTCCGATGACGAAGGCAAGCGGGACTATGAGCTCTACGACTCTGATGACAAGGCGAGGAGTGACTGCAGCAGCAGCAGCGACAGCAGCAGCGGCAAGAGCAGCAGCAGAGGCAAGAACAGCGGCAAGAGCAGCAGCAGCGGTGACAGCAGCGTTGCTGGCAAGCAAGCTGAGCGTGGCAAGGGCGGTGGCACCATTGATTTTGTTTGGCAGGACCAAGACCTCTATGCAGATGACCAGTCACTGGAGGATGCCGTCGACTGGGTGGCACTGCTCTCGTGAGTTAAGCTGTTGAGGGCCAGGGCCAGTGTCGCGGCGCGCACGCGCTTGTATGTTCTTGCTACCGCGGACGCGGAGCATCTCTCTTTCTCGAATACTTTGATCGTCCTTCTGTGTCTCTTGACAGTCAGTAATAGTTGCTCACTCAGCGTCACTCACAACTTGGCAGGGACCACCAGCCCATTGAGCTGCAAACCACGATGCAGCCACAAGCTGCAAAGAGGCATGCTGGGAAGCGGCACGCAGCAGCCCAAGCAGCAGCCCTGGCCTGCCACTCAGGACCAAAGGATATCAAGCACCTTTTGAGCCTTGAGGAATCCTTGAAAGCTGCCCAACAAGTCTGCAACCGGCTGCAAGTGCGTGAGGACGTCAAGGCGACGGTCAACAGCAAGGATTTCCTTCAGAAATTTGTCAAGAGCGCCACTGTCCATGGCAAGCTCTGCTGTTCTACTATTGCCAACCAATCTTGCAGGGTAAAGGCAATTGGATTGCAAGATGGGAGAAGCATGGCAGAGGAAGGTGGTGGTGGGGTCTACAAGGGCACTTTCTTTGATGAAGATGGAGAGCCAACTCACCGCTACACCGGCATGACCACCAACTTTGCCCGCCGTTACCGAGAGCACGTTGTTGCTTGCCTGTACTCACCATCGGTCCACTACAATGCTGCTCAAGAGGCAGAGCACTGCTCTTACAGAGCACTTGCCATTGTCAGCAAGGGACAGTACAACAACTCTGAGTATGCCCATTTGCTCGGATGTCTAGAGTTCATATGGACCATTGTACTTGGAACCTGGCAGGGCAGCAAGGAGTACAACAAGATTTGAGGTGAAGAATTTCCTTCCCCTGGAATCCTTGGCGTCAATAGCAACAACTGCTCCGGTGTACAGCGTGTGGTGCTCACTGGCCACAAGACAACTGCTGCCAGAGCTTCTGCGCTCAACCCTTCCCTCTCTCCTCACTTTGCGGCACTGGTTGATGCAGAGTCTGACCGGCTCAGGGCTTCCTCACCTGCTGAGCTTGAGCTTGTCAAAGGAAGAATGTTGGTGGCAAAGGTTGCCTATTGCCATGCAGTTGCAGCTTTGTTGCTGGCAGGCCAATACAAACTGCGCTTGTGCTACAGCAAAGAGCACAACAGCATCCAAGCCAGCAATCTTTACAGCCTTGTGGTGCCAGCCCATTTGCGCCGCATTCTCCTGAAGAAGCTTTCAGAACTGCAAGACAGTGGTGTCACAGTTGCAAAGCTCAAGCTGCTTCTGCCATCAGCGCAGAAAGCCAGCCCTACAGACTTCTTTGCTGGCAGTTCCCTCCATCAAGCTCACCTCTTTGCGGGCATACACCTGCAGCTGCTGCTCCCCAAGCTAGGCTTGCAATGTCTGCAAGAGGGTACAACAAATCTACATGAGGAAATGCAAGCAGAGTGTATCCACAAGATCAGTGAACTCTGAGGTGCTTGCACAAGCTGCTCGCCTTTGGCTTGCCATTGATTGCCTGCCCTGTGCAGATCTTGGAGCAGTGTGTCAGCACAGCATGAGCAATCTTAATCCCAAGCAAGCAAGCAAGCTGGGAATCAAGTGAGATGCATAGCCAGTGTCAGCAGAGCAGGCAGAAGGTTCATTTTGTCCTCCTCCCAGCAGCCAGCCATTCTTTGTGGACTTTGTGTCCACGCCTTGCGAAGCTTGATTTGTACATGCAATCGTTGCGCATGCACTCAGAGTAGCTTGGGTACTTCAGCTGTCTGTGGCTCCCTCTGAATGGTGGCATCTTGAGCGCGTCCTACATTGCTGAGAGCGCTTGTGATTCAGTTTCTCTTTCCAGGGATCTGCTTTGGCCACTAGCCTGGAAAAGCCGTTCGGCCAGGGGTGATGATTGTAGGTTGCCCTCTTGCCTAGCTTCCAAAGACGCAGCACCGGAACCAGAGCCCATCTGTGCGCTGTGATGGCAGGATCCTCTTTTGTAGATGTGACATGCTTAAGAGTTGTGGAGAGATACAGTGAATTTGGTGCCACACACCAGATGAAAATGTGTGGAAGGGACCAACAAAAGTCTTGAGAGTGTAGAGGCGAGTCTATCGTGTTTGCCTGTGCTTCAAGAGCGCTGCTCTCTTGCGGCTGGCATCACTTTCAGCAGTCAGGGGCGTCTTCCAGTTCTTGCTCTCTCTGCTTCACTATAGCATCGAGCACAGTTCTACATGTGGCGCTCTCTTTGACATTAAGACTGAACATCAAGAGCAGCTTCTAAGAGTGCAAGCCTTGGGCTTGAATCTCATTGTAGGCAACTTGCCATGCAAAGCTCTCTGCATCACGCACACCCCTCAGACAAATAGATGCACCTTGTGTAGTATGACAATCGCTGATTATAGGTTGCGCAGATGTAGTCTCAACAAGCTTCAGACTCTCTACAGCAGAGGAGGGTAAGGCAGCCTGACACACCCATCCCTGCTCTCCTCTCGCATCAAGATTTGGGCCGGTAGTGCCCCTCTCCACTGTGCCAAATGGTTGCTTAGGAGGGACGTTACCTCAGTGCGATTTGATAGCTTGGTTGACCTCTTAAGCATAATTAGGAGCCCCATCGATGGTCTTGAGGTAGCTCCAAAGAGCATCAAAGACCATCTGAAGAGATGTGATGTCTGAAGCTGCCAAATCAAGGATTCACTGGAAGCAAGGAAAGCAATGCATCTAGGGAGATTGGGAGCAAGAAGGTGAGCACTGAAAATGGTGGAGACCATGAGGTGGGCAATGAAGACGCTGAGTTGACGCAGTGGGGAGGAAACAACAATCATGAGGTGGGCAATGGAGACGCTGAGTTGATGCAGTGGGTTGAAACAACAACAAGTAAAGTCATGTCTACCAAAAGCAAGAGAAGATAATGCATGAAGGTCATGAAGGAATGGAGAGCGCAGCGCAGGAACAGGAGAAGGAATCCTGGCTTGGCGGTAACCAGACAAGAGATGGCAGACAGCTTGTACAATATCCACAAGAGGCAATGTTGATTCCCAATGGTCTGCAGAAGCACAAGCACAAGCACCTGCACTCAATGCTAGCGCCTGTGCGTGACTCACCTTGAGGGCAAAAGTCACACCTATGCCAAGGATTTCAGCCATTTGTTGACCTTGCAAATAAATTGAGGGGCTAGAGTGCAGAGCATGATCCACTCTGCACTTCGCCCGCAATTCTCTGGTGGGTCAACAACCCTGAGCCAGACTTGCGCATGTTCAGGGCTCTTGTGCTGCGCAGCCACCACCACCTCAACTTGAGCCCCATCATCAACTTTGCCAGTGGGTAAGCCGTATCCCCATTGTCGACAGAAGGGGTTACCAAGGTAGAGGAAGGCTCCCTCTTGCCTCTGACCAGTCAACTTGAGGTTTAGATTGGGCTTGCTGCCAAATAACTTGCTGATCTCCCGGAAGACGGCGCTTCCACGAGGAAAGGTGGGCAGCTGAGCACAGCGCACCCAGTCTCCAGGAGCCTCCAAGTTTTGCCCGTCTTTGCAGCCAAGAGCATCCGCACAGCCTACCAAGAGCCTCAGCAGTTGGCTACCCCTTCCCAACTCAAGCTGTTCAGATGCTGCCTTCCAGCCCTTGGCCATTGTGCCAAACTCAAGGGAGACATTACCAACCCTGCAGCGGTCCGCAGGAGCATTTCAAGGAAAATCCAAGAGACACCTACACTGAACCGCTTGCAAGTAGACGGGCACACCTGCTTGGACTGCAGCCTTGGCATCTGGGTTTTTGTTGAGAAGAGACTTTGGGACCGCCATCCTCTCCCTATGAGCCAGCTTGACGCCTCTGTTGGAGACCTTGGAAAAGAAGGACTGCCACCTGACATCAAAAAGCTTGTTGCTTGGCTTTGAGCTTCCTGAAACCTTTGATCTCTGGATGATCACAGGCAGCCCATTGAGGAGCTCCATGCATTGAGCATCCTTGCACTGAGCTTGCCAGACTGGGACTCCGATGCACGCGTCTGTTGCAGCTCTTCTGGCAATGAACGCTCTGCCAAGGGCCCCTTGGACAATCCAAGAGAGCTTCAGGCTCACCTGACCAAGCTCAGCACGGTCGATCTCCATGCAAAAGATGGTGTCACGGCGCGCGCGCGCGCGTCTATATAGTCTCTCTTTGTACGCGTCACCCGTTCGTCTTCAATACATCGATCTTCTGCCTTCACCGACTGACAACTTGGTAGCTCGGAGCTGCTTCGTCGATCCTTCTCTCTCTCGAGCGGACGACTCACTCACCCTGCTAGCACATAGCAATCGGGATCTCCCCTCTGCGGGCCCTGATCTGCGGCGAATTCCATCCACTAGAATTCCTCCGCCACTACTACTCGTCTCGACTCAATAGGAGTCTCTCTCTCACTCTCTCTGACGTCTCTGACGCTTTGCGAACGTATCTGTTCTGCACACCAGCTCCGTTGCGCCTTGTCGGGTCGCTCTCTCTCTATATTCTTGTCCGCGACTTTCGGCGACCAGCCTCGGTTGGCCGTTGAGTCCGTTGAAGGCATCCTAGAAGATCTAAGCGCATACACACTATAGCTTCCGCATAGATACCCAACCTCTCTTGCGCCGGGTACTCAGTCTCTCACACTGAGCGGAGGAACAGCTCTCGGACCCCTCTGACGTAAGTCTTCGGGCGGATTCGTAGCTCCTTAGCGTAGCCTTGGGTCAGGCGCGCTGAGAAGGTGCTCGAGTTCCGCCCCCTAAAAAGGGCGTATCAACGAAATTCGTTTCGCTGCAGAACTCGATTCCTCTTTGACCCACTGGCATTCTCTTTGTCCAGTACTACAGCCGCTCTGAGATCATGTCGTCTACGTCCCTGCTTCAAGCGCAGGCTCAGCGCGAGGCGCGCACCAGGAGCGAGAAAGGGAAGGAGAAGTCTGCCAGTCAAGCGGGTGCGAAGAGGTCCCCCTCCTCCATATCGTCGGACTGGGCACTGAAGGCTGTGTTCCTCCTGTCTTGCTCCCACTCCAAACCCTCACCAGGTTCCGTAACTGGCGGCTCAGAAGGTAGCGCGCAAAGCGCTGGATCCAGGATCTCCAAGAGGAAGCTCCCTGCAGGAAGCGTCCCCGACGTTCCACTGCTGAAGCCGGTGTCAGTCGGATCTGCTCCCCCCGTCACGGCTGGACTCCCCGTCGCTAGCACGTCTAGTCTGCCACCCTTGCCCAGCGAAAACGTCACTGCGCAGCCTCTCACTCAGGCAGCTCTGGATGCAGTTCCGTCCGGACCTCCCAGCTCACGCGGACCTCTGATCGATCTGAAAAGCGGAGAAGCCTCTTCCGAGAGTAACGCCTCCAGACACGAAGCTTCTTCGGGTATCGCGAGGCTTCAGGGTGCGGCTTCTCGTGTCCAGTCGGTGCGTCAAGCCCTTCGATCGGCGCTCCGCGAAGGCGAAGAGGACGACAAGGCTGTCGACGACATTGTCCACCGTATGCTCAGCGCTTGGATAGAAGGTGGAGCTAGTTCCCAAGACGCGTCGCCGCTAGGACTTGAACATCGCTCGTCCGTAGCTCCTCTACCCGAATCGCCCAGAAGAGACTCCCCAAACACCAGATCTGCATCCACTGCAAGGCCGCTCGGTCGAAGCGCCCCTCTGCGTGTTCGCTCCAGCCCGCCGCTGTCTCCACGCCCTCCGTCAACAGCAACGACCGGCGTTCCACCACACTTGCTTCTAGGCAGAAATCGCACGACTCCTTCAGCAAGGCAATCGGTCGTCGTCGACGGAAGCCACGCGCCCTTGCACCGCAGCCTAGCTCCATCCGCCGGCCGCCGCACTCCTGCTACTGGCGGATGGCGCGCTTCGCTCAGCCCATTCAGCCCTACCATTCGCCCATCTGGGATTCCTGTGCCCACTCCCCCTCCCGCTCCGGGACCTCCTGGCGGAGACGGCGACGGTGGTAGCGACCCTGGCTCGCGATCCAACGCATACAACGGCGGATACTACCGGCGCCGACCTTCGCACCCGCCTGGCAATGGTGGTGGCGGTGGCGGTGGCGGTGGCGGTGGCGGCGACGGCGGCGGTGGTGATGGCGGTGACGGCGACAGCTCAAACGGATTTTATAGGCGTCAGGCAGAACCGTTCAGGCAGCGCAAGGAGATTCGCGCAAAAGACTTGGGTGATTTCGATCCCGATCTCACCTCCATCTCGCTATGGCTCGGACGCGCCAAGAACTTCCAAAAGGCGTCTCGCCACACTGACGAAGAGATGGCTGCCGCCGTCGCTCCGTGCTTGAAAGGCAGAGCTGCCATCTGGTTCACGCACATGCTCAACGTGCCCGACTCGTGGAACGAATGGCAGACGATCTTATTGCGCAAATGGACGGCAAATCATAACGAACTTCGGAAGGCAGAGGCAGACTACGTCTTCTTGCCCGAGAAGCACTCGCTACTGGCGTTCGCAACGAACAAAAGATCGCTCATCATCGAACACGCTTACGCCGCCGGCATCGAGATCCGCGAGGAGGACATCATCTGGCGCACGTTCGATGCGCTCCCGGCGGTCTGGAGAAACAATCTACGTTCGATTGCTGAGGACTGCGAAGATTGGGAAGACTTCGAAAGGCAGATTACGCTCCGCGAGCCAGACTTACGAGTGGCCCTTGGGGCGTCCATGAAGCCGAGAAAAGTCCACTTCGAGCTGTCGTCTGAAGCCAAGCCCACGGTGTTCCAGGCCATCTCTGCTGCAACAGACGCTCGTCCAACCGCTCCATCGTTATCACCAGCAGCTTCTTCCGCGCTACGCAAGATTCCCGCAGACGTAAGACGCGACCGTCGAGCTAAGCGCGAATGCTTAGGTTGCGGAAGCTCGTCGCACTGGGTCAAAGAATGCCCCGTCATCACCGGAAAGGCCAAAGCGAACTTAGTCAGGCTCCAGGAACGCGTGGACAGTGGTGAAGTGGAGCTGTCGTCATCCGAAGAAGACAGCATCAACCTCCACTCCGACGAAGGCGACGACACTCCTGCCACGGCTGCCACGGCTGGTACAATCGGAGTAACGGTCGGATCCCTAGGAGTAGGAAGGGTCGGCGCCAGATTCCTCAAACAAGAAGCGTCGTCGGCCATGGTCCGCGTCGGAAGCAAAAGCGGACCCCTTCGTTCAATCGCTTTGGACAGCGGATCTCAAATCTCTTTGTGTTCGCTCAGCGCAGAGCGCATGCTCGAAAAAGCTGGAGCTAAGATTGAGCGATTCGCATCTGCTGGAGCGTCTGTGACCGGTTACGCAGGTGAACAAGACGGAAAACAAGATGTCCTGAGGGTCATCCGCTTTGACGTCTGGTTCGTAGCATCCAACACTCAGGACGGATCTAAAGCTCTGGTACACGTCACTCCCGAATTCCACGTGGTAGAGCGATGCGCCGAGGGCGTGTTACTCGGCAACGATAACATGGCTCGCGCTGATCTCATCCTCAGAAAGGGGACAAATTCGTGTTGGTTCGCTTCGCGCCCTCATCTGATGATAGACCTCGTATCGTCTGAACGAAGCCGCAAGAACGTCGCTCGCTCCTCCAATGTGTCGGTTGCTCGCGACTGTTCGATCAGGCCTGGTTCGTCGGCTGTGGTACCGGTGTCCTTGCCGTGGATCAAGAGCAGAGCGGCCAACAATTCCGCCCTCATCACTCCAGTCGGCATCCTAGACGAGAATGGGACTTTAGCTTCGGCTCCGTACGGGCTTGTCGGAAACCGCACTAATGCTATCACTGTGACCAATTTTGGGGACTCGCCTATATCTCTACATAAAGGTGAGACAGTCGGAGTTCTCAGCGCTGTCTCTTCCATTCATGGAGAGAATTTTCAGAGCGCATCTCGCCTAGCGGCGAGGTCTCTCTGAGCCAGGCCAGTCAGCCCACTGCTGAAGACGGAGCAGAAGGCTATACGAACACTCGTTCACCGCCACCTGGAGCAAAGTCGGGCTCTGTGGTGACTTTCAACGCCGACGAGGACGATCAAGAAGAGGAGATCTTGCCCGAGTTGGACATTCCGCGCCCGTCTGGACTCGAGAATGAAGTAGCCATCGAGGCGGGCCTTCCTCAGTGGGCTCGAAGTCGTCTCAAGAAAATACTTAGCAAACACGCAGTATGGCCGACCGCAGAACGGCCCTTGGGTTTGCTGAAAGGGGAGATGGTGTCCATCGACCTAGTCCCTGACGCCAAGCCTTTCTCTGAACCCCCCCGAGCAGCGGGTCCGGCGAAGCGTCAAGAGATCGACAAGATTCTCAAGGAGCACAGCGAGCTAGGCATTTCCGAAGAGGCGGAGAGCACAGCGTGGGGCACTGGCATCGTCTTGGTCTCGCAGAAGGGGAAGTTTCGGTTCTGCAACGACTTCCGTCCAGTAAACGCGCAAACCGTGACGGATTCGTACTACATTCCGTCTGTCGACCAGGTCCTATCCGCACTGAATCCTGCCGAGTACTACAGCACCATCGATCTTAATAAAGGGTACAATCAGACGCTGATGGACCCGAGGTCGAGAGAAGCTACGGCGTTTGTCACGCACCTTGGCAAACGCTGGTACATCCGGTCGCCGTTTGGACTCAAGAATATGGTGGGATTCTTCCAACGAGCGATGGATAAGACCTTAAGCAAGATGGTGTGGAAATTCGTGCTCGCATACCTTGACGATGTAGTGATCTTCTCGATAAGCCTGGAGTCGCATCTCGACCACATCGATCAGGTTCTTGCCGCTCTCGCAGCAGCCGGCCTTACGATATCTCCCAAAAAGTGTAACTTCTGCTTTTCGAGTGTGGAACTCTTGGGACATAGAGTCGATCGGCTAGGGCTCATGATGACCGACGACAAAGTCAGAGCAATAGTGGAGTATCCAACGCCTACTTCCGCAAAGGAGGCCCTGCGATTCTATGCTATGGCATCTTGGTACCGTCGCTTCATCCCTGGATTTGCCACGCTAATGCGGCCGATAGCTGCTTCCTACACCGCTTCCTCCATCGCGGCACCAGGAAGTCTGCATGCGACTTCGAACGTCACCGGCCAATCCGCAGAAGAGGCACGAGACGCCGCCAAGACTCTCCAAAAGCTTAGGACGTTTTCATTCACTTGGAACGACGAAGCGGAAAAAGCATTCAAGGAAGTCAAGGCGATCATCTCCAGCAAGCCCCTTTTGAGTCACCCTCGATACGACCGCCCCATGATACTCCACGTCGATTTCTCGCAGACCGGAATTGGCGGCGTCTTGGCTCAGTGCAACGACAATGGCTACGAACGTCCCATCCTATTCCTCTCACGTCAATGCAAGCCAGCGGAGTCGCGGTACCCACCCACGCACGGGGAGCTGCTTGCGATATGGTGGTGCCTGAAGAAGGTGCGGCATTACATCGACGGGTGCGAATTAGAAGTCGTATCGGATCATAAAGCGCTACTATGGCTATGGACCTTGAAGAGCGATGAGCTATCAGGACGTCTCGCAAAGTTCCGCCTCGCTTTGTCGCCCTTAGAGCACAAGGTGCGCGTAAGATATCGCGAAGGCAAAGACAACGTCGTTCCCGACGCCCTGTCGCGCTCTCCGGTATCCGCGCCCACACTGCCCGAAGTCGAGCAGCTGCAATTCGTTGCATTGAAGCCAGCCACGTCCAGCAAGGAAGACGTCGAGCTAGCCTTGGCTAGAGTGTCGCAAGTGACTGTGGTAGGTCTGGCCGATGCCGAGAGAGAGGAGTGGAGCTCCGAACTCGCAAAGGACAAGAACTTCGGCCCGACCTACCGAGCAGTAAAGCGACGAAATGAGAGCACCGGCACTTTCGTCATCCGCGACGAGCTCTTGTTCTTTGTCGATGAAGGAGCGGACAAACTGAGGCTCTGCGTTCCTCTCTCGAAGACTGAGCAAGTGTTCCTAGATGAGCACGCCAGCCCAGCGGCCGCCCACCCGGGTTTCGTCGAGACTTGCAGGAGGTTAAAAGAACGCTACTTCTGGCACGGGATGACGAAGTCCATCGCCAAAGCCGTCGAGAAGTGCGAGGCATGCCAGCAGAACAAGCCACGACACCACAAGCCGTGGGGCGCCTTACGACACGTCCTATCTCCGGCCGAGCTGTGGCATACGCTCGCAATGGACTTTGTCTCCGGCTTCCCGCCGTCGGCTGACAAGGAGTTTGACTGCGTGACCACCGTGGTCGACAAATTCTCTCGCTTTGTGTTCTTCGTCCCCAGCAGGAAGGACGACTCGGCTTCAAAAGTAGCGGAGAGATTTCTGTCGCAGGTGTTCCCCGTCACCGGATTTCCCCGCGCCATCATCTCCGACCGCGAGAGCCGTTTCACCAGCGACTACTGGCAAGCCTTGACCAAAGCTTTGGGCATCCGCGTGCGGATGGGCAGCGCGTATCATCCACAAAGTGACGGTTTGACCGAGAGGCTTAACCAGATCTTAGTGATCTCGCTGCGCCATTTCGTTAACTCACGACACGACGACTGGGACAAATTGCTGCCGCTGCTCGCCATGGCGCATAACTCTCACGTCCAGAGCTCGCTCAAGGTGTCTCCATACGAGATAGCTTTCGGGAAGCCCGCTAGTCTGCCCCAAGATATCTTGCAAGGCTCAACGGACCCTCGCTTGATGCCTGAGGTGTGGGAAGAGGTCAGGAAAGACGCTGCGGACGCTGTCAAAATAGCTCAGGACGCCCACAAACGCCACTACGACGCTCGACACACACCGCTCAAGCTCAACGTTGACGAGTGGGTATGGCTGAAGACGAAATTCTTCAAACTCGAGTCGAATGTCGTCTGGGACAAGCTCTCGCCGACGTGCGCTGGCCCGTATAGGATCGTTAAAGTGCACAGCGGAGGAAACGCTTACGAGCTCGATCTGCCTGGAAATCGAACGATACATCCAATCATCTCTGTGGAGCACCTAGAGCCGTTCGTCGGAGAGCCACCTGACCGTCCTGGGCCCGTGGAATCGGCCGGCGAAGACGAATGGCTTGTGGATCGTGTCATAGGACGACGACCAGACGCGGAAGGCTCGTTCGAGTTCTTAGTGAAGTGGAAAGGCTGGCCAATCGAAGAGGCCACCTGGCAACCTTCGACAGACTTGAAGAACGCCTCCAGCTCAGTATCGGCTTTCACGAGGAGAGCGAAGAAGATCCATAAGGTCAAGAGACTCGACGCGAGTAAAGAATGGCTCGTTCCCGGCTAGTGTTCTCCCGCCTCCTCCTTCCGTCCCCGGCTAGTGTTCCCCCTCCGTCTCCCTTTCGTTTCCTATCTCCTTTTCGTTACTCTCCTGTACGCCACTGTCTCGACTAATTCCCGACCCCTTTCGTCTTGTATTACTGAACGTTCCCCCTCTTCCATTTCTTGCACTGACGACTCGCTCTTCTTTGGAGAGGCGGGTTGTCACGGCGCGCGCGCGCGCGTCTATATAGTCTCTCTTTGTACGCGTCACCCGTTCGTCTTCAATACATCGATCTTCTGCCTTCACCGACTGACAGATGGGTTGGGCCAGGTCATAGGAAGAGGGCCAACAAGATGCCCATGCAGATGCACTGGCTGCATCTGGGAACAAGGATGACAGCTTGCAATGCGATACATACCTGCCGCCGTCCCACTCAGAGAGCCACACTGTTGACACACTGGTGACTCCAATCTACGCACCGCAATTAATCACCAAATCACAATACTGACTTTCATGCAGCTCAGCTTCAGGCTAGGAAGAGTGAAAGTAGCCAGTATTTGCCGATGCTTAGTCCATAGGAAAGCGACACCTCGTGCACGCACGCATGCACCGCGCGACGCGTCCACAGCGGACGCGACAACAACACGCTAGTGCGCCCTGTGAATTCGAATAGCAATCACGAACGCTAATCACGAAGCACAAGCACGTCCTGCGCGTTCATCTCTTTGCTCATGCACACCACTTTCGCCGCTCACGCAGGCCAATCAACTCGTGCACACGTCTCTAGCTCGAACATCTAGACACCGCCAACGTTTCGACGAGCGCCGCGCACTGTAACAAAGCGGCGAGATGTCCACCACCACCACGAAGGAACGTCACTACGCTCACTTGGCAGCACGGCTCAACGCGCTAAGCAACAATTTGGCCAACACGCATCACCACATTGGGGTGGCAGCGGAGCAAGCTGTATATCTTCGCAAACTCGGAGCTAGCCAAGGTGCCGTGTGAGTGAATAAAGTCAGGCGGCCGAGCGCGAGTAGGGAAGGTGCGTCCGGGACGGATGGATTACTTCGTCAGGTGTGCGACCGAAGCAAGGCAGCGGACAACAAGCCGGAGGAGGCCCTGGCAACGTGACCTTTAGGATGTATCGAATGCGCTTTGCTGATTATCCGCTGCCCTCGACAGCTTCATGGCCGCTCTTGATCAGGTCGATAGAGAAGGAGCGGCGGGATACGAGGATTCTCAAGTCCAGGGGACTTCCGACGCCGATGCAACAGCTCAGCGAAAGGCGTAGGCCAGGCGGATCTCATAGCAGCATCAGAGGAGACGCGAAGCTTCCCTGGCGCCAGTCTTTTCGATCAGGTGCTGCAGTGAATGGGCACAAGTGGGTGGAGGGGGTCGGGCATCGAGATTCTGGACCACAGGGCTCCGACACAGGTGGCATTCGGCATGCCATGTACTTGTAAATGCAATGGGTCACGCAGCGTGCTTGTGCGGCGAGTGTTGTACCATTGCAAGTACTGCGAGGGATGCTAACAATACAGACGGAGCCTGACAGAGCGCAAGAGAGTGCTCAAAGACGAAGCAAGAAGCATCCGCGGACAGGCTTGTGATCCGAGGTGCAGACCTGTGGTACAGAGGTGTATTCGATTGGGCGGACGGCGTCGAAATCTTGGCCCCGGTCAACGGAATCCCTTTCGGCTCCCTTTGAAGCAGGGCCATCGTTCCTGAGTGGCTTGCGCGATCGCCACAGGATCCGGTCAGTCCAGGCCGGCACGCGTTGCTTTTCACTGGTGTCGTAGTCGTCCGTCCCCACGTCAAATTTGAAGGTCGGTGGGAATCTGTCACAGGACAGCACAACAAGTCAGCTGAGTGCTAGCGCAGATCCTCTCACGAATACTTACGCAATTGCACCTTCTTTGAATTCCGCAAAGCAGCTGCCGGACCCAATCTCGTTGCAGAGCTCATCGAAGCTGAGAAGCGTGTCGAAAGGCAAAGGGCGAGTAAGGGTTGCAAGTGCAGCTGTCTGGTGACTTCTCGACAGCGAGGAAGATCCTTTCCGGATGAGTCGCTTGACTTCTCCTATGCCAAGCTCGATCCGGAAGTTGAGATCCCCCAGGAAGAAGACGTGGCTGCCGAGAGGGGGACAGAGTGAGAACATCATTTCGCCCAGGTCTGCTAGAGGACTCACTCATGATCTTCGATATGCAGTGGACAGGGATCATCGTTCTGCTCAGTATCTGCCAAACCCGGCATTGGAAGCTCAAATTTGCAACGCCGGAAGATCTCCCTGACTGCCCAACGCCGGTTCTGCAGAGCTTGCGGGTTCTGCATCGCGGGCAGATGAGCACCAACGAAGCACAGCGAGGTCTGGTCCACCGTCAAGCGGACAGACACCGCTCCTTTGTTGGCCACCCAGCCACCCAGGCCCACCCCTACTGCGTCAGAGACCACATCGCGTATGCGAGGCACAACATCTGGCGTCACAAATACGTAGAGAATCATGCCGACCAGTTGACGGGAAATGAACTGCGGGCCAGAGATGCGGATCAAAAAAAGTGTCTGGATCTCAGTATCTCGATGGGACGAACCTCTATATAGTCTTCATTCTTTCCCTTAACAGCAAGAAGCAACTCATCTCCCCAGGCCTCCCTGAGCCCAGGCGTAGCGTAGAAGTACCCCGTGTTTGAGATTTCCGCCTCTTGAAGCCTGCGTGAGTCGCCGTGTCAGATTACGAATCGCGATGTAGCACGGCAGGCGTCTAGACTTACGCAACGACGACGATTTCGCAGTCTCTGCAGGCCGCAGAGGACAGCCATTTGCGCAACTCCTCCCTGAATGTTATTGTGCCACTCGGTGCTATGCCAGCAACGTTGAAAGTTCCCAACAGGAGCTTGATCTCCCCCTCCTTGGGCGAGGCTGGACGGGCGGGGGGAACGAAGGCAGAGGTAGTGACTGTGTGTGGGCGTAAATGCATCGGAAGCCCTCAGTCACTGCGATCTAAGCGGGAAGAAGTACTCGGAATGTAGGACTCACATCGTGAAAAGAGAGGTGTCGATATGGACGTCTCATCGTCGCCAATGTATCGAGCGAGCCAGGCGTGCGAGTTGTGAGCACCTCTGGAGGCCTCGGGCGCTAAGTAGGCATATCTATCAGTCTCAAGGCTAGCGGGCCTTCCAATCCTATCAGCTCACTTGAACATAAGTCCGGCAGAATCTTTTTGAGATCTGTCAAGGAGCGTCTGAGCGCGAGTAGCAGGCGTGTCAATCCCGAGCCGGTGGTACCACTGGCGGAACTTATGCTCACCGATCATGGGTCGTTCCGGCACACCAGTGCCCATCGCATGAGATGACGAACATATCCTCACCGGCATCGCGCTGCTCCTTCTCTTCCCTCGTCGCCGCATGCTCTGCTTCGGCTGCCAACACTTGCTCAAATGACGGCAAGCGAGGTTCTTTGGCACTGATAGCGGTGGAGCCAAACCGCAAGGAAGAGCGTATCGGTATGGCAGCAGTGACAGTCCCTCTACTCGAGTCACTTTGGCGCGGCTTCACGACCAAGATGCTTCCAGATCGCCGATATCAAGGCAGTCAGACGAGGCAGATGCTCACGCCACGCCCGGAGTGCACTCACGCCGCTTCTTCCCTTCCACTCTCCACGTTGGAGACGACTCCGAGCACATGTTGCGACGCTATCGTGCTGCTCGATGCCTTCGTCTTGTCCGCGGCCCTTTCTCCCGGAGTCGTGCTCGGCCGCTCCACTGCTTCGTAGAATGAGAAGGCCATCTTCGGAACCTCGGTCGCCTTCAAGACTGAGGCCAGGCGCATCAGGCTCGCTGCCACGTCTTCGCAATCTAGGTCTTGCTGGGCGTCGGCACTTTTCCCGTTCATTTGCCCGACGTTGACCGAAGGGCCGTCTTCCTCTCGCTGTGCATCGCTGTCTGCTGCTGCTGCTGCTGTTGCTGCCGAGAGCTTTGCGCTTGTTGCATCGCTAAGGAGATCTTGCTCCGGAGCTGAGGCAGACGGCGCTGACACTCCGGACGATGACCGCAGAGCGCCCGGTATGCCTGAAGAGTCGGACAGCTTCGCTATATCCCCCTTTGTCCCTACTAGAGTGGTGGCAGAAGCGACATCCGAACTACTGTCGCGGCCCAGCGAGACACGCGCCTCGGCCTTCCCTTCGCTCTGAGATGCGCCTGGGCAGTCCTCGAACGGCTCAGCCGTGCAAGTCGCTGTTGGCGGAGCGACCTCGCTTGCATGTTCACCGGTCAAGCTCATTGGACCTTGACCCTCATGGAGACGCGGTGCGTCGCCTGTCGCTGAAGGAGCATCTTGCTCGTTGTGTGGGTCCATCAGAGTGCCAAGCTCCTCGCGCAGGTAATGTGGAGCGCGTAGAGCTTGCCTCGCTTCAGATACTGGGATGCTGGCGCCAATGCGCAGAGACGCGTGGTCCGTCAGGTGAGGGTAGACACTCGGCGAAGGAATGCTAGACGCCTCATTAAGGGAGGGTAGCCTGTGGTGTCGGGATGTTTGCGCGAGAGGAATGTCATGGTCAGCAGGATAGGTGCCAAGCCACTCACACTCGGAACCTGCAGGGGCGCGCGCGGCCTGTGCGTTTGCTACGAGTGCTAGGCGGAGCAGATGGTCTGGTGGCCGAACGTACCTACATCAGGGCTCCGATGCGTCCACCGTGGGAACGCCATCCACGCTAAATGAGCGCTAACCTCATCAGGGTCTCGTGTAAGCTCCCACGGCAGCTGCTGCATTCACGATTGGCTGCAGAGACGTCACGCGAGCAGTAGTGCCCACCGCTGAGAATCAAACGTCTGACAGGGGAACGTTTGCAATACGCATGCTACTCAATCAATCGTACACACTGGCACTCTCCACGGCTTCAGCTCGGATGCGCCTGGACATGAAAACCTTTTTCGAATTGCATGCCCCTGTAGATTGAAGATATTGCCCTTGGTGAAACAATGTAAATCGCAAAAGCTGAAACAGAAAGAAGCGGTGGACAAGCAGCAGCTCAAGAAGCGCACAGCAGAGATCCAGAAGTGAATTTAGAGGAACGTCAGAGAATTTGGCCGTGGATATCTTGGTCCCTTGTCAGTAAGTGCGCTTCTGTTGCTACTAGAGCTGTTGGTGATATCTACCGCTCAAGTCGAGCTGGCATCCTTGTCCTCCTGGACGGTCCCTTCGGTACTTTGCCTAACTTCCACGTTTGCAGCAGAAGCCTGACCGGCGGCGGCGGCGGTCTTGCTCCCGGCAGAAGACGCAGCAGCGGCACCTTCTTGGGGAGATTCGACGATTTCGGGTTGATGAGTCAGGTCGGGTCGGCCCTCTTGACCTTGCTGACTTCTCTTCTCTGCCTCATCTGAGCCTGCCTCCGACAGTTCCTCGATCTTGGCGGCGTCCTTGCTACTCGGTGCGTTGTTCGACTCTTCGGACTCGTCCGAGTCCGAGTTGACAACGTGTGCTTCATAGATGACGTCCCCATCATCGTCGGTTTGATTCCCCGGTCTAAAGACGATGCCCGCTCCGCCGAGTGCCCCAGCAAGCCCACCAGGGAGTCTAAGGGAGCCAGGTCGCTCATCATCGTCATCACCAGCGTTGAGGCCGCCAGCCAGAGCGGACAACACAGACCCACCGCCCATGGCGCCAAGTCGCCCCATGGAGAGACCGCCGCCAGAGCTACCAGCACCACCTTGGTTTGACCTGTTGAGGGTGTTGAGTGGATCCGCCGGCTCTAGAGGCGTGTCCCAACCAATTTTCTTTTCGACCCGGTCCTTGACCCAAGCATACCATTCCTCCTTGGAACGCCCACCGAGAAGTGCCACGACGCAGATCGTCATCTGGCCCGAGATGAGGAGGCATTCTTCAGTGCTCCACTCGACGTATTCATCCTGCCCGCAACTCGGCGTATTCATTCTACCCGCACTCACATTATCGCAGCCGACACCTCCAACATCCGGGTCGTGTGCAAGGCATCTATCCATGGCCTCCTCGCAAATGTCTTTGAGCTCTTTGCCTTCGGCGATGCGCCTTCTTACGAAATCTGCCACTTCCTGGCTGCTGAGACAGTCCCAGATTCCGTCGCAAGCCAGCACCAAGAATTCTTCCTCTCCGTCCACATCATGCGAGATGATCTCTGGGTCCGCTGTGACGATCTGCTCCTCAGGGGGCAGCGAGTAATTTTGCTTGAATTCAAAGTCTCCAATGGCTCGGGAAAGCGCCAAATTGCCATTCACGCGACCGAATTCGACGAAGCCGCCAGCCATATTGATGCGAGAAAGCTCGTCTGCGGGATGCATGAGGAAGAAGAGCGTGTCAAACTTTCAGCGGCCATTGCCCGCTCTGATGCAGAAGCTGCTCACTCTTGTTCTGCGGTTTGTGATCAAAGCTCATCGGTTTGGCCTCGCCCTTGTAGCTCAGGATGCTTCGCGAGTCTCCCGCATTGGCGACAATGATACGGCGTGGCACGTTTGGCTTTGCAGTCTCTTGACCCTGACTCGGGGGACCAGCGACGAGAAGAGCAGCGACAGCCGTGCAGCCAGATGGATCGAATGCGAATTCCTTGTCTGATAGAGGACGAGCGTTAGGCTACGTATCCTCAAAGACCGTATACAATTGTCACTCACTGCTCTTAAGGTCCTCATCAGTGCCCAAGAATGCGCGTTTCAGGGCAGCTTCGTATTGACCGCGCTGGAATTCGTCCGTCTTTGCCAGTCGTTGGTGGACGGTCTCACCACTGTATTTGGCCACTGTGGAGCCTCCGTGTCCATCGTACACTGCAAAGAATGATGCCTTCTCGTCGCCCTTCAGAGACGGGTCCAGCGAGAGTATAGTAGCGTGGGCATCCTCCATGCCTGCAAGAGCAATGTTTGGCATCAGCCCAAAGCAAGCCCACGCAGAGCCCCAAGACCACTCGTGCTACGTACTGATTCTCCATCCTTGCATCTCCGACACTCCGTATATCAAGGTGTCATCCTCGCCGGTTTGGGTATGCTGCAGATTACGTGACAAGGTGCAAAGCATTAGTCATGTGATGGTACCAACAAACGTACTGAGTGCGCAGTAGTGCGCAAATGCGTCCTGAGTCGTGGATGAAGATGTAGCAAGCATCTGCTGATCACTGGAAGCGCCTTGTAGGCGACTAGCCAAGTGCTCATGCGCTGCACTTTGCCCAGCCTCCGCTGCTGTACCATGATCATCATCCACGCTCTCTTGGGCGCGAGACGCACCTTTTCCACCACCGGTTCACTTAGTGTCTGTCCCATCTTGTAGTGATTGTGATTCGCGAACGACTTGCTGGCGACTGACGAGGTGTTTCAGGAGCCTCTGGGCGCACGTGTGATGTGTCTTGCGGACAGGCAAGATATGTGCTCGCTTTACAGGCCGTTCCTGTGCTTGCTTGGGCTTAGCAGAGGTCGTCGCGATAGCACAGACCTAGAGAAAGGCCGTGAAGAGCCGCGCTTTGTCGGTGAAGGGTATCTAGGCAGGTAGCCTGAAGAGAGGTCAATTAGGCCGATAGTGCCAGGATGGATGCGCAGCCCGCGTGTCGAAGGTCCAGAAACCGGGGATGGTGTCTATGCAGACTATCGGACGAATATGACGGAGCGGGTGCTCTGACGCTGGCTGTGCAAGATGACGAGGCTGACGTTGTGTTAATCGACTGGCGATGATGATGACGTTCAAGAAGCTGGCGCTCCAAGTTGGTGGTGTACAGCTTTGATACGCGCAATCAACCAATCTGCCAAGTTGCCAAAACGGGCTCCGGATCAGTGCACGCGATACGCAGAAAAGAAGCCTCGCAGGATTTCCTGCATGTGCTGATGCCCCCGGCCGGCACCAGCACACCATGACTCGCAGTCATGAGAGTGTCGCGGTGCAGCACGCCATGCCCACTGCACCGTTCACGCGCGCGCACGCGCGCGCGCCACCGCGGAAGTCCCGCGCAGCAATCGTGATCGAATGAACGATCGATCGACGCGAGAGACGGCCGCGGCAGCAGGCCGCGCGGCCTCGTTGGCGTGGCCGCGATCGCTGATGCATGAGAGCCTGGCCCAGCACCGACGTATGACTACCTACGGTCCAAAGCGCGCACACAGTTGCCAACCATGGGTGTGATTGACGGTTGTCACGCAAGGTACTAGTACACGCGGCCCTGATGATCATGAGTGTGGAGCTGTTGCATGCTAGTAAAAGTACAAAGTCGAAGACGAGTACAGATTGTAACATCAGTAGCCTCCACCACCGTCTCCTCGGGAGAAGCCAGCAGTCTGTCGCTTCTGGTTCTCCTCCAGCTTCGGACAGTCCTTGACACTGTGTCCAAGACCGCCACAGACTGCACAGCCGGTGAGCTTGCCTCCAGCACCCATAGCCCTTGGGTCTTCGATGGCTGCCAGGAATGGGGGTATGCGCTGCTTGGCTTCCATTAGAAGATACTTGAGATCTAGAAGCGTCTGCTCGTTTGTGTTCATATTGACAAAGGTCGTGGCTATACCAGTCTTGCCGCTACGACCCGTACGACCCTGAGCAAGGAAAGCAAGTTGCTGAGCATTCTGCAAAGACCTGGATCAGGTCGTCCACGACACGACTCACGATTTGATGTACGTAGTCCTCAAGATTAGGCATGGTGTAGTTGATGACGTGTTGAATCTCGTTGAAATCGAGACCCTTGCTCGCGACACCACTCGCAACCATCACGTCCTTTTTGCCGCTCTTGAAGCTTTTGATCGCATATTCTCGCTCGTCTTGCGTTTTGCTGCCGTGAATGGCAACTGCCTCTACACCTTTGAGCAGCAGGTACTCTTGTATGTCATCGACTTCGTTCTTGTTGTCCGAGAAGACGACGACTGGTGGCGCCGTCTTTTGGAGACATTCGAGCAGGTAGACCATCTTGGCTTCTTGCTTGACGTACTCCACTTCTTGAATGATGTCCAAATTCGCTGCACCGGCTCGGCCAACGTTGACGACCACTGGTTGTATCAGCGATTGCTCAGCAAAGTCTTGAATTTTCTTTGGCATCGTCGCAGAAAAAAGCAAGGTTTGCCTTTGTTGCTGCGTGAACGGAAGGAACATGTTCATGAGCCGATGCGAGGAGATTTGCATACTTGTCTGCCCTTTCAACGCACCTTGAAAAAGCTCATGATGTTCCTGACATCCTCTTCGAAGCCCATGTCAATCATCCGATCTGCTTCGTCCAGGCATAGATACTTGCAGCACTCCAGCGTAAATTTTTTCTTCTCCAGCATGTCTTGCAGCCTACCGGGTGTCGCGACGACAATGTGGAAGCCTTTGTTCAGAGTGTGACCTTGTTCAGCCATACTGATACCGCCTATGCAGAGCAATACGCCAATCTCGGGGTATCCGCTCTGAGCTAGCACCTCAGCCATTGCCTTGAGACCGTCAAAAGTTTGCCTCGCCAGCTCTCGGGATGGGCAAACGATCATGCCAAGAGGACCTTCGCCGCGGATGTACGGCAACTTCTTTTGTTCCTCTAGCGAAAACATGACGATGGGCAGACTAAAGGCGAGCGTCTTTCCAGAACCAGTAAATGCGATGCCTATCATGTCCCGCCCTGCAAACGCTGTAGGCAGACCTTGCATCTGAATTGGAGTGGGTTTCTTGATGCCTTTGCTTTCGAGATAGGCGATCAGAGGAGCCGGTATTTTCATGTCCTACAGGGGCTCCTCATCATGTCAGCTCGAGCGGCCAGTGCAATCTGAGAGGCGCATGTACACACCCTGAAATTTGTGATGAGCGGTGGCACGTGCAAACCGTCTGCATCTACATGATTCTCTTCCCTCAGCCGCGCATTCTCCTCTTCTGTCCTCTCTCTCACAAATCTTGGTGCAGTCCAGCTGGTCTTGATGGGTTCGGTGTAGCTTATGCCCTTTGCCAGCTCCATATCGGAAGCCAGCTTCCGCCTAGCAGCGTGAGCCTCCAGGATCTTTCTTTCCTCCTCCGCTTGCTTCTCGGCCTCCGACTTTTTCTCCTTTGCTTCGCGCTCCCTCAGCTCGCGTGCGGCATGCAGAAGAGCAGTTTTGCTTTGTCTTACGCCAACATCTTCGTTGTCTTCGGGGTCAGAGCCCTCGCCTGTTTGCCTTTTCTGAGTACTGGCACTAGCCCCGTCACCGTTTGACTTGCCCAAACCTGCAATGCGTTGCAGCTCCATCTGCCTTCGCTTGGCCGCAGGTATATACCTCTTGCTGTCGTAGTCCTCCTCCTCGGAGGTGTCTCCGTACGTCATCATCTCCGTGTCCTCATCCGCAATCCGACGAGACCGCTTGGTGGCGACTGATCCCGTTTGGATGTGATTGCTGGCATTCGCTGTGTCTGCAGACGGCGCCATGGTGGCGTTCAGAGCTCAGAGCACGAGGTTAGTGTTGGCGATCGTGCAGAATGGTGTGATCAAAAAGAACGACCACGCTCCAGAAGCGCGAGCGATTTGGCTGAGGGATGGAGATGTGGAAGTCGAAGCGAGGGTGGCGCGCCAAGTGCGCCGGTCAAAGACGTTCAATCTAAATCGCACTAGTCAAATTACGCGCAGCAGCGGACGCACCGGCCACCTTTGCCATGCACGCGAGCCTGACCTTTCCCTGTTCTCATCCACCCATATGCCGCAGACGCAATCGCGAATCTCCTCGACGGCAAAGGGATCGCGACCCTGTTCATCACCGCTTTTCTGCTGCCCTCCGTGCGTCGCTCGAGCATATTGGGCAGGCATGCGTTCGACGTCAGAAGCAGGAGTGGTGGTGGCGCAACTCTTCCAAGCTGCTCGGCTCAGAAACCAGCGACCGACAGCGCAGTCGAGATGCTTCTCTTGTTTCGCAGTCTCAGCCTTGCCGCTTCGCAAACAGCATTGCAGACCAGCCGTGGCAGCAGGATCGATTCGTGCGGTGCGCCCGTCTTCCCTGCGCTCATTCCACGCTTTTTCACGCTCGGCTGCAGCGAGGTCGAGCTCGCTCACGGTGCTAGGTGAACATTACACATCAGACGACTATACCAACCTGCCTCCTTCAATCCGAGAGCGGCTTTCCAGCTCGCCTCAGCTTCCATACAGCGCGTCTCATCCACTCGCGCTGCTACGCAAAGAGATTGAAGGTCATTTGTGCCACCACACCGCCATTTCAGCTTCGTCTCCAGTCGTCACCTCTGCTCTCAATTTCGACACCTTGGGCTTCCCTCTTGATCACCCCGGTAGAAGTCCGACAGACACGTACTACATCAACAGGAATATATGCTTGCGCACGCATACATCCGCGCACGAAGTCGAGGTCTTTTCCCAGGGTCATGATCACTGGCTGCTGACGGCCGACGTGTATAGAAGGGACGAGATTGACGCTTCGCATTACCCCATCTTTCACCAGATGGAAGGTGCCTCGGTTTGGCAGCAAGATGATTTTTTACCGGGCGGTAGAGTCGAGAAAGAGTGCCAAGATATGGAGGCACATCTGCGAGACGCCAAGATCGAGATCGAGGACGAAGTAGACATCACGGAGGCCGGTGGATGGCAAGCGGGTCACGCTACCAGTCAGGAACGGCTCGTAGCGGCTCAGCTCAGTGCTCGGCACCTTAAAGCCACTTTGAATGGGCTCGTCCTTCGACTCTTTGGACCACGACATGCAGCAGACGCTGCTGCCGCTGCTCTTGCCGGCGGTGCAAGCACGGATCAAGCGGCGGATCGAGCAGCACACGCTGAGCCCCTCAAGGTGAGGTGGATCGCCGCCAGCTTTCCTTTTACGAGTCCCAGCTTTGAGGTCGAGGTGTGGTTCAGAGGCAAATGGCTTGAGATTCTGGGCTCTGGTGTCGTCATGGAGAAGACGCTGAAAGACAGCGGTGAGTTTGAAAGGGCTGTTAGCCGAACAACGCGTTGGCTCACAGTTGCGGCCTTGAACTCGCAGGCGTGTCGCACAAGACCGGCTGGGCATTCGGTCTGGGACTGGAAAGGATAGCAATGGTCCTATATTCGATTCCAGACATTCGTCTATTCTGGTCCAAAGACCCTCGCTTCCTTAACCAATTTGCTATGGACGGCAGCAAATCTCGTGGGTCAACAGCCTCTGAAAGTGTTCCGCCTTCCGAGACTGGCGTTAGTGCTGCTGGAGGGCTCGTCACCTTCAAGCCCTACAGCAAGTATCCCCCGGTCCTCAAAGACGTCTCCTTTTGGCTAGCATCTCATGAGCCGCACGACAATGATGTTTACGAGATCGTAAGGGATGTGGCAAAGGACCTGGTGGAAAGCGTAGAACTCACAGACAGATTCGAGCATCCAAAGACGAAGAGAAAGAGCTACTGCTACAGAATAACTTACAGGAGCATGGACAGGAGTTTAGAGCATGAGGAGATCAATGCGTTACATAAAGCGATAGGCGAGCGGTTGGCAGAGGACATGGGGGTTGAGCTGCGGTGATGAGGACGGAATGAATGATCTTGCACGGTCATACATCGCGACAGGGATTCGATGCGCCGCGGTCGTTTGAACTTGATGCATGGCAACTACGCACTCCGTGATGAGTGGCGGTGTGACGTCTCATTTCTAGACTCGACCTCAAGCGGGGCAAGCCTCACAAATCAAGGTCATTTAAGGATGACAAGGTAGCGCTCGGTGCGAACGGGTCCATGCCGCCGCGAATACGTAACAAGAAGTTTTGTGAGAAGGTGATTTAGTTTTGGCCGCTTCAAGCACGGCCTATGCGTTCGGTCCAGGCCGCGGCGCCACAGTGTCGCTGCTGAGCAAGGCGTCATTAAGGCTTGATTACATGCCCTGCCCTTCAGCGTTCGTGCGTGGCTGACAGGCATAGAGAGTCATGTGAACCGTGCCTTCAAGATCATGATTCGCAGAAGGCGGTAAATGGACCACCACGAATGAAGTGAACTTCAAGCATGCTTCACATGCTCCTTATCGCAAATTGCGAGTACGACCGGTACCTGATGCCAACATACTTCCGAACTTCCCCCCGCAAGTCGCACCTCCATGCCACTTTAAATGTTAGGAAGCTCATTACCGACCGTTTCTGATCAGGCTTCATTCTCCCGTCCAGACTGCCCGCTCCAGCTTGACTTCTTCTGAATACACTTCCTATCTGGAGCCTCCAAAATGTATCATTCTTCAGGTGTCTGCAGCACTACTTGTGAACGTCGGTTGCGGATGACTCTCATCATTCTTGATTGTCTTTGCTCATTTTACGGGCTCGTCCAACCACAAGAGTGCCTTTTCGCGAGCGCATCAAAGCGCTTTGATGCCTCCGTCTCAGCTTGGCTCTGCAGCAGCAGCCGGTGGTAGGTTCTTTCAACCGGTGTCTCTATAAGGTTACTTTGTTGGCTGTATGGGTCTTTCTGCTAATCTAGCTTGATGCATAGTTGGGAAAAACAGAGATGTTGAGTCTGGAGCTTCAAAAAGGCAACCCCCGGAATCGAACCGGGCTCCTCAGAATATGTGTTCATCAGAATCTGATGTACTAACCACTATACTAGGCCGCCCAATTAATCCAACAACAGAGGTTAGTACCACTGCGCCAAATGGAACTAGTGCAAATCGCCAGATTTGAGACTACATCATGGCTCATTCGAGGGAATCGATAGGAGATCGTTTGAATCCCCCCTCACCGATGGCCGATGTGTGCGCTCCTTCCGGCACGTGCTAGTCGCGAACTATGAATTTGAATCATAGACGTGACTCACCGCAGAGAGTAGCGCTCGCGACGCTTCAAGCAAAGTCAAAAGTCACTATCGAGTCGGAGATCATAAAATGCGCTCTCCTCGCACCATCGCGACCCGCTGGACCGCTCTGGCGACCAAGCAAGATTCATCAGTAACGCCGACATGTCTGGCATGCGCTACCTCTCGACGCGGGGTGGAGCTGAACGACTGACGTTCGAAGAGGTGGGTAGCTTGTCCGACCTCGCCTTCGCGTGATCAATCGCTGACCGCACTGCCCTTCAGGCAGTCTTGCGAGGCCTCGCCCCCAATGGTGGACTCTACATTCCTGTGAACCTTCCATCGATTCCCGCAGACTGGTCCACACGCTGGCGCAACCTCTCCTTTCCCGCCCTCTCCTTTGAGATCCTCTCGCTCTTCATTCCTCCTACTGCAGAAGAGGGAGGCATCCAGCCAGCCGACCTGAAAGCGCTGCTGGAGAAAAGCTACAGCGAGTTCAGGGATCCCAAGACGACGCCGTTGAAAAAGCTCAACTCTTCTGCGAGCGGTAGCGCTCAAGAATGGTGTCTCGAGCTTTGGCATGGTCCCACGTTTGCTTTCAAAGACGTCGCGCTGCAGACGCTGGGCAACCTATTCGAATACTTTTTGCAGAGGCGGAACGCGGGCAAGGCAGAGGGCGAAAGGCAGAAGCTGACTGTTGTGGGCGCCACGAGCGGTGACACTGGCAGGTAAGTCTTCGCGCACCAATCATTGCAGAGCCTCTTGTCGCTCAAGCTGCTTCCTTCTTCTATCAGCGCCGCGATCGCGGGACTGCGCTCCAAAGCGGACATCAGCATCTTTATTCTGCATCCAAAGGGCAGAGTGAGCCCCATTCAAGAGGCTCAGATGACCACTGTGCTCGACGCCAATGTGCACAATTTGGCTGTCGAGGGAACCTTTGATGATTGCCAGGTGCGTGTTTGCGGGGCACGCGGGGCAGGAGGCGCGGCTCACGTCCTTCGCACGCCGCCAGGACGTCGTCAAAGCGCTCTTTTCGGATGCGCAATTCAACGCCAAGCACAGGCTCGGAGCGATCAATTCCATCAACTTTGCTCGCATCCTGGCACAAATCGTCTACTATTTTAGCGCGTGGTTCCAACTCTTGCAACAGACAGGCGAAGCATCTCCCGACATAGAGTTTGTCGTTCCGACTGGCAATTTTGGAGACATCTTGGCGGGCTACTACGCCAAGAGGATGGGCCTGCCAGTTACAAACCTTGTCGTTGCGACCAACGAAAACGACATTTTGCAACGCTTTTGGTCCACTGGCGCGTACGAAAAGGAGGCCTCCGGGGATGCCGGGGCTTCTCAGACTGAGCCCGCGCAAGGAAGCTCCGACGGCGCTCAAGCCGGCACGGCAAAGGATGCGAGCGGTGTCAAGGCTACCCTGAGCCCAGCGATGGATATCCTGGTCAGCAGCAACTTTGAAAGGTTGCTGTGGTACATTGCCTCCGAAACCGCTTCCGGATCAGACAGAGAAGGCGACGCGGGCAAGCAGTTGGCACAGTGGATGAAGGAGCTCAAGGAGCAGGGCAGGTTCCAGGTCGACAAGAACCAGCTTGAGGTTGCAAGGAGAGATTTCGAAGCTGAGCGAGTAAGCGACAAGGAGGTGAGTGTGGGCACGTGCGAGAGAGCGAGCCGGACTGCCCCTCTCACGTTTGCTCTCGAACCCGCAGACCAAGGAGACGATCCTGCGCTACTTTAATGCACCTCCCTCCTACCTCATCGACCCGCACACGGCAGTAGGATTTTGCGCAGCCAACCGCCTCTCGGCTCGTCGAGCAGGCGCCAAGCATCAAGTGGTGCTGTCCACAGCGCATCCGGCCAAATTCAGCGAAGCAGTCACATCGTCTTTGGAATCTGCGGGTGCATCTTTCGACTTTGAGCGAGACGTCTTGCCAAAGGAGATGCACGGCTTGCTTGAAAAGGAGAGGCGCGTCAGAGACGTCAAGCTGGCCGATGCTGACTCGCAAAGCGCGCCAAAGGTGGAGAGACTGGTGGAGGCGACCAAAAAGGTCATTGAGCTGGAGGCAGGAAAGGTCTCTGCTGCGCAAGGCAAGGGTACCGAAAGCGTATAGGGAGAAAAGCTAATTCTGGCCTCAGTCAATTCATGCAAAGACATTCCACATCGCGTGCGTCGAGACATTAGCCTGAGTGTGGTGACTGATGTAAGTCACGAGTCAGAGATTCCCTCGAATGCATGGACGCGCATCACTGCACTAGCGGACGCCTGCTCCGGCCCCGGTCGAAGGCCGCTGTCGTGGCTGATGAGACTCTGAGCGGGCGTCTTATCCGCAGACTTGTCTCAGACACTGGGTGGCGCTGGCACCGTGAGCGCAAGACGTTTGCTTGAGATACACGGATGCTCGAGCGAGTCACTCATTCACGTGGTCTGTGCTCCGCTCGTCACTCATTTGTGACTCACGTGATCTGTGTTCAAGTGGCTCATCGCCCACATGCAAGATGGCGTGATGTTCAAGATGTGAATCGAGCCTCAAACCTCTCTTCAACGACGCAGCTGAAACTCACGACTACAGACCCGGCGGGGCGCGCCCGCGGACGCGTGCAATCCTCCGATTGATACGAGTGCCTGACTGCATATATATGGCTCGACGTGGGCGAAAGACGCGTAGACAAGTACCTATAGAGGTTTTGCCGTGCTCCGCGTGTGCCGTACATATATGCGATTCGCATCTTCAAAGAGACGCCCATACCGAGCGTTTCGCGTCGATCGTGGTCAGGCACGGCGATTCAAGATTGCGCCCTGAACGGTCCATGATAACGGCTGACATTCGTCATTGGCAGCTGGCTGACTCAGACACACGAAACGAGCGTGATGAGTGTGTGTAAAGAAGCAGCGCACGGCAGCATGCACCTCGCCTGCCCGCGTGCGTCATCACCGGGGCATTCCAGAAAAGGCAGCCAAAGCTTAAATAAAGCCCAGCGTGTGAGGTACATGTTCTTCTCCTCGCCCGCAGTGCGGTCGGGATGCAGAAGTGCCAATGCACAACCGAATCCAGACGGGCTTGTGTGTAAGCGTCCCGCACTCGATCCCACCAGTGACCAAGCGACGCTCCGACACGGATGGGATCGAATCTCGGATATACTCGTGACTCCCACTTGCCTCACCTCCAGACGCTGCTGACCAGGCAGCCCTGGGCGCGGGCGATACCCGCGTCGCCCAACACGACCCGAAAGTCGCGCTCATACTCCTGCACTTCGTCATGACCTTCTTCAGCAGCGTCTTCGGCGCCTCCTCGCCTGGCCAAGTCAAAGCGTCGCAAGCAGGCACTCGAGTCGAGGCCTTCCCACGCCTTTCCTCTCGTCAAGCTCCTCCTGCTCCAGCAAATGCGACGGAATACACGCACATCATTCTGGGAGCTGGCACCAGCGGCTCAGTTCTGGCATCAAGACTGTCGGAGAATCCCGATAACAAGATCCTGGTGCTGAATTACGGGCCGCGCGTCGATGATGTCCTCTCCCGGCTACCGCTTTTCAGCATCGTTCGAAGCTACGATCCAAAGTATGCGTTCATTAGGTATACTACACCTCAAAATGGTCTGGGAGGGAGAAGCGTACGAATGCTCTCAGGAAAGTGCGTGCTACCGCCGCGCTGTAGACCATTCAGGCACTTCTAACACGTCCTCCTCCTCTCACCTGCAGAGTCGTTGGAGGATCGAGGTGAGACCCGAGCAGCTGTCCGGCGGGACGACAACGCTGACGACATGCGATACCTCGCAGCGCCATCAATGCTTCCATCTACACGCTTGGCCCACACGCCGAGCTAAACGCGTGGGCAGAAAAGCTGCAGGCTCCAAGCTGGTCAGCCTCCGCTTTGGAATCTGTTCTCAGACTTCCCAAGCATCGCATCGGCTGGTCGAGCAACAAGACGGCGACTGCGCCTCCTGCGCCCGACTCCAACGGTGCAAAAGCTGCGAAAGGCCTGCAAAGCTCGTCGACAGAGCCCGTCGGGCCCTGGGAAACGTATCACCCTCGTCAGCACAAGTTTGAGCAGACCGCTCTCATCCTGAAAGAGCTGGACAGCATGGGCATCAAGACCGTCGTCGATTCCCACAGCCCTGCTGCCTCCTCGAGCAAAGGCCCCATCGGAACGGCAAGCTTTACGCTCCAGGCCTCGCACGCTAGCGACGGCACCAAGTGTCACGCTGGCAATGCATTCCTGACCGATGCTGTGCTCTCGAGGCCAAACCTAACAGTGAGTGTGTCTCTGCAAAGCGCAGTGTGCGACACTGACATGTGCGCACGAACAGCTTTGCACAAACGTCAACGTGCTGCGTCTGCAACTCGGCGAAGGGAGCAGCGGCAACCTATCCGCCAAAGGCGTCTGGTTCGAGGAGCTGCAAAGCGCAAAACCAAGTGCGGACTCCAACGCCGCGTATTACGCAGCTTCGAACTCGGTCATTCTCTGTCAAGGAGTCTACGACACGCCCATGCTGCTTCATCATAGCGGCATTGGACCTACACATCTTCTCAAATCGCTCGACATTCCTGTGCGCCTCTCGCTGCCTCAGGTCGGCGCCAACCTGCAGGACCACGTCGCCGTACCGCTGCACTTCTTGGTACCGCGGGAAAAGTCTGGATTAAAGATGGTCGAAGGTGCCTCAGCTCTTTTATACGGCATTCGCAACGCGTGGGACTACTTTCGGCACGGCAAGGGCCTATTCACGAGCACTGGTTTCATGGAAAGCGCTGCGTGGTTCAACACGCAGGACGTTGGTCATGATGAAAGCGGAGATATCATCGTCAAATGTGCAGACCCGTACCGTGTGGTGAGCGCATTTCGAGATGCAACACACGTGTCTCCTGGCTCAAGGCTCCTCCACGCCCGCAGGCCGACATCGAGTTGATGTTCTCGACGTACTACATCGACGATTCCTTTCCAAGATATGCGGGGCTGGAAGATGGACTCGGTGTGATCGGAGTCCTTGTTGTGCTCGCTCAGCCAAATGCCGCTGGATCGGTGCGCCCAGCAAGTGCAGACCCAAGAGACGTCCCTTTGATCGATCCTGCATACCTGTCAGATCCCGACGACTTGAAACGTCTGGCTCTTGCGACAAAAGTCGCTTTGCAAGTCGTCAGGCGTCTAAAGCAGACTGGTTTCGAGGTGTCTCCCGCTAGTATACCCGGCAGAGATGGAATGACTGGCAGGTGGTGTTTTGACGGACCCACAGATTTCAACGCATTTCCTCATCCAGAGGAAATACCACAACCAGTGAGTGCGCATCCCAATCCGCTTTGCTCGCCAATGTTGAGCATGTTCGAACACCCCTCCACAGGTCTACGAGTCGTGGATCAGGGCGAATGCTAGACCAATCTACCACGGCACCTCCACCATGGCTCTGCGCTCCCCCAACGACACTCCCATCGATGCGCAAGAACTTACCCTGAAAGGCGTCGATGGCTTGCGCGTGTGCGATGCAAGCATCTTCCCCAACGTTCCAAGCACGCACCCTCAAAGCTGGATCTTCGCGCTGGCGGAGAGGCTCGCCAGAAGGATGAGCGAGTAACGCGGCGCTTGGCCATCTCGCTTGGCTTGATGCTGACCATATATATCCGCTGTGGCAAGTCTCGCACGACTCACTGTTCTAGTCGTCCGCGTGCAGTACCAATCTGAAAACAAGACAATTGACGAATGCTAATCAAATTTGATCAGCGCGATTGGACGCAAAGTGACGCCCTGGTATGAAGGCTACATGTGGAAACGATGTGTGCGGGCTGCGCGTCTAGTTGCCAGTTGCGCCCTTGACTGCACCCTGAGCTTGAGCGCTGGCCTCGCTGGCCTTTTGCTGAGCAGTGGCAGCAGCGTCGCTGGCCTGGTTCTGAGCACCACCAATAATACCAGAGGCTTGCTGGATGGCGTTGGATGCAATGCCGCGAGCCTCTGTGAGGGTGTAGGAAATGGAGTGAACATGTGAGCGACTGGGCGCGACGAGGTAGGGCAGGCGCCGCGGCGGCGTCCACCCTGCACTCACGATCGACGTATCCAGAGGCGGCGTCGCCAGCCTGTTGAGGCTTGACGTACTCGTTGGCCTGATTCAATGCATTGGCACCGAGCTCACGTCCTTGCTGAACGAGGTCTGCCAAGGACTTTTGAGCTGCCTCAGCATTTGCGTGGCCCTGCATAGGGAGGAAGCATCCAGTCAGATACCACCGTAGAACGCAAAATCGACCGGGGACATGCAGCTGATAACGATTCAAGAACTGCTTCACTAACCTCCTTGGACGCTTGGTTCGTCAAGTTGGAGGCATCGCGGCTCGCCTGGTCAGCAGCACCAGAAGCCTGGGCGCGACCAGTACGCAGGCAGCGGAGCGTTTGAGCATACACGGACCATCCAAGATGCAGAATCGCATCACCACACTCACCTGGTTCTTTGCATCACCAGCCTGCTGCTTGGCGCCACCGAGTATAGCGCCAGCTTGCTGCTGAGCGTAGGCGACAGAGTCGGTGACGAGTTGGGTAGCCTGCTCCAAGAGGGACTATGAGAGAAGCGGCCAGGTGCAGTAGTGCAGAAGCGAAGGTCAGGAAACACTTCCACTCGAAGCGAAATGCACTCGTACTCACGCCTCCCTGCTGGGTAGCTTTGCTGGCAGCGTCCGATGCTTGTTTGGAAAGATCGCCAGCAGCTTGAGAAGCTTGGTTGGAAAGGTTGCTGGCTTGCTGAGAAGCAGTCTGCGCCGCAGCGTTGATGTTGTCGCCAGCGGCGTTGGCAGTGTTCTGAACAGCGGACATCTTGATCGAGGCAAAAGTGTGCTGGAATTAGTGTTGAATGCTGATGAGAGTCGTGGGTGTTCAACTCCTGTCGTGGATGTGGTGGTGGGTGGGATTGATGCTAAAACACGCTCCGCACAGCAACTTGTCGAGTCTAGTCAGTGTTCGACATCAAAATCACAAATAGATCTCACGATTCGCTGCAACTGCACGCGCAGAGGACGCTAGGCTCCGACGCTGCTGGTTGCCTTTCATGAGGATCGAGTCTAGAACCTCGTACACTCGCTGCAGATTCATCGCCCAGGCGACTTCGGCGCGTTGGAGGTGCAAACGCTGTCGAAGAACGTCATGGGACGTGCGAACGAAGGAGCCAGCATGCGCTGCGCTCAAGACTGCACTACCAGCCGTGATCGGTGACGTCATGAGGCGTGCACCATCAGGCGCGCGCCTTGCATCATGGGCTGGCAAGCACGCCTTGTCGTTTGAGTCACGAGCCAGAGTCGCTTCACCGTTCCAACGTGACTTGTGAGTTACAGTCGTGAGTCAAGAGTGTCTATGAGTGTGTTAAGATTTGAGTGGACTCAGACTTCTATTCTTCGCGGAAGGGAAAGGCCATCCTCGTCACTGGACTCGCTATCTATTGACGATGCACGTGTGCATTTCGACGGCGTGTGTACCGTGTGCACACGGCTCCGCACAACTTATAGCAGCATACATCCTGCTGCGCCGAAAATCACTCGTTTTGGCACCCACACGTGACATTCCTCGGGTGCACCGTCATGAAGGCCGAGTGGATATGCGAAAGTGATGACACTGGGATTACAATGTGGAACAAGATTGTAGAGGAGCACAGATTTAGAAAAAGAGTGACGCAGAGTGTAGACTCGCAAGAGGAAAGTCAACAGGTCCAACGTGCCACCGTTGATGACGGGGCGTCCCAGCGATATGCTCAGCCCTCATCCCGTGCGTTTACGCACCGCCTAGACATTGAGCAGGTTGCCGACATTCTTCAGCAGGCCGGGAACATCCTTTGAAGAGAGAACCTGGTTGAGATTTGTCATGATGCCCTTGGCGTTTGGAAAGACGGCGCGCTTGTTCTCCTTGTAGCGATCGATCATGAATTTGGCTAGCGCGGGAATTTGACCGATGTAGCCTCCGAACAGGTGGGTGTCGTGGTCGGTGCCGCCAGGCCAGCAAATGAGATCGTTGAAGTTGCACGGCTGGGAGAGTGTCCTCTCGCCATTTGAAGGCCAGGTGGAGTTGAGAGCCGCGGGAGGAAAGTAAGGTCTGATCCTCATGGCGTCTCCGATCACGACCGTCGCAGCTACGCGTGGCCTGACGTCTGCTGCAGGGAACATCTGGTGCACTCCAAGCGTTCCTTTGGAGTATGCTCCGACGACGTAGCGTTGATTGGGGCATTGTGCGGCTCTCTTGTTGATCCACTGCGTGGCATCCTGACCACCAAGGAAATTGGTGATCGTCTCCTCGTAGGTAGCCTCGTTGAAGATGACATTGTACGCGCTAGCCTTTGGCTCGTACTTGAGGATCTCCGAGTACATGGGGTCACCCAGCAGACCAAGGCGTGCTTGCGATTCAGCAGCGGATCGGAACCAGATCAGTTCCAAGGGGGTGCACTCGTTCGAGTTGTCCGAAGAGCCGGTAGGAGTCCATCGTCGATGGAGAGTCTCAGTCTCTGCTGGCAGGCGTCGTCAAGAATCAGTGTTGCGCTTGTCGTGGCTCAGATTGGCGCATACGTACCTGATCGAGCCCCCAGGGTGAGAGCGCTACCTGTGTGCACGATGCCGGCCAATGCCAGAGCGACCAAAGTGAAACGAGCCATGGTAATGCTGGAGCGTAAGCAGAAAGAATGTTGATGCGATGAGAGTGGGTTGGCTGGAGAGGGTGAAATTCGAAGGAGCGAATCCCTGAAACAAGCAGAGTTCGCCTGGTATTTAATTGGCAGGGGGGCGAAGGACGCGTGATACTCGCGTGTTGGAAGAATTAGCGGCGGCGGAGTGGATGGAGGATAACAAACAATTCTGGGCCGTCTGAGCTCATCATCAAAAGTGAGCCGATCCTCAATGACATTTGTATCGGTCCTGAGATTGTCAAGGCATCATGCCTCTTCGTCGCCGCTTGCCAACAGGGACGATCGTTCCCCAGCGTCCGGCTTCTGCTCAAGGCTGGCTCCCTTGAAGCACAGTCCCGCCACCTTAGCTTCGCTGAGCTCGAAAGTGGATGAGCAAAAACGCCGGGCAAGCGGTCAGGAGTTGATAGCGATTCAAGCCGCACTTGTAGCGAGCGTTCCTTCGAAGCCATTGTCCTCATTTGCCCCTTCAAAGACGGCATCATGAGCTGAGCGAGCTCACGATCGACCTTCCTCAAAGAACGCTCCTTTTTCGCGTCGGCTTGGCGGCATGACCCATTAGCGTCGGTCGGGGCTCGAAAGCTGGGCGGGCGTGGAATACAAAAAAATGGCGAATTCGGATTTGTAGATGTGTAGGTACCGGTACTGGTACTGCTGAAGCTCGCCGGCGGCTACGTCGCTATCTCCCTTGGCCAGCCTCCTAATCGTGACCTTCGGTCAAATGATGCTCGAATTTGTGAGCCCTGCAGCTCTCACATGCATGTACCGTCAGTTCCCGTGCTTGTCCTCCTGGCATGCGTCGTGTTTGATTGAGTCGCGCAGCAAGAGCACTGCATGCAGTCTGAGACCAAGGCTCCTCACGAGGCACGACGAGCGCTTCCCTACCCTGCCGCTCCTTAGCGCAATTTCATCAGCAGGACGGATTGCGCACGCGGGAATGAAGCGAGAGAAGGTCCGCGTGCTGCACGCGCCCCCACAAAATTTCGCACGCGAAGTGACCCTGTGCGACCTCATCGACGTGCCTGCCGATTTGGCTGGAAGAGCAGGCAGGACCTGCCTGATTACAGTATCCAGCGTCGTAGGCGCAACTGCAACTGAACCTGTTAGGGCCCTTCTTTGAGAGAAGTCTGAACGAAAGCAACGGGCGTAGCGCTGAGCGCGACCTCGCGGCTGCGCGGCCGTGAGCACGCAGTGTGTCGTACCTACTTCCATACGCATGCGCTAGCGTCCTTTTGAAATCACGCGCTGCGTGAGGAAGAGGGACCTCAACGTGGCCGTGACATCGAATAATCTCTAGAGTTACGAGTTAGGGCTCTTCAAAGGCATAGAACTGAGACCAATCAGAATGGCAACTGCAAGGGCATCCATCCCTTTGACTTCGCGCAGTGTCTTTGCTATCTGCAGCTTCGCAAACCTTTACCTCGTTCGTGACCGCCGAACTCTGAGCACCACTTTCAGCGCTTGCGTCTGATATCGTGACTGTACCAATCAATGGCTCCCCAAAGTGTGAACCTGTGCAATGACCTCGTCCATTCGCACTCCGTTCGGATATGCGCTGGTCCGTCACCAGGCTCCGGCCATTGGGCTTTTGACGAGGGCACGGTTTCGCGGGGCAACTTCATCTGAAAAAGCTCCCGGATTCATTCTTCTCGACTGCACTTCCTTTTCGCTCTTGACCCGCCCGGCAGCATCAGGAGACATCGCTCGACTTTTGCCACGGTCGATCCCGCAGCATGAGAGGCAGTCATTTCAATTGCGAATCGTGAATAGAGGCAGGGCGAATCGAGATTCGACTCTGCACCGTGCAGCAGGTCTGCAAGTGCACGCAGTGCGAAGCAATGCAATGCACGCTTAGCCTCTCATCGTCCCCACTTTGAAGCAAGCACGGTCAGCTAAAGTTTCACTTTACAGTTCCTTGCTGATGAAGCGCATGTTCACTGCCTGCTACTCCTCCTCCTCCTCCTCCTCCTCCTCCTCTTCCTCCTCCTCCTCCTCCTCCTCCTCCAATTGCTTGCAGGGCAGCTTGTGCGGCTCGCTATGCACCTAAATACGGCAGTGCCGCGCCCTTGCTCGAAGCACCTCTTAGTCAGCGTCAAGGGACTCGGCCTTGCCGAGAACTAATCTAAGTCGAACGCACTTGTGCTTCCGAACAAAGATCGCTCGGCGATAGGAAGGGATCTGGACCGACAAAGGCTTCCCGGATGTGGGCATCTCCGAACAAGTACATTCACATTAGTGAGAAAGGCGGATCAGTCTTGAGTGTAATGTATAAGACGAAATCGACGGTGACATGCTGTGAAAGCTGCGCGAACACGCTGCGAGGATTGCTGCTGCCGCTAGGACTCTGCTTTCTGCTTTCTGACAAAGCGGATACCTCTCCGCTCTGCCAGGGCTTGAGCTGCGTGTATTTCCTGTCGCCATCTCGCCCCGATGCGATGCGAAGGGAGCCTCATCAATCCAGAGATGGAAGCAATCCTTTCACCAGATCTTGCCATGAGGTAGGCCCGAGCGCCATCTACTCCGTAGGTCCAGCCGTATGTGCTTTCACTTCGTTGCGTAACCCGGCGCTTGCCCTTCCAAACGGGCGGAGCGTAATGTGCGTAAAAGTCATCATAAACCCGCCAAGCGTCTTCGAAACGCTCAGCCCGAGCCAGAGCTACGATGAGCCGTCCCACGTGGCCACTTTTTAGCAGAACCGGCGCGGCTTCGGCTGATGGCGTGGTCGCGGCGTTGAGCGGCAGGTTGAGCATACCGCCCCTCTCATACCGAGCATCCTTGGCAGCGTCAAATAGGGCCAACGCTTCGTCCAAAAAGTCGTTCCGGGCAAAGTCGAACACGTCTGCCTCCTCTAGACCCATTTCCGGCCACGAGGGCGGTCGCGAACGAGAGCGTCCCGCTTGCTTCGGCTTTTGATACGGCAACAGCCAAGCGACGATGAGCAAGCCCCAGGCTCGAGAGTCGAGCTGCACCCCAAGGTCATCCTCGAGCTCGGAGAGGATTTTGGAAAAAGTGGGATCGACCGAGTCGGGGATCTTGTGCGAAGCGCCGCGAGACGGTTTTCCCGGTGTGAGAGGCGGAGACAAAAAGTCATCAGGCAGAGGTTCGAGTTGCACGCCAGCAAGTCCGAGCTCGTATGCTGGCTCCGCTAGCACGGCCCGCGCTGCGCCATTGTAGGCCAGCCGAATCATAGACCGGCTGATCGGGTAGCTTTGAAGTGCTCCTCTTTTCATGAGCTGCTCTATCAGAGACTCGATTCGACCAGACTTGTCGACGTGGAAGTACCCGAAGTCGAGGAGCTGCGGATACGCGTCTAGGCGCAGATTCTCGGGAGCCAGACTGCCTTGTCGATTGGAATTCTTGATGGAAATCTCCAGTTGCTGGCGAAAAATGGTAAAGAGACCAAGCACGCGCTTGCGCCGCGTCGGTGACCACCCCACGAACGAGCGACCACCAGCGTCGATCGCATAAGCCAGCATGCTCAGAGCGAGCGCGGGATCCCGGTGAGACTGTTTCTCAAGAAAAGCTTTCCAGAAGGCCTCGGCGATGCTTAGAGCTTGGTCAGCCCACATATCTCCTGCTTCTGCGAATGCCTGAACAATCCCTCTCGCTAGACCGGGGTTCAGCGGGATCGAAAGATCTGAAAGATGCTCCAACACCTCTATGGCCTGTGCGCCCGTCTTGGGAGACGTCAAAAGTTCTCGCACCAGACGTACGATCAAAATTGTGGGTAGCGCAAGCTTGGCGCCGTGCACGCGAAACACCTCCAGGGCCAGCTCAATGTGTGGGGCTGTCTCACTCCACCTGGGGGTCAGTTCGTAGCCGCCTTTGGGAGAAGGCAACCGCCACAATGCCATGGCGAGCAGGTCTCGCGCGTGAGATTCAGGCAATGCGCTCGAAGCACTTTGCGCCGTCAGAGAATCCCTCGTGCCCTCCAAGGTCTTGGCGTTTAAGGGCGACCAAAATGTGCTTGCAAGGGAAGTGTGCGCGCACACAACAAGGTGCTGGAGGAGGCGCAGATGCTGTTCTAATGGCAAGTACCTCAGTTGAGGGTCGACGGCGACGAACTTGTGAGCAACCTCGGCGATAGCGCCTCGTGTAGTGTTGTCGGGCCTCCTGACCTCGCAGAGGACTTCCGATGGGACTTGCTCCGCTGAGCTGATCAAGGCGTCGAATGCGCCTAGAAGCGCATCAAGCGCCCGCGCTGCGTGCACAGAGCTCGAGCGAGGCAGTCGTGTAAAGAGCTCGACCGCTGCAAGCAGTGCCGGTCTGGCGTCTCGTGCGCGTTTGCACGCCTCAAGGGCACGCAGGGCATGTGCGCGAGAGATGGCGTATCCCAATTTGACGTGTGGATCCCAACCCACGAAGGAGGGGAGGGCGAGGTCGCTGTCGCTTCCTAGCGAGCTAAAGTCGGCACGCCAGAATTTGCTGGAGCTCGGGGGTCCGGCCAAAGACGTTGTGTCCTTTGCATGATCTGACTCCGACGCGCTATCCTCCAAGCTTACGCTGGCATTTCGACTGACTTCTTGAGAATACCCTGAGTAGTCCAACTCCTGCGGCAGACCTAATGGTATGCTGCCGAGACGTTGGTGGAGCATTCGCTCCGCTTGCCTCGACACGTCTGATACGGCGTCCTCCCGCACAAGCAGCTCCAGCATTGCATGGGGGCGCAGCGCTTCGTGGTGGGCTGGATCGAACGCGCATACCCTCGAGCTTTTGCTCGCTTCTAGATTGCGGAACGCCCGCAGCTCGGGCGTGGACCATTGTTGAAAGACGCTCGCTACGATATCGCTGGGCGGCAAGGCCACTGGTCCCATCCGCATGGCAATGCTGATGGCTTCCTCTTGCGCGCTCAACTTGTCCTTAACAGCGGGGCTGTGCATGATGACATGCATCAGCGCCCTATGAAAGCTCTTTCTGGTATCGCGCCAACCTTGGAGCGTCAATCGTCGGACCAATTTTGCAATGTCATCGTCCCAGCCGTGTGACCATATTAGCCCCATCAATGCCTCGCGATGAAGTTCGCAGTCTAGCACAAAGTGAGGATGCTGCGCGAGCAGGTTGATAATCCTGGGCGAGTCGAGCTTGCGAAATTCGTGCCGCTCTGTATCATCCAAGGTGGCACTGAGAAGCTGGCGGGGAAGCAGATGTGCGTGCAAGAGCGCGTGCAGCTCGGTGATGTGCAGTCGTCGGTGAGCTTCCTTGCCGTATCTAGCCAGCGCATCTAGTCGCTTCAGATGAGCAAGCGCTTCACGTAAATCAGCCGCTTCCTCGCGCACATGGTCAGAGCAGCCGCTCGCAATGCTTTGAGGCCTGTCTGAAGATAAACGCGGTCTTGCCCCGGGATGTGTGCGCGAGCAAGCCCAGAAGAGTCGGGTAAACAGCGGAGCAGGCAAGATGCGCTGTTCTACTGGCAAATCGTTCCACACGTTCCAAGCTGCTTTGTACCAGTCCCCGTCACGAGATTCGAGCATCTGATGAATGGCACGATGTGATTTGACCCCTCTAGGCGTCCATAGCGGGCCGTCTTCGGGCAGAGGGGGCTGAGAAGGGCTGAAGCGGCTGAGGACCAGATTTGGCGGGGGGGTGGAGGAGAGCCAGGACCGACCCGTTTTGACAGTCGCGACAGTGTTGCTCGCGGAGGCGCTAGTTCTGTCGTCAGCTTGTCTTGCATTGGTCCTGCCGTTGCGGTTCGTAGGCAAAAAGTCCGGTCGAGTCGGATTGAAGTATAGCGGGGCTCGGGTGGCCACGCCTCGTGCATGTGTAGCTGGGTGTGCGGATGCGAAGCTGCCACAACACGCTGGCACCGCATTCGACATCTTCCGAGACAGAAGGGAAGCAATGCGGTGCGCCGTGCTACCTCTGCGGCTCCCTCCAGGCATGACTGCGTTGCGATCGATCGGAAGCGCATTGCAAGCTGTGAGAGGGCATCGCGTTGCTGGGAGGAAGCCGTTTCGCAGCATCAACCGAGGCGACGTAGCAGACGGACGAGTGTCTTATGCGCCGTTTGTAAGCTTGCTCTCGAAAAGCTGCGTGATGGGAACTTGTTGCTGGAGATCTGGGGATATAGCAGAAGTCTACAGTCGGACGTTCGGATGTGCTGAACGATAGCTGCACGCACTCACGATTTCAGATTCATCAATTCATGATTTAACAACTCGACAAGGCGTAACACGTGACATTGCCCTGCGAATGCATTCTTCTTCTCGTACGAGAGTTGTGTCCCAACCAGAAAAGCGCCCTCTCTCTCTACGCAAGGGCTACTCTGCGAGATATCCTCAAATTCATTCGTGATTCAAACGTAAAAGTTTCGATTGAAGATAGGCTGAACACAGCGAACACAGCTGTAACCAGGCCTCCGTGATGCTGAGCTTGGCGAATCACTGCAGCTTCGTCCCTGTTTGGTCGCAATCGTGAATGCTACGTCGGTTGAGCTGACGCTCGACCGCTGCGTCGCAGTGCAACGTGGCAGTCACGAGTGCATTCGTCCTCGATCATTTGTCGAAATGCTTGCTCGTAGACTTAGGAGATACTACTGACACAGCGTCATTCGGCATAAGTATCAGACACATGTGCCCAAATCCCATGATGAATTACGAATACTTGCGCGCATCGCCAAGCGAAGTCCAAGACGTTGGGCAAAGCGATTTGAATGGATGACACAGAGCCCACCTCTTGCAGAGGAGGGCAAGAGCTAGGTACAGATTTCTCGGTACGAAACGCAATACATCACTCACCAGTCGCGAATGTGCAAACAAGACTTCTCTGGAACTTGTGAACAGTGATCAGTCCACGTCAAGAGTCGAGGGGATAGGGGGCGAGAATCTGGTCCAGTGCAGGGCAAGACGAGTCAGCGCAAGCTCACAATTGTTGCATGCTCAAGTGATGCTGCCGGCCCCCTGCGGAGCCACGTCCAAGATCCGCCATCACCATCACCAAATCAGAAGGAAGGCAGCGGAAAGATCCACACGATTTTTATGCGCTCTCGGTAAGCGGGGCTCTCGCATGTGCGATGAACCCCTTTTACATCCGCAAAATACTTCATCATGCTTGTGATTGCCCCAACTCGATGCTAAGCACAGAACGAGAGACTCACACTCAATTGCTGCTGCTGCTGCCACAGATTCGTGATTCGCCGGAGCTACTGTGCATTGGCGCTACCGCGACCTAGATAGATATACCGTCCTTTGCCTTTGCCCCATGCAGCGTCTTGTGCCCCTTTGCAATTTGGCTCCACGCAAGCCAGCTTGGAGCTCTAGTATGTGAATCGACGTGCGAGCATCGAAGGCTAGTCGGGATTTAGGTTTACCAGGAGGACGTACCACAATGTGCAAAGGGTGGCGGTAGTGACGCAAAGATTATGAGCAAGGCAGCAACTCGTGACTGGCAGCAGATCTCGGCATTTTCGAGCCCAATGCGCGTCTATAGCTCATACAGATGCGAGTCAATTTCAGATGTAGCGCAAGCGCTTACAGATGCACGTGGCACAGCGAAGTTGGCCGGTGGCCGGGCGTTGCTACAGTATCCAGATTCGAGACTTATGCAGCTGGCATGGTGTGCGAAAATGCACAGCCACTTGCTCACGATCGGGCATGGAGTACGAAAAGGCTGGCATGATTGCTCATTCACCATTCACCATTTCGAATTAGCGCCCGGGACAGGTCTTGCTTCGATGACCTGTTCACTTCGCCACACGATGCTTCCAAGAAGGAGGGCCGGCAGTTGGGTGAGTCAAGCCGAGTTCGGACTTGATACAAGTTAATCACTTTTGATTGAATCAAAACGCGTTAGGCGCGTTAGCCATGGTGACACACTGATACTGTCACGTGCACTGAGCTCAGCGCGTGTTGACACGCGTGCCTACGTCTGCTGTTGTTTCCACCGTGGAGGCTGCATGATCGTGCTGCTTTCTCTCGCGAGTGACTTGATTGGGATCAAAGAAGTATCGGTAAATATGATTATCCGCGTGACTAAATTCACGAATCACAACTAATGAAGAAAGGCTTCCAGGTCGCAGTGTCGAAGTAATTGAATTCACGATGATGAGCGGCGTAGCTTCTGTCAACGAGGACAGCTTTCAACGCCCTCAATCTGTAGTTCTTGCGTGCGCCAGATCTCGCAAGCCCCGCGTACGTAGAGCGAAACATCCGTGTGCGCGTGCCAGAGTCTGATGCTTGTATATCCGCGGTGACCTGACGGGCCGGGCCGCATGCTGCGAGCCGGTGTATGCTGAGCACGCAGCACGATGTACGAGGCAAGTCAACCCGCCGAGCCAGGCAACATCAGCAACGGCACAAGCATAGTCAGGAAGCAGCAACGCGGAGGCTGTCGCACGCAGCGTCAACCGTGAACACATATCGAAAAGGGTTGACAGTCGTGAGGGATACGACGAGAGAAGAAAGCTCTGAGCATGCGGAGCTTCCTGACGACCCAAGGCTAAGACTGCCCACGACGAGGATTGACGGCGGGTCTGATGGCCGATGCTTAGGCGTGAGAGTAGCATTCACCAGCTGTGAGGTTATGGTTTCAAATCAGAAGCGAGCAGGTCTCAGAAAGCAAAAACATGGAAAGTCAAGGTCGGGTGGCCTCAACAGACGGCGCGCAGCTTTACGTATATACCGCACACACGAAGCGGCTGTGGCAGGCTGGCCAGCAGGGCGCGCCTGTTGCCTAGCTGCGATGCATACGCGGCGCGGACGCGCTCACAAGCAGCGGCAGCAGCAGCAGCAGCAAAACCTGGCAAAGTCTTGTGTTGCTGTCTGCTGAAGCATGTGCTGATGCATGCGCTTATAACGATGAACGTCAGCAGCAGCCAGCAGCCGCGGGCAATAAGTAGCTGCATGGCGAGCAGCAGGCAGCCGGATGCTTGCTGCATTCCCCGTCTCTTCCCATTCCACATGCTTTCGCCGCGCGACACGCAACCTCTACCGCGGTCAGGCAGGCAGGCAGGCAGGCAGACAGGCCTACGTAACTCACGACTCACAACTGCATCCACGGCTGTTGAGCCAAGGCCACGGCTACGGCAGACACGTCCAACGCTCCCTCCCCATCGCAGCGCACCCTACCGCACAGCGTCGCTTGATGGTGTTGATCGACCCATCCGTCGTGTCACGAGCAAAGCATAATGCCTCCGGTGTCAAGTAGGCATGAAGCCCCTGTATGCGTCATTGTTTGCCATCATGCGATCAGTGACAGTGCGGTCGTCACAGCTTCGACGTGCGGGTGTTCAGAGCGAAAGAGCCAAACGGAGAGACCGCGTCACGTTTGCAAGCACTCTGTCACACTTACCGTCCATCCGTCAGCAGAGCCATCTTGACCGCTGACGCTGGCCAAGTGACGGTAAAGTAGAGCGAGCTCTAGTCTAGCTCTTGGGCCCTGATGAGCATCATCGAAGATGCTTCAACGGTCGTCGCCCCTAATTCCCTTAGCCTATCATCTCTCAACGGTGTGATCAGAATTGTTTGCAGACCCCAGGCAAGCTGAGCGCAAAAGCTTGTGGCGCTTTCCTCGTTGTCTCCAAATTGCTTCGCACTGCCCTTTCAACACCATTTCACCACATCCTTCGCTCTTCCACTCATCTCCTTCCCCGTTCGTCTCTTGAAGTCCTTCCGCTTCACAACGCTCCACTTCCGTATCTCTGCAACATTCTCACCATCAACGAGACCACAAGCGGCGAGCAGCACCGCATTTAGCTTGGCCCACAAAGAGAGTTGCTCCTTTGCCCCAGTCCGACCAACCGCTTCGAGCGATCGAAGCGGGCCCAACGCCCAACACGTCTTCCACCATCGCTGTCTCCCATCCCTCGGAGCCGGGGTTGTTCGGCTCCAGCGCTCAATACAGCGGTGCGCACATGGACCCATCCCTATTGTCTACCGCATCCATCATCTCTGCGTCTGCTTCCACCACTCCTCGGATGGCTTCCGCCAGCTCGAGCGCCCTCCATGCGGGAGGAGCCAACGCGAACGTCTTTCGCACGCAGTATGGGACCCTCACGCGCGGAGACCCTGCTGGACTTGCAGAGCTGGCTGGCATGACTACAGACGGCGGATCGAGCAATGCGACACACGCAAGACGGGTAGATGATGACGACGATGCAGATCTCGGCATTTTCGAGACCGGATCCGGTGATGAGGATGGAGACGACTCGGACGAAGAGGGCGGCGGCAAAAAAAGACGCGGCAAGCGCACAAAGGCTGGAAGCGGTGGTGCGTCTGGATCGCAAGGCGACGGTAAGGGCGAAGCAGATAGCACGACTGGACGACGCAAGATCCGCATCGAATTCATCGAAGACGATAGCAGAAGGCACATCACCTTTAGCAAGAGAAAGGCAGGCATCATGAAAAAGGTCAGTTGTGCCGCACACCCATTAGCGCGGAACGCGACCGCATGCAGATCATCGATCTCGCCCATCGGTGCCCTGGGACGTCTGCGCTTTCTCATGCTCACACGCGCGACTGTTTCCCGTGTCATCCCTGTTGTCCCCCCGACAGGCGTACGAACTTGCCACGCTTACCGGCACGCAGATCCTGCTGCTTGTTGTGTCTCAAACCGGCTTGGTGTACACCTTCACCACTCCCAAGCTAGCGCCCGTGGTCAAAGAAACAACTGGCAAGGACCTCATCCGAAGGTGTCTAGAGTCCGACGACTACGGCGCGGATGGACTTGCCGGGGACGTCCCAGCAGAGCGCAAGAAGGGTGGGGAGCAGATGCCTCGAGAGCCGAGCGCATCGGGCAAGCGTAAGCGCAGCACGGCCTCTTCTACTTCTCGACGAAATGCAGCTGCAGCTGCTTCGGCAGCCGTGGGCGAATCCATGTCAAGGCAAGGAAGCGGTAGCAGCAGCAGCGATCAGTACAGTCACGACTCGCACGTTGGAGAGTACGCTCGTAGTGCCCTCTCCTCTCATCATATGCTCCACCAAGGTGGCAACGGTGGGATGGGAATGATGAGCGGTGGACCGCACAGCAGCCCTCTGGTCGGCGGGTATGGATTGCCTGGTCTTCCTTACTATTCGCCGACGACGACATCCTACGATTTTTCGACCAACACGCAGGCCATCAACAATGCTCATCAGACCCATCTTTCGCCCCACGCAAGCATGCAGTACGGTCTTCCACCTCAATCGCCGACCACTTGGGGTTTCAGCTTTGAGCAGCAGCAGCAGCAACAACCGTCGCACGGTCAGACGAGCAGCGGCATGTCTTCGCATCAAGCCCAACATTCCGGCAACGTCGGTCAGCCTCAACATCAGGCGCGCGGGAGCGGACAAGCTCATCTGCTTCCTTACGATCAAGATGCTGCTCAGCACAGTCTAGGACTCAACCTTGGCAACCAATGGTCGGTGCCTGCGGGCGCCATGAGCGCCACCGACCTTCACCGTCAAAGTCATCTCTCTCCGCATGGATACACGACTGGCCTGCCCAAGACCGATGCTGGTCCTCAGAACTGGACTCGCAGCTAAGCGGAACCCGCTCCCCACCAATGCATCGCTTCGATAGCAGCGATCATCTGCCGCGCAGCAACTTTACCCGCTTGCCAGGCATTAGTCCCCCCCCCTTGTGTATCGTTGCGGCTTGTGCCGCTCGCTCAATGCGCACCCGTTTGTTGGCGCTTTCACCCTCCACCTACCCCGCACTCGCAGATTAGGATTGACGTCTAGCCCACCCTCACTTCTCTGCAGTGACTACGCCCCGAAACCTTTGTCCCCAACGCATTCTTCGACTCTGTTGCTAGCTAGCCAATCCCTCTTCCGGCATCTCCCTCGCGTACTTGACAAACCAGACGTGTGAAAGAACGTCAGTATACCTCCGCATCACTCCCACACGCGACACACCTCGTTCTCGTCATAATACACATTTGCGTCACGAACGTGTGCTGCAGGGTGTGACATGTCGCTCGCAATGCGCATCTGCTCGAGTTGTCTATATCTTTTGTAGTAGGACTTTGGATGAGCCACTTAAAAAGGCACCTTTTTGCCCTCCCAGTCTCTGAAACCGCCGCTGTCTTCGACGGTGAGGCCTCGAACCACGTTGAGCAGGTTCTCTGCCGCGTCAGGGGCCTCAAACTCTCCAGGACCTGGAGCCTTACCGTCCTTGCCTCCTGGACCTCCTGTGAACTCTTTGCTCAGCTCGGACCTCACTGTGCCTGGATGGAGGCCAATCTGTTTTGTAGCGGGCGAGTGCTTATACATGCGTCAGAGGCTGTAACCCCCAAGGAGAGCCGAGCAGCAGCGAATGTTGACCGCGGAGATGCGAAGAACGACGAACAGAGACACTCACGGAAATGGCAGGCACTTTTCGAAGTGTCAACTCTCTGGCCAGAGTCCTAGTGATTTGGTTCTGTGCGGCCTTGCTGGCTCTATAAGAGTACCAGCCTCCTCTTCCATTATCTTCGATGCTTCCTACCCTTGCCGAAAGGCTGGCAATGAGTGCTAGACCGTTGGGAGCCACGTCTGATGCAGAGTCGGTGCCTCCTGGAGCACCAGGCTTGCGCTCCCCACCTCTGCTGATCTGCTTGGGCAGAAGAGGGACCAAGTGCTTCATGGCGAGCAGAGGCGCGAAAGTGTTGATTCTGGCGCCGCATGGGACAGGGGAGGCCGAGTCAGCATCGTGATCAACAAAGTCGACACCTTCATCTTGCGCCTATCGAAGGACTCACTGAAATTGGCGCAGCATCTCGTCATAATCGACCTGGGCCAAATTCTTCTCCGGTCTCAGCTGTATGCGCGGGAAAGAGGAGGGGAGGGGGAATACTGATGCATCAGATTCGCTTTCAAGATCAAAGCGATGGGCTTCTTACTGTGCTGATGACCTCGATCACTCACGATACCAGCGACATTCCAAAGGGTTCTGATTTCTCCCATCTCCTTGATCTGTCCAGCCAGCTCTTGAAAGCTGGCCTCTTTAGTCACATCGGCTTTCAAAGTGGTCAATCTGTCCTTGGCATCCGATGGCAGATCTTTGAGAATGGCTTCGCGCGCCTCGTCGGGCGTTCGACTGGCGCAGACTACGTTGAGCGAGGAGCGAAGAAGATGGCCTCGTGCGAGGTTCAGTCCTAGGCCGCGAGAAGAACCTAGAATCACTGCGAGCGACATGTTGGATCTGGTGCTTGATTTTGACGAAGCTGGAAGCACGTCGAAAAGGTGCTCAGAATCTGTCTTCGAGCTGCGTGAATGCGACGGAGGGGATCTCGAAGTTTACGATTGATGGTGGTTCGACTTAACGAGACACAGGGTTGTCATGAAAGCAAGCAAGTAACTGCAAATGTCTAATCGACCCCCTTTGGACGAACAGGTGGAGATCACACCGCACATGACATGCCCGCAAGTCTAAAGTCACGACTGTGACTCTTGAGTTTTGGCAAACGTCAACGAGCGGTTCAAACACTCAAGACTACTCGAGGTGGGGATTTGGGTGGACTCTGCTGAGGTCAGCTTGCCTTTCCCATGCGTCTGCTGTGCATGCAGGCAGCGAAGCAGCCTTGACGCGGTTCATCCGCGGCACATCTCACCGTCGTTGCATGCATGGGTTTACTCTTCCTTGACGTCTTTGACCCAGTCGACGGCTTTGTCGCTGCCTGTCAGCTTCCCACACCGTCGCTATTGAGACTCTGTGGGACCAAGGAATGGCCGAAGATTTGAGAGTCTCTGGCGCAGTCACAGCCAACACCTGGACTCATTCGAGGGCGGTAGCCGCCACCTTTCTTAGGTGTATGACATGACAGATTCACCAGATTCTTCCCTCAGATGCGGTCAGGGTCCACGCTTGCATGCACGCTCGCAGCGTCAGACAAGCCAAAATTCAAGTGGAGGTGTCAAAGCGTTTGGAGCAGTCTAGGTCACGTGGTGTTGGCTTGAAAAGGTTCAATTTGAATCAAGAATCAAAATGACACCAAGGATCGATGCTCGGTGTACGAGAGATGTACCCGTGCATCATGACCCTCACTCGCCCCACTCGCCCCACTACCTCCAGTTCGCTTCTCGATGACACACTCACACAGCCAGGCGCGATCAAACGCGCTGGCCAGCTGCTCAGCATGGCTATCGAGGGAACCAAGCATTTGCGCAGAGCGGGAGTCCGCCGGCGGACGACAGACAAACACTGAAGTATCGCATTGACGCTGATGCCTGTCGGCAGCACAGAAGAAGGGTACAAATAGGTCTTGAAACGGTCGCTCTATTACTACGTGCATTCAAGCCGCCGCCTCAGAAGCTGGATATGGCGGCAACCACGGCCGAAGCTCCGTTATCGCCTGTCTGGGAGTATGACGTGGATTCCTTCCTTGCGATCTCCTCCGCCTCCTGGTACTTTTCCAGTGTCAAAACACCGTACTAGGCGCAGAACAGTGTTGTTGATCCGAGTAAGCGCATTGAGCAGGATTCAAGAGCGAGCAAATGGCCAGCTCGAGACCGAGGCCGGTCGCACTCACAGTATGCTGGGCTCCAGGATCATTCAACAACTTCTTATAAGTCGGAAGCGTGGCAGTGACACTTGTGGAGCCGTAGCCATGTAACATCCATGCCCACGCCTGACGCCAGAATCTGTGAAGCGAAAGTGGTGCTGTGGCTCAGCACTAAAGAGCTTCAGACAGTCTGAAATCGGAATTGGCGACTCACGCCGAAAATGTCACAAACACAATGGCTTGGTCCAGTGTAGGGTCAAGAATATCGAGGGTGTAGTCCTTTTCACGAGCAGCCTTTTCTTCTAGGAAGCGGAACCAGCCCACCCTAACGGATGAAAAGTGGTTCAGAGGCATACAAATATGCTATTGGTTGCAATCTACTCACAGTCTACGAGGACTCTCTTCGTACAAGCCCACGGTCGTAGCATCCCACCTCGCTCCTGCAAAAGAGCGCTTGAATGCACGGTATGCCTTCCTTTCAACCTCTTGCGGCGCTGGAAGAGGAGCATCTCAGCAACTCACGTGAGGTTGATTGGACTCCCAAACATACTGCTTGCCCTTCCACGGAAACTTCAGCTCGTCTCGTAGCGTTTCTCTTCGATAGACCATCTGAACCTCTCTCTTCTCTCCTTCTTGTTCCCTTGCGGCAAAGTCTTTCTGCTTCCACCTCCACACAGGTTTGCCCATCTCCGAGATTGGCGAGCCTTTGAACAAGTCTACCCCCTTTCCACCTTTAAACTTGGCACTAAAAGAGTATCTGAAGGCCATGTTCCAGCTGTTCCAATCCAGAGCGTCCTGATTCAGCTCATCGCTCTGACCCTCGACACGAGGAAGTGTCTCGGCTTGCAACTCCTCAAGCGGATTCTGCCACTTTTTGCGCTCTTCTTCGTGAAAGAATGCAGTGTACCAGCTGCGAAGACCCATCTCGACCAAAGACTTGTAGTCTAACAGGTCAGAGTCCTTGAGAGCAAATACGTCCTTGTGCGTGAGCTTGTAGATGTGTTGCGGATTGTGCTTGAGGTACTCGCCCATCTGCGTCAACCAGGACTTCAACGTCGGCTCCAGAGCTTCTCCGTTCGTCGTCGGCGGCCACTTGCCAACAGCATCGACGGACCTGAAATTGCCATCATCGAACACAGTCTTGCCACTAAAGTAAGCTGGAGGTTTGACATCTTGAGAAGCGTCGAGCTCCATTTTCCCAAGCGATGCGTCTGCGGCCGAGTCTTCGTCGGTAGAAGGGGCCGGCTTCGTCGTAGGGTCGACATTGACGGGCCCGCGGTCATCGATCGTCGTGCGCCTTTGAGGAGCTCGGGGAGGTGGGTAGGAGCTTTGTGACTGACCAGGTTGGTCATAGGAAGGAGGAGCGTAAGATGGATAGCCACCGCTGGGGGGAGTTGGAGGTGGGTAGGGGGCGTTAGATCCGGCGGGTGGGTGCGGTGCTTGATTCTGGTAGCCGCCTGGGCCGTCCTGGCCTGGCACTTGGGGCTGCGGGAATTGCATGTTGAACGAGGCTCGCTTGGGTAGAGTGATGGTGGTGCTGGATCAAGAAGAAGGCTGGAGCAAGTTTGCCTGACGTCTCTGTCAGTCACCAACGTCCCTCTGTACACGCAACTACCACCATTCGTGATTGCCAGGCCTGTGCATAGTCACCAGTGCCACCATGCATGCATGCATGCGCGCAGCCGGCAACAGAGCAGCACCAGAACCATCGAAACTGGTGCTGTATGGATGCTGGTAACTCGTGACTGACTGACTGCACGCAGGCAAGCAAGCATCATGCATCGTCCGCCTTGCTTCTGACTTCAGCAATCTCTGGTGCGGTGCAATTGTGATTGTGTGGCGCTGTTGAATGCGCCAACATGCATGATGTCCAAGGCTTGCGAGGTTCTTCCCTGCTAGCTGATGCATCCACTTAATTACAGATTGACTCACTGACTATTCTGTTTCACGATTCACGATCCAAAGATCAGCGAGGTCGAGCATGGGCGAGGGTCAATCAAGAATGGTGAATTGCATGAGGTGGGCGGATCAAGCTGGCGCGTGAGTGACTCGAGTAACACGTCACCAATCACGACTCTCACGAGTGCTCGGTTCAAAAGTCACGTCTCGACTCTCGACATGCAGCAAAGCAGATCGAGCGATGGTCACGAAAGTCGATGAGATCGTACGGCTCTGAACATCCTGCCATACTGCTTGGTGTCTGCTCACTTCGTACCTCTTGCACCGTCGTGCTCGTGATGGCTGCTCTATGGTGCCGAGCGAGAATTACGAGGTAGATGCAACCGTCGCAAGTGAACTGCGTACGGCGGGCCCCGTGGTGACTGGCGGGCGTAGTTCCGGAGCTACGATAGAGACCATGACGCCTCGCGACTACGCCTTGACTTCACCAGGCGCATCTTTGCTGAGCAGGTGAGACACAGGCACCATCTCAGCAAGCACATGCCACGTTCCCTGAGCGAGATGGAGGGCGAAATGTAATGATTGGGTGAAGGACCGGTGACAAGAACACCAGGACAGAGAAAGAGTGGGGGAAAGCCGAGAGGTGAAGCGTCGAGCTGAAAATGCCAAGGAGGCTTGTCTGCGTGTGTGATTACAGCTGATGAAAAGTATCGCAAGGGCTGCTGATGGCTCTACACGAGCGTGTCTACCCATGCCTTCAGGTCCACCTTTTTCTCCTCGCTTTCCTTGACGTATGGATGAACCGTCAGGTCTGTTGGGGAGGGTCTTGCCGAGGGGTCCTTGATCAAGCACAGATCGATGCATTCATGCATGGCCTTTGGAAATTTCGAATCCTCCGGCAAATGCGGTGGAGGTTCGTTGACAATGTGCTGCAGCAGGTCCAGGATGGACATCTGCGCACCCGACCCTTCGAGTGACACGCCTGCCCTCGCCCCTACGTCTGCCCTTTTGGGTCTCGATGCTGCTTGAGATAATCCGTCCGGCTTCGTAGGAGACAACGTCCCCCGCAACTCCTCCGGAATCTCGTCATCCGAGTCTTCGGCAGGATTTGCGAAGGGAAACCTGCCTAGTGCCAGCTCGATGACCGAGATCCCGAGGGACCAGACGTCGGATTTGACGCTGTACTGATCACCTTGAATTCGTTCCGGCTATGGATCACACATGGTCAGCCTTCGAAATCCTTTCTCCAGTTGAAAATTGTCCACAGCCACTCACGCTCATGTACGTGCTCGTGCCTACAAATGTGTCCGCAATCGAATTGATGAGCTCGCCAGAGACACCAAAATCGCAAATCTTGATTTGACCTTGACCATTGACGAGAATGTTGGAGGGCTTGACATCTACAGAAGATGCTCAGCGTCAGCATCTACGCACGATCTCCACGCCTCTGTGGCCAAACTCACCCCTATGAATAATGCGGTGCACGTCGTAAAGATACGTGAGGCCATGAACGACTACCACAATCACCTTCCCAAGCACATCTACCGGCACAGGACCCCACTTCTTGTATATGTTGTCCAGCGAGCTGTATTGGCGGCCAATGTGTGCAGCGTGTGAGCGAAGCGCCGTGGCGCTGCAATTCGATAGCTTGCCCATGTACTCACGTCTTGTCCATGAACTCCATGCACATGCATATGTGCGGTTCGCTCAAGTAAGCTCCGTAGAAGCTGACGATGTATTTTGAGTTGCACTCGTGCAGTATCTGCAGTTCTCTCAATATTTGTTTCCGCACTGTTGGCTTCGCATCGATGAACACCACCTGGCAGGACAGCGATCTCGTCAGGCTACATGACGTCGAAAGCTCGAGCCCGCAGACTCAATCTACACACCTTTTTTGCCATTGTTGTTGCTGACTTTTCGTGTAAGACCTGGATGAAGTAAACAGCGTGAATGCCGGGCTTAGCATCGAGATCTGAAGCGCTGCGTTAGTCTGGTCGTGACGCTGTTGAAAGCTGCCGCAAATCTTGGGGCCCAGCCCGGACATCACTGCATTGCCCATCCCCTGTCATTATGAGGAGAATCGGCCCTCGTCTAGACGGAGAAGGAGGCACCAGCGCTTTCAAACTACGCAAGACTCACCTTTGAGACTGTTCCACTATTCCCGCTGCCCAAGTCTGACAGATGTTTCAAGTCCTCATTCTTAAGGTCAAGCTTGTACTCTATTCCCAACTCTAAGTTCGCAAGCTGTTCGCTCAGCTTATTGTGATAATTGGCCCCACTCGAAGGGTCGATCTCCGCACTCGCACCAGCACCCAGCCCCACACCTGGCAATCCTCTAGCTTTGACCGCTTGAGATGATACCAGGCCAGCTGAGGGACCCGAGGAGCCTGAAGCCTGTCCTGGCGAGGGCGTAGAGAGCGGTGATTCTGCCAGCGCTAAGCCCTTGAAATTCCTCTTCTTTCTGATCGAAGACATGTCAGCGCACGTGAAGAAGAGGGATCTTGCGTGAATGGTAACTCTTTCCTCTGCAATCTTTACCCGACGCTGCAACCGTGTAGTGTCGCTCCTGAGCCAGACAACAATCGCCAAGCGGAAGAATCACGGCGCCCCAGCTGGACTATCGTGTGCGGACAGTGGAACCGTATGCAGTCGAATGATTCGCTGGTGGTGGGCTCTGATGGCCAGCCGCAGCTCTAGCAGCTCCAAATCACTCGGCGATGAGCAGCGGCGGACTTTCTTGTGCGTCTTAGAACGAAGATGGAGTTCAGCGGATGGCCGTAGTTCTCAGGGTTTGACCTCAATTGCGGGGAGGGGCAAGTCGGTGAGAGGGGCGCGTTTTCTGGCTGCTGCGAGCGAGATGATACAGTTGATGAGCAAATGGCAATGATGAGCAAATGGCAAGGCCTTGCACCCACGTCCAGCAGCGATTTCAACTTTGATGGCGCATTATACCTACACTCACACTACCGCAAAGTAGCTATCAAGAGCCGACCTCTCATACTCATCAGACTGCTGCTGCTCGGTCTCTGCGCCTATGCTTGATGCTCGATGCTGCCTAGCTGCATGCTTGATGTGTCTGTCGCGTTGGTCTCTGCCGCGTCTGCGCCACACCCGCGCAGACGCCCACGGGCACGGGGCGCCAGCGCAGCCAAGCTCACGTACCATGCAGATCAGTCAAAAGTTGCGTCCAGCACGCGCTCATCCCCTCATCAGCAGCGGGTGCGTCGGCGCGAGGGGCGGTGCTCACACGTGACCGGCAGGGATATGCGCTCAGGCCAGCGTGCAACACGCAACAAATATTCACCGGCACCTCGCACGGAACAGCGTCCACGTCGACGGCTGCTGCCATGAGTTTGAGTGCACGTCTTGGCGTGTCGAGCTGTTTGGAGCTCATTCAACCCTCCATTATCAACCTTCTAACATCTTCAGCTGCTGGTACGAATATTCTACACTCGACAACACCTCACTACGTTCCACGATGCGTCTATCTGCTGTGCCCATCATCGCAGCGCTCTTCGTGGCGCTGCCTTACGTCGTGGCCTCCGCACCAGAAGTCACTCACAAGGTCTACTTTGACATGACACACGACGGCAAGGACATTGGTCGCATTGTGCTGGGCTTATACGGTAAAGTCGTGCCCAAGACCACCGAGAACTTCCGCGCCCTGGCCACCGGTGAGAAGGGCTTCGGATACCAAGGCAGCAGCTTCCACAGAGTCGTAAGTTGGCTATCCGCGCGAGCACAGAGTTGAGCCATGCTAAATACGACGGCGTGATCTGCTTCGCCCGCATCAGATCAAAGATTTCATGATCCAAGGTGGTGACTTCACCTCGGGCGATGGACGGGGAGGCAAGAGCATCTACGGCGATCGGTACGTCGGCGCGCATACATCCTGGTCCAGAGCCTTTTCTCACAAACCATACTTCTCCCTGCAGCTTTGCAGATGAGAACTTTGACCTCAAGCACGAAGGACCTGGCACCCTCAGCATGGTGCGTTGCTACCAGAAGGTGCACAAATTCCTGGGCTAACGCACTCACTGCATTACCCCTTTAACAGGCCAACGCCGGCCGGGACACGAACGGAAGCCAATTCTTCATTTGCAGTGAGCATGATCTTACGAAGGCCTGTGGAGGATTGCTGTAGGGGATAATTTTCGATGCTTCGCCAAGCTGAACCGATTTTCTCGACCCCACAGCGGTCAAGACCTCTTGGTTGGACGGGCGCCATGTCGGTAAGTGGTAGCCCGTGCGCCAGCGCAAGTTTGCTTCGCTCACCACCGGCCGCTTCAATCCCTTGTCACACGCAGTGTTCGGACGTGTCATTGAAGGCATGGACGTTGTTGAGCTCATTGAGAAGGTTCGTCTAACACCGCGTGAATGTGGATGAAGAAGCACACTGATTGCGGCGCTCGCGCCTTCGTTTGCCTCTGCACAGGTTCCCAAGTCTCCTGGAGATCGACCCAAGACCCCCGTCACGATCGCCAAGTCTGGAGAGCTCAAGGAAGCTGCACATGAGGTGAAGGACGAGCTTTGATGGTCTTGACTACTCTCCTCAACCGCTTGCTGGCAATCATGTTGCACACCCTCAATGTAAAAGACGAGACAATTCCACGCGTCAGGCGAGTCCGTCCTGCTACCGCAGCATGCACGCCTGCCACTCGTGTTTCAATCCTCATTTCTCCCTGTCACTGCGCTCTGCGAGAATGTCCGCTTGCACCGCTTTGTGCGCACGCTTTCTGATCCATTGTCTTTCTTTGCCGTCTCCTCGTGCGTCTTCAGGTCGTTGTCGCCCCGCCTTCCACGCCGGCAGCTGCTGCAGCTGCTGCAGCTCCAAAGCCAACGCCAATCGTGACGCCTGTGGCAGATCAAGTGAGCGCCAGCGGCACCAAAGCTGGGACGTCATCAAGCGTCCAGACTGCTGGAGGCGTCTCTTTCCTAGGCTTTCTGGTTATCATAGGTCTGTTCGGAACGATTAGCACGCTCGCTGTTCGACATTTTGGTGGAGTGGCATCAACGCGGGACAAGATCAGACAGGTGCTGGGCACCTTTGGTGTTGGAGATGGCGGGAGAGGATCTTACTCTCGCGTTGGCGGTACTTCTTCCGCTGGCTTGCCTCGATGAGGCTCGAAGTCACGGGATTGGTTGCGTCTTGGCGCAAGCTTCATGCGTACACTACTGCCATCTCCCATGCCAGTCTCCATCCCGATCAGTCTCGAGACCATTCTGCGCTCTGGATGTCCTTGATCGTGAAGTTCTGGTCTTGATGCTTCAAAGCGAAATGCGACAGATACACCCCGAGATCTCAGCACGCAGGTGAGATATGGAATTTCGCACGCTAAACGCCGTCATTTTTGGTCGCTTGGTGTGCGAGATGCACAACCTGCGGGAGGTAGGCTCCGGACTCATGGCCGTACGATCCGGACTTTCAGCGAACCTGTCAGGCCCTTAAGCAAGATTACGAGAATTGGTGTGTAGGGGACGGTCAGGTCCTGACGCATGCAGAGAAGGTGCACTCTAGTGGTGACTACTTGGCAAGGCTCAGCGCAGGGACTTCTGAGGTGCAGTACATGCATGGTTAGCCTTCAGGCTCACTGCTCAATCAAATGAACGCATGCGGCGTCGGGAGCGAGAACTCGATCGACCTCCTTAGCGTCGAAATCTCTTCGGCCTATTTTGCTCTCTGGTGGGAGCATCGCAAGTCAAGGTGGTGTCGCTCTTTGATGGGCATGGCTAAGCGGTTTGACCATTCGTCGATTCGGTGGATGCGGCAAAACTAATGACGGACGAATCGCGAAGTACGCAAGTGCACGTGGGCAGTTGATGAGCATCAACATTGCGGCGTCTCATACCGCTGAAGGTGGCACGAATGTTCGATTCAAGATTGTGCTGAAGCCTTCGGCGGTACCGTGATGGAGAGCCGATGCATGGACTGGCCTTGATTGAGAAGCCGCAAGACGGCGGCCTCTATGCACCTCACATGGTGGGACTCTGAAATTTGTGGCGCGATGGAGAGGAAGTCGCGAGAGTGCGGGTATGAAATTTCGGTTGTGACGCATCCCAACCGACGAACCTGTCCGCATCGCGTGGACGCAGGCAGCAGCATCCGCCAGTCCGATGCTTGGAATCAAGCGTGCATGCATGCATCTCACGGCTCACCTAGGCTCTTCGCCAGACCGCCGCCAGGCAGGCAACGCACATCAACCACAGAGGTGGCACTAGCTGCGACTGCGCTCCTTTGCGCTCGTGATTACCACACCAACCTCTACATGTCTCACACGCTTGTCTTGCTTTGTGATCGAGCACAGCAGCTAGGACGTGGCCAGCCCGCGCGCACGCTCACCACCCACAACTCACGACCGACTGCTGGCCACGACCGCGCCTGCCGCTTCACTCCCGCAAGGCGTCTCGAAGTACTGCGTGCCGATTCATGCGCCATGTCATCTCACCCTGCCCTTCCCTTCACCTTCGTTTCGACCAAGCCCACCTTTCTCAGCGCTTGCTCCTATGCCCAAACGCCTAGTTAGGCCATCTGCCCTATTCAGATCTTGGCGCCCTCGTCCATTCGTCACTGCATTGCAACGCTGGCCTCCAGTACCGCCTCATGGACACTACTACTGTACCAGTACCGGTGTGCCACTTCAAGGAAAATTCATGCTCCGCATCGGGCTTTGTGCAGACATCTTGCAGATCCTCTGCGCAGCAACAAGCTTCTCGGCAACTCTGTTCGAAGCCTGGAAAGTACCTCGCTTTCGTCGAGCAATTGAGAGTGTAAAGTGCAGAGTGGTGAGAGTGAGAGAGGGACGAGGCAGCGGTGCGAAAGATGTGGATGCTCTCGTCATCGCGTGTGAGTCCTCGAGGCTGCACTGGAGTGCTGATGCGCGGTGTGAGTGGGGCGGGGTAATGGCGGTAGCGCTCTGGGCAGCGTCGGACTGTCGGATCGGATGCTTCCAGCTGCGCACAATCAATGAGACCGCATTCGCATGATTCGCATCTCATCCGACGAGCTTCTTGTGAGCGCAGAGTGGTAGACGCCGTTGCGCTCTCTCGCAGCAGAAAGGTTCCCCGCACAAGTCTCGGACGATGCAAGGCCGCCGCTTTGCTTCCTACCGCATTCGTTTAGTCCTCTGCTTGACCAACGGACGACGAAAGTCGATGACCGCTCCTCTCGCAGCATCTCGCAGCATTCGGACAGTTCTACACGGTCAACCTTCCCCAAGCGGGGTTGAAGCATCGCAGTCACCGAGGATCGCTCGCCAGCGGCAATGGCTGGCTCATCCTCATCCGAGACAAGCACAGACATCATGACTTGCCCAGCTTAGCCCAGTGTCGGGACGTTTCCCCCTTCTCCCAACTCCGTCACGTACAGCTCTGTGCAACGAGTCTGCTAGCTGGGTAAGATTGCGGGCGATACTTGCCCTAGACGGCGTGCTAGCATCCTATGACGGTATTCGTTCGGCGACTCTGCTGTCAGTGCCTCACCACTCCGACCAGAAGCCAGCTTTGTTTGTGTGCCTCTCACTGGTACCACAGCACGAGCTATCACCTGGCTGACTTCGAATCTTGACGCTTGGCTCTTCTTCCTGTTCCATTTCGCTGGTCAAGAGCGTCGCTTTACCTCCGTTAGAATCCGACGACGAAGTTGAGGGGATTCGGTCGACCTCGCTCCCGAAGCTTCTGAGCGTCGAGGCACCCACGTCTCCGATACGTGTTTGCTTTACAAATCCCTCCACCATCCCAACCCACAGCAAGTCGACCCAACTTTTTTCTCAACGCCGTTGATTCGCGCGCTGTGAGCTGTCGAAGAGCTTGCACTCCTCGACTCCGGAGCGTGCTCGGTACGCATGCTACCACGAGCTTCGACCCTTCGACTGGTCAGATCAAGCCATTGGTCGTAGCACAGAGCAGGTGGTGCTCAATCCGCGGTGCGCGGTATGCTGCTCGACACCTTGTCAAGCGTTGCAGGACACACAGCAGGACGATCATTCGAGGATACTCTGCGTCAACTGCAAGCCGGGTATGGATCGCAAACGCACGACCCGTTCCCTGCCGATTTGGCGCAGGCCCTTTCTCGGCCCGAAGGTGCCTCGGCGGGGGCTGTACGAGATCTCGAGGCGTTCGTGCACCGCCTCTTCACCCTCGATCTCGACAGCACGTTCTTCATTCAAGTAGCAGCTTGCATCGCGGTCATCGCGCTGCTTCTTGTATGCGGCGGTAAGTCTGGGCACGGTAGAGCGGCGGTAACGGGGGGGGGGGGGGGGCACCGCTGACGCTTCCCTTCGACTTGGCAGTGATTGTCATCTTGATACGGATCATCAAGCAGAGGTTCTGGCTCATCAAAATTACAAGACGGTCAGAAGGCGTCTACATTGTTCCCAATGCTCTCAACTGCTTCTTGGTCATGGAGGGCATTTTTGGATGCGTGTGGATCGTCTTTAGCGTCACGCAATTTTTAGCTTACTGGCGGGCTCAGAGCAACCCGCAAGGCTGGCTTGCCGTCTTCAACACCATCATCTGGCTTCCGCTGTGGCTTGGAGCCTATGTGGCGGGCTGGGGTTCCTTCTATACCGCTCCTGGTGCACTCGACCGTGGACCGCTCAGTAGCTCGACGGTCGGTCGTTGGCTACCTCGACCACTGCTGGTCAATTTGATCAGCCTCGGAACTCCCTTCGTGCTGGTCGCGTCTGTTGCGCCGCCTATCATTCTAGCGCAAGTCAATCTCAATCGTTCGTTCTCCCTGTATCAACAATTTTCGGCGAACGCCCTGCAGCTCGCAAATGCGTCTGGCAGCTCGGTCGTTCCCCGTTCCACTACAGAGCAATTGCTCGAACAAGCTGATCGAGTCTGGGTTGCCCAGCTCCACGCGCAGTGGTTTCAAGGCCTGACCTACACGATCTGGTCAGTCTGGGCAGGTCTTTTCCTGATCTTCTACATTCCGGCCGGAGGGGTGCTCCTCAAGCTGGTGTTGAGCCAAGTGCGAAAGCAGCGCAAGGTATTGGAGGAGTTTCAAGAGCGACAAGTAGCGGCGGCCAAGGAGAAAAGGCCTTTGCCGACTCAGCCGAAAGACTCACATCGCTTCTCGGCTGCGAGCGGTGATGCTCCGCGGCCATTCGAGTCGGAAGATGGTCCGTCAGAGTCGCTGCTGTTCAGGCCTCTGGGCGCCAGTGGCGTCGACGGTTCCACAGCAGTGCCAGACGAAGGTCTTACACCGCCTGTCACACCGCGCACTGCAGTAGGACAAAGCGCAGCGTTGGAACGACACAAGTCGGAACAAGAGATTTTCTTTCCGCCATTGCGATCAGACGTGGAGCGCAAAGCAAAGCGACGATTCAGTCACGCTGGAACTCCGTGGTCGCGCTACAGATACCTGCGGCGCTGCTACATCAACCTGCTGCTCCTGTACATCAGCATCACCATCGGTGCGACTGCGTACCTGGCAATCTCGGCACTTCTCGGCGGACGTTTACATAGCAGCTTCGCTGGGGGACCAAAGAAAGCATCGAACCTCATACAGGGTGCAAGCCTGGCAGCAGCGTGGACTGCAGTGGTTTTTGGTACTCTCGCACTCAGCTCCATCTTTTCTCGCTTCTTCGATCCAGCCAATGCGCCTTCCGATGATGATAGCAGACGACAGGCTTCACGTCTGGGAAGCAAGAGGCCTCGCAATGGCTCGACGACTCTTAACGCTCTCAGCCCGCACGAGAAGACTCGAACGTTGCCGGCCGTACCAGAATCTGTGCATGCCACCTTTGATGCGGGCACAATGACCGGTGCGGGCGAAGCAGATACCTTTCGCTCACACAGGCAAGTGCCCGATCCAGAGGAGCAGAGCGCAGATGCTCTAGACGATGTGGGCATCAAGTTCAGCTTGAAACGGGACAAGCGCAAGCCAAATGCTATCTTCATGCGTCCCGTTGCAGATGGCATCATGAGCCAAACTGCATCAATGGACGATCCTCAATTCCAAATCATGTCGATCAACGATGCTGAAGATCCGCAGACTGCATCCCGCATCAGCAGCTCGTCGAGACGCTCAAAGAAGACGATGAGACCAAAGCTATTCAACAGATCAAAGAGCAGCGTTCACGTTCCGATGGATGAGACGGCAACTATGACCAGTCTCGTCGAAAACCTTGATCTTGACCCTGGTCGGGTGCAGCGCTCCCTGCGACAAGGCAAGACGGTGTACTACCCAACGCCTTTTGGACCTATGCCAGCTCCAGTGCGCGGAGCTGGCATGCCACTTGCGCCAGCCCGCTCTCCCTTCGCCTCGGCTGGTGACTTGGCCAGACTTGCAGCCGAACATGCGAATGAAGGGCCAAGTAATCCTGAGTCAAGTGAGGGAAGTCATCGCTACACGCACTTGGACAACAGCGCTAGCTCCCTGGGCGCGAACCACGCACGCCTTCTCTCGAACGCCAGTCACTCGTCTACCTTGCTACCAGCAGGTTTCGATCATCAAGAGAGACCCGCGACTGCATCGACCTACTACCACACTCCTTCGGATAGGTCAGCCGATCACGTGCGAACGTTTTCGGGAACCCCACCTCGATCTGCTCCTTTCAACCAGCTACGTCACTCTTCGTCCGCGCATTCCGGGACGCCGCCCAGCAGCTCTGGTCGAGCGTGGGTGATGCGGGAATGGGCCTTGGCTGAAGCGGAAGGCAAAGCATGGGGCTCGCCTCGAGGTGCGGATGCCTCGGAGTGCCATGGAACGCCATCGAGAGTAAGATCAGGATCTGGATCGGTCTTGCCGCTGCATCTCCATTACAATGCCAATCGAAGACCAAGCATGCCTTTGCTTTCGCGCGAAGTTGCTCGTCGACCCAGCAATGCCGCGTGGTACGCTGGGCATACCCAAGCGGCGCCGCCAATCCGGCGAGCTTCTCATGGCACCCTAGCTCTGGCACCTACGGCTGGACCAAGTCGGTCGCCCATCACCACGAGTGCCAGGATGGGCAACAGGCACGATTTGCCAGAGATGAGTCCACCTCCCAACGCTCCGCTTCCTCTTGCGCCGCATCAGCAACCCGACGAGGCCGCGCTTGCACTTGGAGGTTGGACGCGAGAAAGTAGGAATCTGACCTCCACGGCTGCCGTCCAGCAGCAGCAGCCTACTTGCGCGCCTCCCGCTGGTCTTGCAGGCCTAAACGCTTACACGAAGCCCTCTTACATTTCACCCAAAAGTCCAGCTTTGCAACTTCAAGCACTAGATCCGCCGCCCTTTTCATCTTTTGGAAGAAATAGGAGCGCAGCATTGAGCAGCTCCACATCACCTCCCAACGCACCTCCACCGCGCTTGTCGCCCGGCGTCTTTTTTTGAAAGATCACAGAGCGGCCCCTCCATCCGTACGCACCTGCATCTTGCGCTATCCGATCACACTCTCCTCGTCGAGTCTACATCACTCTCCTTTCAATCTTGCACAATACACTCTTCTCCCCTTGCATTGCTTTCTATATATCATTCAAGATTTCGACACATCATTGGCATTCTGTTATCACCTTGTACTTTCAGCTCTGGCGTGTTCTGGTTGCTCTTGCGCAAAGGATGGGGGGGCCAAAGGTCTGCTCGCAGACACCGGCTACAAGTACAGGACGATTGGGTCGACTGCCTGATTGTCTACCTCGACTCGTGCGCTCACTCGATTGCAAGTCCCACACCATTGCAAGCCTGGCGCAAGAGTAGCATTCATAAAGAAGCATCGTCATTCAGTAGCTGTACCTGAATCCACTCCAAGCATCGCCCTTGAGCCTAGCAGCCTCTTCTCTGGTCGCATAAGTGCCACCAGGAGCTTCATGAAACATCATCTTGATTTTTCTCCAACCTGTAGCTTTGGCAATCTCCTCCGTCCTGATCTGCTGAGCTCTTTCGACACCTTGAGGAGAAGGATCATCGAGAATGTTTTCGTCGTTTGCTCCTCGCTCCCTCGCTGCATTCTCCCTCTTGACGAGGTAGACGTAAGTCAGGTTGGAGAGCATACCGATCACGATGTACATCACGATGAGACCGTGTCCGAGCGGATACCAAGGTTGGTCCCGTGGTCTGTAGACGTTCGTAGTTGCTGCGCCGTTCAAATTACCCCAACTTATACTGCGAGGGGTGCAGAGAGGGCAGGCAAGGAGGCGCAGAGTAGATTCATGAGCCCCAACAGTGCTGGATGACGTCTATTGCTGTGCCTTGCACAACTCGTGATCACGCATCACTCACACGACAGCGCTGACTACACTCCTCTTGAAACTTCCCTCAACCGAGCTGATGGTGAGAGAGATGGTGTTTGGAATGGCCGGATAGATACCAATGGCAGCGAGGTAAATAAACGCGTAGCTGAGGCCCGTGAGCCTAGAAGCCGCCAAGACGATGTAGGCAGCGATGCCAATGCCGAGGATCAATACATTGAGCATGGCTCTGTTGCCTCTTCGGTCGGCCACAAATCCTACTAGGATGGTGACTAAACAGCCGATGACGTAGATGGGAACGCTGAGCAGGTTCGCCCTGGTCGCCTGATATCCCAATTCTCGAATGACGGTGGGCGTAAAGGTGGAAAAAGCGTATAATGGCCCGTCGCTGAGCGTTGCGAAGAGCGGGCGAATGGCAGGAGGAAGAAGAGTTCATGAGCACTTCATCTCGATCCCATTCCCGCGCAAGTCGCAACTTACCAGCCCATGTAGGCCAGAGCTCCGACCCATGTCTTTATATCCACAAAGCCTTTACCGACCGAAGCCCATGTGAAGCGCTCTCCAGAAGCGCTGAGCTGCTGATCGCACTGCAACCTCTTGATGATGACTCGACGCTCGTCTTCCGTGATGAAGCGCGCAGTCTCTGGAAAGTCGTGTACCAACCAGAAGGAAAGAACTCCGACGACAAAAGTCGCCAGACCAATGATCTGAGAAGAGCGCACAACAGCGAGTGCGCAGGGCGCAATCAGATGTGTGGCGAGCTAGGTCGCGCGGACCGACCCTGTGCAGAGATGATGGCAGTGCACTCACAATGAAGATCCAGCGCCATCCCGCGTAGCCTCCGATGCCGTGCATATTGTGTATAGCAGCACTTAGCAGCCCACCGAACGCTCCGGAAATGGTAGCAGCGGAGAAGAAGAGCGCAGCTCTGCAGAGTAGATAAGCCAGACAGTATCAGAGCTCCGCATCACGCCAAGCCTCGCTTAGGACTGCTGAGCATGCACTCACCGCAATCCGAACTCCGACCTCTTGTACCAGCCAGAGAGGAGCAGGTTGACACCGGGAAACAGACCCGCCTCCACCACACCTAAGCAGAATCTGGCGGCGAGCAAGCCTCCATAGCTAGACACTACGCCCTGAGAGAGCATGGCGCATCCCACGAGCATCGTGATGATGGGAAACCAGATGGAGGGTCTGAAAGCTTTGAGCAGAATATTGCTTGGCACCTGCCGTCGATTGGGTGCGGCAATGAGCATGAAGTTTGAGTGGCGATGAGAAGCATGTTGCAAATCCGCTCGCGACTCACCTCGAACAGAGCATAAGGGATGAAGAAGATGGCAGCAGCGATGGAGAAATCCGTATCTCGCATATGCAATTCATCTTCCAATCCATACAATTTGGCATTGCCGATGGCGCTCCTGTCCAAAAAGCTAAAGAGATATAGCAAGCTCAAGAATGGGATGAGGTGAAGATCCACCTTTCTCATCAGCTTCCTCTCATCCACGCCCAGCTGCGCTGCGAGCTCGGACGCTGAAGTCGTGTCGCCCCGCGCTGTGAGCTCGTCGCTCTTGGGACTCAAGCCAGATCCTTGCTCTTGCTCATCCACCGCAGAGCTCGTCTGGTGATGCAGCCCATCTTTCCTAACATCTGAAGCGCTCCCTTCCAGCCTCGACTCGTCCGGCACGTGCCTGTGAGAGAGATGCGGCACCGACATGACGATTCGCGCCTCTGCGTGTGTAGAGGTGAGTCTGTGTGCCAAGCGGGCTAGGTGTGCTGGCACTGCGCTTTGCTAAGCAGGGTGATTCTTCTTTCCTTTGCGAAGCTGTCGAGCATGTGATGGAGACGAAAGAGGGGGAAAATGTGTGCGCGTTGGTCGTGACGGAAATGCTGCTGACTGAAAATCAGGAGAGGCGGCTTGAGTGCTTAGCCTGGGGGAGCCAGCGCTGCTTCAGGGGTCCCTGCCTCAGTCGTCACAGCCGTTGATCGCCGGTATTGCGGGGGGAGAAGCCCAGACGCAGGAACGTCGGATATGTCGTCCAAGTTGAAGCCGGGCACAGTAGCCTCAGTACAAGCAGCGCAGACTGGGCAAAGAGGGGGAATGAACAAGGAAAGAGGATGGATGATCTTGAGGCAGTCAGTCAGTCGTGCTGGGAAAAGGGCGCAAGAACGAGCAAGTGAGCGAGATGATGAGCGAGGCATATCGAAGCGGGGCGGAACCATCAGGAGCGCTGCAACTTCGCTGTGCTTGCTGCTTGGCAAAATCAACACCGCTCGTTCGCAGGCCGGCCGGCCGGCCCGCTACCATTTCAGTGACAGACTCACGCTAAGCTGTAGTCTGAGTGTAGAGTGCGAGACAGCAAGTGTGGAGGCGACGACTTGCGGTCAGGAGCAGTGAGGCAGCGAGTCCCGTCCCGATCCCTCGATTGATGGACTGAGTGAGTGAGGCTCGAGCATCCACCCCCCGCACCGCTCCTGCATGCACGCATGCTCGCATGTATGCGCTGCTCATACTGCTGTACATCTTGATATTCGCCGGCGAGTCTCCCGCCGGCGCCTCGGCGGCACGCGTTGTTTGCAGCACCCCGCGCGTGCGGAGTCGCTCTTAAGTTGCCGCGAGCTCCGCGCGTGCAGCACGCTGCTGGTCTCACACACACCTCTCCGAGGCACAACAGTCACTGTGAGTCAGTCAGTCAGCAGTCAGCAAGTCGGCAGGCAGCCTTGATCGAGTGTGGGGAGGGGATGGGAAAAGAACGTCGCGGTGCGAAAAGGTGAAGGTTATATTCCGGCCAGCATGCTCGATAATATGTGCCTAGACTCCCACCCTGTCTCAAGCTTGACTACAATCACGAATGTCGAGTAAGAGAGAGCGTCGATCTCTTTCCATCGAGTGAGCAGCTCTCCCAAATTGAGAAAATAGCGTAGGAGCGTTTTGCAGAGCCCCTACTTGCGTCGAACCGCCGGGACTATGGCATGGCACACTTACGACTCTTGCTCAGCGCACCATCTGCGCTTGAAATGGATGGGTGGACTGCATTCAAAAGTACAGTACCTTTCACCATCACCATTCTCATCGAATGCGTGCTGGTTCGTCCGCTCGATAAGGTGACCGCGTACGCAGATCGCAGATTCGCAGAATCGCAAACATCAGCACCAACTCACTGCTGCTGGGCCTCCACATCCAGAGCATGCGCGCCGGCCGGCCCGATGCAAGGCGCAAGGGACTTCACTTGAGACGAAGATGGAGACCACGTGGAGGGCACACGTGACTGCGACGAAGTGCTTCGGTTTCGGTCGGCTTCGGAACAGCGCTTTTGGGCGGGCCCCGCCCCATCGCCCCCGCTTTGGCACGGACCCCAAGCAGGCGCGGTTGAGATCGGATCGGATACCGACACGGTCACAAAGTCGTCCCTTCAGCGAGCTGTTTGAACTGGAACTGGCACGCGAACAGCTCGTGAAGCGTTGATCGTCCGCCATTGTCAATCGTGAATGCTCAAGCGTAGCAGCTCTTCGACGGCCTTGACGGATCGGAGGGATGCCCCCGGCGCCTGTATTCCTATTCACAGCTTCGATCGAGGGCGTACGCGCGGGCGCGGCGATCCTTGCGCGCACGAGATCTTCCGCGTACGGCCGGCCGCTTTGAACTTTTTTTGGGTGCGATTCATGATTTGGTGAATTGCATGCTTTGGGCTTCCTCGGAAGAGCAGACAGACAGCCAGCAGGTGTGATGAAGGGCGCTAATTCGATCGCGATCACATCCCTGCCCCGACGTTCTGAGCTGAATCATATAAGCGATCGAGCTTGGATCCCAGGTCCACCACACCCCTCTCGTGGAGATTCACCACTTACTTACCTTTATCCCCCCCCCCCACAACATTAACGCACTCCGTGTGCGCCTCCACCGCGTGCGCCAAAGCTCCTTCTCTTCTGCTCTGCTCTGCCTGGCCAACCCCAGCGAGCGCTATACAAGATCGACCCAATTCGGACAACAGTCGTTCGTACAGCTCGCTGCGAACGAGCATTCACGCCAGATAAGCTCGAAATCGTTCTCGCTGCGTTGCCATCATGATCGCACGTAAGATGCCCCTTCGCCTGGCCAGCGCGGCTGGACGATCGGTGAAGGTCGCTCAGGTGAGTCTTGCCAGCCTTGCTTGCTTGCTTGCTCCTCTGCGGTGATAGCGAGGGGCTTGAACGATGCCAGCTTGGGCTAAAGGATGGTCTGGTCGAACATGTTGATTTTACGCGCCCTGAAGGGCCAGTGGGTATTCTCACCTGCTTATCGGCGGCTCAAAGAGCCTCATGCACGAGCCAAGCACCCTGCCGAGCTTGCTGTTGCGCGACCGTGTGGGGTCATTCTTTGCGCGGGGCAACGATTGCCAAGGGTGCGGAGCGAGTTGCCCATCTCATCACTTAGAAAGCGGCTCCCCCGGTTGATGGAGCTTCAGACTTACCATCTCGAATCCGCTCTTTCATCAATCATCTCACAGCGACCCGTCAGCTTCGTCGCTCCCACCTCCTCCGCACCTCTTCGCGCCTTTAGCAGCTCTCGCATCATGTCGCAATCCTTCAGGACTGAAAAGGACACGTTTGGTGATCTCCAAGTCCCCTCGGACAGGTACTGGGGAGCTCAAACACAAAGGTCTCTGCAGAATTTTGACATTGGTGGAGCTCAAGAGAGAATGCCTTTGCCCCTCATCCAAGCCTTTGGTGTGCTCAAAAAGGCAGCGGCTGCAGTCAACCAGACATACGGATTGGACCCAAAGATTGCAGACGCGATTCAAAAAGCTGCTGATGAGGTGCGCACCATTTTAGGCTCACACTTGGTTTGCCTTGCCCGAGCTACCTCAGCGTGCTGAAGCTTTCTGGCGACCCTGCCTCTCTCCTCTTTGTGCAGGTCATCAGCGGCCAGCTCGAGTCCCACTTTCCTCTCGTCGTGTTCCAGACTGGATCAGGAACGCAGACGAACATGAATGTCAACGAAGTCATCAGCAACAGAGCCATCGAGCTCCTGGGAGGAGAGCTGGGAAGCAAGAAACCCGTGCACCCCAACGATCACGTCAATATGAGCCAGAGCAGCAACGATACGTGAGTGGCAGTGAACCGACTCCTTCGAAGGCATGTATGCCCTCGCGACCCAATCCTCGTCACAGCTTTGCTGTGTCAGCGAGCATCCACTGAACAGGATCCACTCTTGTACGTCTCTCTGCTCAGCTTCCCTACTGCTATGCACGTCTCGGCTGTTCTGCAAATCAGCAACTCTCTCTTGCCCGCTCTGGAGGAGCTCAAGACAGCGTTGGACGCCAAGAGAGCCGAATTTGACGACATCATCAAGATCGGACGAACGCACTTGCAGGATGCCACGCCATTGACTCTGGGTCAAGAGTTCAGCGGATACGTCAAGCAGCTCGAGAACGGCATCGAGAGGGTCAAGAGCGCCCTGCCGCGCTTGAGCCAATTGGCGCAAGGAGGCACTGCAGTCGGAACGGGATTGAACACCTACAAGGGCTTCGACGCTGCAGTGGCAGCCAAGATCGCCGAGATTACGGGCGTGCATTTCGAGACTGCGCCGAACAAGTTCGAAGCTTTGGCAGCGCACGATGCGATTGTGGAAGCTAGCGGACAGCTGAACACTGTGGCTGTCAGCTTCATGAAGATCGCAAACGACATTCGATACCTCGGATCGGGACCTCGTTGCGGGCTTGGAGAGCTGGCTCTGCCGGAGAACGAGCCTGGATCCAGCATCATGCCTGGCAAGGTCAACCCCACGCAGTGCGAAGCCCTGACCATGGTCGCTGCTCAGGTCATTGGAAACAACACGACGATCAGCGTTGCTGGTTCTTATGGACAGTTCGAACTCAACGTCTTCAAACCGGTGCTCATCAAGAATTTGCTGCAGAGCATCAGACTCCTGGCAGATGGAGCCAGAAGCTTTACGAAGAATTGCGTCGTGGGCATCGAGGCGAACAGACCTAGGATTCATCAGCTCCTCAACGAATCTTTGATGCTTGCCACCATCCTCAACAGCCATCTGGGATACGATTGTGAGTGAAAGTCTTCTTGACTGCGATCTTCATCGAGGCGAGGGCAGACCACAGCGTCTAGCAAAATTTGCATGCTGCCACTTTACTGACCAATCTTTCCCTTGTGCCTCGATGCGCCGCGCCGCAGCTGTCGCCAAAGCGGCAAAGAATGCCCACAAGAAGGGCATTACCCTCAAGGAGTCCACTGTCGAGTTGGGCTTCCTGACGCCAGAGGAGTTTGACGAGAAGGTCAGACCCGAACTCATGATTGTAAGTGTGACTGCTCTAGGCTGGCCATCGAGAGGGTCAAGTGCATAGCTGATCACCCCCCATCCGCATCTCTGCTCAGGGCCCCAATGACCCACCCAAAAAGTGAACGCCAGAGGCGCAAGAACCAAATCATAGAGACGCTTCTTCTCTTCGAGGTGTGGACTATCAAGTCAATAGATATCATTGCTGCGCCATGATCTGACTCGACGAGGCGCATCACGCATGGAAGGCGTCGAGATGCGGTTAGTATTACATGTAAAATCACTTTTTGACGAGCTTGGCACTCTGGACAAGTTCCTGCAGACTGATGGGGCTGTACTCATCGGCCGCATTTGACGAGGCGGTATGATGAGCAGCAGCAAAAGCCCAGACCACATCGTCGTCGATGTAAAAAGTGATGCCGGGCTTTCCAGTAATGTGAGGGGATATGCGAAGTAGCGGCGCTCCGTTGAGCGGATGAGATTTGCTCAGTGGCAAGACGAGCAACTCCGACTTTGCTGCTTCTTCCTCGACGACGCGTTTGAACGTGATGGATGATTCGGCATTCGCGCTCGCGCTCGCGATCGCTGCTGGATCTGCGGCTGCGCCTCGACTTGCAAAGTTGGAGCGGGCATTGGCGGAGTGTGCTTGCTGAGCATTCTTGAATTGAGACTTGGACAAGGGCGTGCTGTCTGCCTTTGGCAAATTCGCTCTCCCTTCCGCCGTCTTCCGTTCCAAAGCCTGATTGATGAGATCCAGACCCCTCTTGAAACCCAGCTTTATGCCTGGCAATTCCGACACGCCGGTATACTTTGCGAATTGCGCCTTCCAGAAAGAATACCATTGGCCCACTTCGGAGAATTGCACGTTGGGCTGCGTCAACCAAAGATGCAAGACGTCGAGCCATTGCGGGAAAAAGTCGCATTCTAGTAGACGCGAAGTGTTGATGGGGGCGAGGTGAGTGTGCCAGGCTACGACGAGATGAAAAGGGCTCATCTCTTGCTTTGCTGGATTGATGCGCAGCTCTTGACGCAGGTAGGAAGAAAGCTTGGGCACCACCTGCTCCAGAAGCATGGCGTTCCAATCCGCGTCCTGAAAGACCTGTGCATAATGCGTCGTGGTAGCAAGACCATCCATCAGCGGCGAAGAAGCCTGTCAGGTACATTCTCAGCACGCACAATCAACGTTGCCGGGCTCACTCACCTCTCTCCATTTCTCCAAATGCAAGGCTTCCGGCAGACCGGAGCTAGCTCGCCAGCTCCTAAGCACGGCCCTGACTCTTCTCCTCGCCTCGTTCATCAAATTCGTCATTTGCTCCCCCATCAGCTCCAGCCAAGGGAACACATAGGCATGCAGGGGCGCCTTTGAAGATGACATTTCCCAATGCTCGACCGCGTCGGAAAGACGAGGTAGGATGATCTGATTGGTCAGATTGTCAAAGATGAAGCGAGGAAGAAAAGGTTGCCAGGCTTCCAGCAGACGCATAGCACCTTCGGGATGATGTGCTTTCCAATCGTTGTTGAGAGCACTGCGGACGGGGGGCATCCACAGGTTCCAAAGCAGGGATTCGAATGGCGTCATGACAGGATCCGACTTGGAGTGCCCATTCATAGTAGCGTGGCGACTCTCATCAACACTTTGCAGCACCGAATGCCATCGCTCGAAATCTTCCAAAAGATGCCTTGGTTCTTGCATTGGTTTCCAGGCCCGTATTCTTGTGCGCACAAGAGGCACAACAGCAGCAACGATAGCTTCGTCCAATCCCAGCCCTTGGATCTCGTCCCCATACTTCTCCTTCAGCAATCCGATCAGGTCGCTCAATCGCTGCGTATCCATCTCCTCCTCGACGCCCGATGAGACCAGTTTTTCGTTCTGTATGCCCAACTCTTCAAGGTCTCGAACGACACTGAGGACCTCTCTCACGCGTTGCGCATCCACGGCAACTTTGGCTCTTCTCCTCTCCGACTCGTCTCTCTCCCTGACGAGCCATTTTTGTCTCTCGATATTCTGCGCGCCTTTTCTCGCCAAACCTTCGAGCAGGATGCGATTATTATCGCAAATCAGTCTAAGGTTGTGCCTCAACTCCGGCAGACGCGTGCTTTCGCTCGTCGGAATGCCCTTGTCTCCCAAAGCGCTGGAGAGAGAGGCCACTTCGCGCACCTGAGGACCGGTAGCATCGATGATGGGTCCGATGCCCGCTTCAAGACCAGAAGGCTCATTTCCGCCAGCCTCTGCTATGATCTCCTCATACGTCCGATGTTGCACCTTGACCCTTCTCATTTTCCTGTCAGGTCTACTCCACAATTCTCTTCTCTCCCTATCCTGATGTTCTGCTTCATTTCTGAATTGTTTCCCTTGCTTCTTGCGGCCCCCTTTCCTCTGTTTGCCTTCTCCCTCCGAATCGCTACTGACTGCTTCTCCTCTTCTCTTCGCTTCCTCCTTGGCTTGCTTCGTTTTCTCTTTCCGTCCGCCGAAAGCTATACCCGCTCTTTCAGGTCTTAGCTGCACTTCTATCGGATTGACGATTCCTTCTCCCGCTTTTCCTAATCCTCCACCTGCCCAGCCCATCTGCTGCATCATCATGCTCGCAAATTTCCCGCCCTTGCCAGGAGCGATGGGTTTCATGTCTGCTGGGGAGTTTGCAGATCTTGCTTTGTGTCCTAAACCACCTCCACCAACAAAGGATCTCTTGGGAGCTGGCGTCGCCGCCGACGAGTGGCTAATCGAAGCTCCGAGTAAGGGCGCTGAAGATAATGGTGGCGCATCGAAAGAGCCAGCTAGTCCCGCGCGTCCTTTGACAGCCTGGTCTGCCTCTATCATGTCGACATCGTCGTCCAGCGGCGCAGCCTTGCGCGATGGTGGCACATGGAGACCGGCCGTCCCCATTCCACCCCTGGAAGATCCAGACGGCGCATTCCAGCCATCATCCTCCAAAGCCCTAGAGTTTGAGCCGATGCCACCTCTTGAGCCGCTCGACGCTGATGTCTGGGCAGGTTCGCGCGACCGAGTGGACAGGAAAGAGGCGGGAACAAAAGAGGAGTCCCCTTCACTTCGTTGAGCTTGCGCTGCAGACCGCGATATGATGTCCGCCTCAGCTGCCGTAGGTCCTAGATTGACATCTTGGAAAGCGGGACGAGTGCTAAGCTCTTCTTCGGTGGAAAGAGGACGAGAGAGGAGTTGTGAGTGATGTTCTGAAGAGGTGGACATGCGCGACTCGTCCGAATCGGAATGGGCGGACGACCGGGACGCGGACTCGCCACGTCCGGTCTCGGTACCTTGGCGGCCTTGACGTGCTTGTTGAGCAGCTTGCAAAGTCGAGTTGGAAGTGGCAGAGACGAAAGCTTGTCCTCTTGCATAATTCACCGCTGCACCTCTCCCCCTCCCACTCGCTTTGCCCCTGGCCCCGCCCCTTCCACCACCGCCCGAATGGCCCTGCTCATCGTCGGACTCTGCAAAGACTCCATAGATAGCTTCCTCCTTTGAGCGCGTTGGGCGACGATCGTTGATCCTTCCCTCCGTCTCTGATCCCGACGCTGCCCCCTCATCGCCCGAATCCGAAAGCTGATCCACCAGGTAGCGTTTACGAGCCATCCTTATAGATGCCCACCGAGAGCTCGACCATCAGCAGGGCAGGGAGACAAATCGCGCTCTGCGAGAAACTTAGGTAGCAGCACCAGAAAGGCAGCAAAATCGCTGCTCTTGTGTGGACAGAGGGCGAAGAGGTGCTGGATGGTGTGCGGCCTCGCTCAGTCAAGCTTGGCTGCCTTGCTTCAAGCAACTCAGCTCCACTCAACTCGAACTCGACCTCCTCACGCTCGACGCGTGATTGACTTTCTTGGACACACGTGACCTGCTGTGCACGTCGGGCATGCAATTTGAATTTTCACCGCCGTGATCACGCATCCGCTGAGTTCCATCAAGTTTTCCTCTTCTTGAAGAAGAGCTTGGGTGCGTTGATCGAGCACCATCTTTTCCACCCTCGCCCTCGACGCTCTGCAGGCGCAATCGCGACCACGCATCGGTTTCAGCAGGTCCGGCTCAGGTCAGCTCAAGCAAGCTCAGCATGGAGCTATCCACGGACGTTCCCTTCAGCAGCTAAGGGGTGCAGGGAAGCCACACCGCATCGAATCAGCGCCCCAAGTGAGTCAACATTCGTTCTTTGCCAATGTGGTCAAGGTGTGATGGTCGGGTACATATGCTGGCATGGTAAGCAAGCTGCGACAATGATGACATGCACAACATAGAGTCAAGCACGGACCTCTTCGCGTGAAGAGACTGGCGAGATTGTTTCTTTGCGCTTCGTGCTTCAAACACACGTCGCCTACTGATTACTGTAGTGGATCGCAAATGCCGGGTGACGGATGATGCAGGCTCGCCTGCTTGGAGGTGGCTTGTGTGCTGGAGACCGAATCGAGCCAGCTAGGGTATGCTGACGCAATGTTATCCGCACCACCCTGCTACGCAGCCAGCCCAAAATCATGACCCCCTCTTTGCCTCGTCGTACACCATGGACGTCCAGTCAAGCCCTCATCGCGCTTCACGGTCAGCTGTACAGCTCGGATGTGTTTCAGCGTCAAGCAGGCCTGGGCATCATCAGTCTCTGGTTGAACCGCGGTCCATGTCCCGCTTCGGTCGAGAGTACATCCGCGCTCATTCGCGCTCAGATGCTGCATGCACACCTCCTGCCGTCGCCTTCGGACCTTGCTTCAGGCTACGGCGACACGTCGTCGACGTCGATCTCAACATCTATCGCGATGATGAACGTCAGGACTACATATGCCATGGCCATCGTCAGATTCGTAAACTCGGTGGTGGACGCGCATCAGAACGGCATGTTCGCACAGAGCATTGCAAGCATTGCTAGACGCATTGGGTTGCCTACTTGGTTCGTCGATCTACGACATGCGGCAACACACGAAGATCTGCCAAGTCTGCAAGTTTTGCAGGATGCAGCCGCCGAAGTGAGTTGATCAGTGCCCGCATCTTGATTCACCATTCATCGTGACTGTGGAAAGGAATCAGAAAGGGCTGACTTTGTGCGTTTGTGCGTTATGAATGGGACAGGCTCTGGACTGGTTGCATCATCACTATTGGTACCCCACGCTTTTATCGCTCAATCCAGCCTCGCGGACCGAGGTTGAAGCAGAACACGAACGAAAAGCCAACAGATCTACCCGTCCCTTAGCTTCCAGCTCCAAAAAACCCAGCGCAAATATCTCGGCCGATCGAGCTTCTCTTCGACAGTGTTTGCGCGACTACTCAAACGTGCAGCTGGACATTGTGAAGGACAGATCACTCGCGGGTCCGCAAAAACCGTTTCTGGAACAGACCTGTAAGAAGGTGGTCAAGCTGGCTCTGGGATTGGACGAAGCGAGGAGTCCGAGCGGAGAGGCGCGGGAAGAAGTGGACTTGGAAGAGACGCCCTTCTTGGACTTGGTCGAGTTGCTCGTTGAAGAGAACGTCGAGCTGCAATGCAACGCTTCGTGCGTATCTGGTGTGTGAAAGGAAAGCTGGCGAAGCGCTTTACCCTTGACTGACCTAGAGACAGTCCCCGGTCTTTGCTGTACGTCGTCCTGTAGACGAATCTCGGATCTCTTGGGATCCGCCTCGACGAAAGGCAGCGCTTCTGCGAACTTGCTGTGCAGCACATGGCAACAGCTTCTCACTCATACCTTGGCTGCTCTACCCGCTTTGTCTTGCTCGCTCTCGGATTACCTTGTTGATCGACTCTGTCCCGGCCCCAGCGACTCTTCAGATCGGCATTTGCCAAGTGAAGTCTCTCTATTCAGCAAGAGTGGCCGACGAGGATCGAGCGCACTGGTTATGCTCGTTCTGCAGGAGCAGGAAAGGTTGGACAACCTGGCGGCTGGGAGGAAGATGCTCCTCAATGGGGAGGAAGGTGATGATGAGATGTCTGACAGTGAAGAAGGGTTGGCGATGCATGTCGCCAAGAGGTGTCTGAACCGCTCAAACAAGCAGTGAGTTTGAGCCTCGACTGTCGTCTACAGCGGATGGTGTAAGCCTCCGCTACAGAGAGGTACAATGACTGATCTTGTGCGCCGAATTCCGCGCCATTTGTGAACGCGCAGCTCTGTGCGACTAGCCAAAGCCATTTGCAGAAACAGACCGGAGCTGGAGAATCACCTTCGCCCGCTGTTGCATACCATCACATTCTTGGGAATCGAAGGATTTGCCAGCCGAGCTGAGAAGCACGATCTGATGACCTTGCCGCTTGCGCATGAAGAGGCGGAGCAGTCGAGGAACGCGGATGCTCTGCAAGATGTCGGTGAAGAACATGCGCGTCAGCAGGTCTTGAGCACGGGATTCGAAGACGCCGTGAATCTCATGGCTGCCCGATTGAAAGAACTTCAAGCGCGCGTGAGTGTTTGCCTTGCACATCTATGACCTGGGATCTCGCGCGCACGCGCACAGCACTCATGGTCGTCTGGCTTTTCTCGCGGAGCAGAAAGTGGCTGCGGCTGCGGCGGCAGCTGCTACTTCATCCTCTCATCAGTCCGATGACGAGCAGGTTCAAAGTCATGAAGACGAGGATATGCGGGTGGAAGAAGCGCCGATCGCCAACGCTGCTGAAGAAGAGATGCAGCAGGAGGAAGAGGAAGATTGGTCGAATGTGCCCGGATGGAGCAGAGCTTCAAAAGAGTTCAAACCTTGTCCGATCGGCTGGCCGCCTGCTGACCTGTTTTTACCGATCTAGATTCGTTGTCCAAGCTCCTTCTTGATCCTCCTTCCCATCTGACTCTTTGGCGCTGCCGGCCTTGTTCGGACCGTGGACATCTGTACACAATGTGCACTTGGCTGGTACTAGGTGGAGTGTACGTCCCACGAATAGACGTTCAGACTGTATATCACTATGATACCACGATTGTGCATGTCAGAGCTAGATGATAGGATATTACCCAACGATCGAGACCTGTCTCACATGACAAGCTGCGTCGCTTGGCTCTCGGTGTAATTGAAATACCTGACTTGATTCGGCGTTGTTGCTCAAATCCCATCCGGTTGAATCGTCAATCGCGCAGTACGTGTTGTCTTTGCGCTAACACGTGACAGGCGGCCTGCCACCCTGTGATGCGCGCGTGTGCATGCGCGGAGCGCTTTGAAGAGAGCTCCTCCACGTCACGCTACGAGCGAGTTGGCATGATCTCCCGCACCTCACGCTGCGAGAACAAACAACCACGAACGCCGATGAGACTCATGCTTGCGCTTCCGCCCATGACTTCTGGAGTTCGAGTCCAACAGTCACGAAGCTTGCTCACGTCCCTCCCACAGCTTTCGAACGCCCAACCTTGATATCGTCATCGACCAGCCGAGGTTGTCAGCGTGATACGCGGAGTTAGTTTGCAGATCGGCAATTCGACCATTTGAGTCTTTCGAGACGAGCTCAATAGCGCTCCAGCCTCTCAAAAAGGAGTCATCTAAGCGCAGTGTAGAAGCGAGAGTGGCACAAAGCTTCGGGAATTGGAACGAGTCGGGACGCAGCGTCGCGGGTATCGCAGGTTCAACCCTTTGATCTGGTCTAGACCGGCATACACTACGCCCTGCCGAAGATGGACGAAATGTGAGCTGGCTTCGCACTCGTCGTGGTGCGATTTGGAGGTCAGAAGTGGCGCATATCTGCGGTGTAGCAGCCACACTGACACCTCTTTGATGGTCAAACGCAATTCGGTGGCGCAGCAACAAGATTCCACCGGTCACTCGCACCATGCTGGCTTCGCTCATGGCAGTGACCATCCCAGTGCTGCTCAAGCTCATCAGCCCCTACCACTTCATTCTTTGGTGGCCCATGATCACCAAGAAATGGCAATTCTGGAGGTTCTACACTGCTTTCTTCTTCGGATCAAGTGGCATACAGTTCTTGTTCGATGTGTTCATGCTTTTGTGAGTAGGCATCCGCATCGCAGAGGTACTGCCCTCGAAAGATGCAGGTCGCCACGCGCCAGAAAGGGCCGTTCGGCGGGAGGTGCGACGTTGCGCTTCGCGACATCACAGGAGCGTGACCAGAGTCTGACACGAGCATCATCACAATGTCTATCAGCCGCAACGCTTCAGAGCTCGAGATCGGTCATTTTCATCGTCGCACAGCCGACTTTGTCAGGGCTATCTTCGTCGTGGCCATCGTCATCGTAGTGAGTGGCAGCCCGTTGTCTGCCCAATGCCTGTTTGAAATTCAAAGATTCTCAAGCACACGCCTTCGCCTTCATGTCCATAGGCGACGAATTATCCGCTGTCCAACAGCGTCCTCTTTCATCCATTGCTCAGTGGCTTGAGTGTAAGTCGCGATTGCACAGCTCAATGCGGCGAGCGATGCACGCAGTATACTGGACGATCGAAGTGTGCGCAACAAGCTCATCCACACTTTGCATTCACCTCTCTCTACACGTTCAGTACCTGTGGTCGAGAGCCAATCCGCATGGCAGCGTGTCTCTCTTTGGATTCGTGACGATCCCGGCTCGATGGGTGCCTTACGCCTATCTGGGGCTAGACGTGCTGATGGCGGGACCACCCCAAGCCATTCTGAGCGCGACGGGCATCATAGGAGGACACACGTACTGGTTTCTAGAGCACATTCTGCCCGAGTCTAATGGAGGAAGGGGCCCAAGGTACCTGCCAGCTACGCCTGCTTGGCTTAGGAGACAGTTGCCTGATAGTGTGGATCCCAACCAGAGGGGGGGAGGAGGGCAAGGCGGAGGAGGGGCAGGTGCTTGGGCACCTAGGGGACGCGCCTTCGGTGATGGTGGAGGAAGTGCAACCACATCTTCTTCTGGAGGATCTGCTGCGAACATGGCTGGCAGAGGCAGATCGCTTGGAAGCAATTCTGGAACGGGAAGCAGCTGGACAAGCACAATCAGCAACTGGATGACTGGTACTGGAGCTGGTGGAGGAGGATCTGCGGCTAGCTACGCTGCTCCTTCAGCCTCTGGATCACGCACCAGCAATGTCGGAGGCCCAAATAGGGAAGAGATGTATCGAGCGGCCGAAGCGAGACTGAAGAAGATGAGGGAAGGCAGCATCGCCGGCAAGAACGAAAAGGCGAGCGCATTAGCCGCTGCTGCTCGAGCTGCCAACGCAGAAAGTGCGTTTACGCGCAGGACAACAGCCGGCTCGGTCGGCTCGAGCGGTTTTGCGCGATCCGCAACTTTTGCGGAGATGAAAGCGAGGGAGGAAAAGGAGTCTGAAGGGGGGAACAAGACCGGAAGTGCGAGTGGAGGAAGGGTGATGGAGGAACGAAGAGATGCGGACGATGATCCAGATGACGCACGTCAACGAGCCGGGGTGAGCTCTGATGGCCCTGCTGATAGCTGGAAAGGCAAAGGAAGAACACTTGCGGATTGATCACGACGGCAGATGACGGAGCTCTAGCACTCGGTCAATCACGAATGTTGGCAATCTGTCTGAGGTCTCTTTGCTGCTTCAATCACAATGTCACAACGATCTTGGGGCTCAGCAAATTTGGCGCAAACAGTCTGCATGGTTTGGGTGTGAGACACTACGTGATGCAGTCACCGTGACGGGTAGCTCACACTGACACTAGAGCGGGGCAGTAGAGTAGCCCTCACAGCGTTAATGGCGGATGCTACTGATTGCGTCCTCGGCAAAGTGTCAAGACCCACCATACAGGCCACGCGCGCCAGTTGTGACCACGCACCTTCGTCTCCTACCGTCAGATTTTCGCCTTCGCAGACGTAGTTGCGTAGATAGGATGCGGAGTGTAGATGGCCCTGTCACTCTTAGGACCAAAATCCAGCCTGCCTCCACAACCGCCGTAGATGCGACTCGAACGACTAGGTACCGTCGCTCGCTCGTCCAACCAAGCTCTGCACATTTCCCATATCTCTCTGGAGGCGGAAGAAGTTCCGACTTCTTTACGAATCCAGTCTATGTGTCCTATGTGGGATGGCAGCTGCTCCTGCTCCTTCGCATCGACTTGCGAAGACCCTCGAACCCAACCATTATGGTTGACGTCCAAGTGTATACGCGTCAAGGTGGAGGCGTTCGGAGAGCGTCCGACAGATTCTGGATCAGGTGGAGAACCGCTCTTGTATGCTGTGGCTCCAACCGGATCTTCCTCTCCTCCGGCCTCCCAGTAAGCCTTCTCCCGAGCACTCTCAACCAGAGAAGCATTATGGCCTAAAGGTCTCAAGATGGCGTCGACTCGACGAGCCGAGCCATTGCCTATCAGCTCATCATCGCTGAAGAGGATGGACAAGACCGGAAGATCGTAATGCTGCACTGCTCGTTGCCAGCCCGAATCTCCCTCGTATGCGCCGTACCAAGACGGAGACTCGACGATCATTCCTAGCCAATCATTCACTTGTGCCAAAGTGATGGGATTTCCTAAACCCCATTTCTTGAGGTTCGCAAAACCTTCTTTGTGAGACTCTTGCACTATGAACTGACCTGCTTCTCTGGAAAGGTCTGCTGTGGGAGAGTAGCCCCACCATCCGCTCGAAGATCCGACGGCCAAGACGCGAGAAATTTTAAAGTCTTGCAGAGCATGAGGTCCAACTTTGAGCTCGTCCAATGCCAAAGGTAAGATGGATCCACCAAGCGAATGACCGACGATGCACAGCTCTCTACGTCTAGTCGGCTCGACTATGCAATGCTCTTTCCACGCATGCAGCAGGACGGCAGGGTAGTCTCTGCGACCTATGTGCTCGTATGTCGCTTGATGTCGATGAGCTTTGAGACAAGTCTCGAGCGCTGCCACGGATTCGAAACTTGATGCGTCCGCGTTTGTCTCAGGAATGGAAGTGCTTAAACCTGTTGGCCCTGCGGCGTACGACGCAGGGAACGAGCTTCCGGTCATGCGATAGTCGAATGCCAGTACAGTGTGACCATAGCTGCACAAGAACCTGCGCAGCATGGTTGGCGCGATCGAGGCTTGATCAATTCATGCTAAATTCCACGCTCTGCGGTGTTGGCAAACCTTCTCTCGAAGGTCGCCTTTGCGACGCACGATGCTCAAGACTCACGCAGCAAAGTGCTTGAACAGCTTGCAAGGAACGCCGGTAGCTGGAGCGAGAAGGATGACGGACTTTGCTGCATCTTGTGCGAGCTGATCCCTCTGCTTGCCGGGCTGCCAGACGATAACGCCAAGGGGCCACCCGTCATACAGCGCCCTCACTGTGACTCTTGACTCAGTCACGGAGACGTGATTGTCCGACATGTTGTGAAAGGAGTCGTGAGCAGAGCCAGTGTGCTGGCTGGAATCCTCGTCCCTAGGTCGAAGTCAAGAGACAACATTGCGATCAGTCACGATGCTCAAACGGCAAATCCTACGCTTGCGAGCTGGATCGCATCCATTTACCTTTTATCTGTACTAGTGACGCTTGCGTTGCAAGCCACCGCCCTTGACCGGCGTGTTCATTTGAGGCAGACATTACCAATGAAAGCTGGTGCGCGTACAGTATACCTTGGTCAACGAGACCGGTTCTCGGCAGTACGAGTTGCCGGTATAGACATGAGGGATTGTGAGTCCTTTGGAGGAGGGGAAAAGGGGGCTGCCAGACAATTAGTGATTTGACGACTGCCGGCGGAGGATGGGTGCCGGATCACTCCCGAGACCCAAATTGCGTGACACATTCACGTTGAGAGGAAGCTCATAGGGGCGCAATCGCTGTGAGACGATTCGTGGTTCGACGAGAAAGCGTTTCATAAAGCGAATATCAAAAGTCGCATTCAGATTCAAGATTCGCATTGTTTGATTTGCGAGCGGTGGGACCCCTGCGCCTGGCCGTGTCTACATCGATCATGTTTTGGTGGAGCGCGTGGGTCATGACTCGTGAATGAGCAGGCGGCTCTCACCTCTCCCCTCGGATATTCGTACCGAGCTTTGCCATCCGAAGCGCGCGCAAGGCTGCCGCTCGCCGCATCTGCACATGTGCTCGTGGCGCATCACGCACGACCGAACTCAGCAAAAGGGCTCAATTCACGGAGCTCCGCAACAGCCGCCTCAGAAGCACCGATCACGAGTCGTGGTGTAGCGTCTCGACGAGAGGTGAGTGAGCGGGTGTGAAGGTGGGGGGCGCGCTTCATTTCGATCCACGAGAGTAGCATGTACATGCGAATAAAATTGATCGAGGACCAGCCTCTGATGACGAAGACTAGTCGAGGTGAGGTAACGGGGTTGAATACAGGTACAAGGAGCGTGTCGAAAAGTGAATTGCGAAGCGTCGATAGCCATGGCTGCGAGCGCGAACGAGTGTGTGGCCCCAAGCAGACGCGAAGGAACAGGGCGGCGGTGGACACATTAGCAAGATTTTTCAAAACCCACAGCCAGAGTCAGGTGTCCAGAGAGAATGGACGCGCGCGGATTACGCGAAGCGAAGGATCTTACGGCGCCAGCCCGGTGCTCGCTCAGAAGCTCTCTTCTTCATCTTCGTTGTAGCGAGGCATGGTCTCGATGGCGAGCTGGATCTGCAGAGCAGCTTCGACCAAAGCTCGAGAGCACGTGCCGCAGTCTGTAGTCAGCCGATTGGCAAAGTGGTGGGCGGTCAGCTTTTCATCCAACTTGACAGACAGCAGAACCCTCGGAGAGCAGCTCACCAATCTGACCAATCTCGGTGAGAAGTTTGGTCATGACATCCCGACTTTCAATAGGCTTTCTCGACCCGTCTTTGTTGGCTTGTCTAGGCCAAGCCAGCTTCTGCTTGAGTTTGGTCAGAGGACTGATGATACACACGCCTCCAGTCTGGTAGCATTGACTTTCGAGCTCCTTCGGATCAACCGTGATGCTGTTGAGTGTGTCCTGATAGTGCTGCTGACGACGAGTATGGAATGCTGCCAGCTTCTGATAGGCTGCAAAGCCCATCAAATTAAAGCTGGTCGACACGCGGCAATACCAAATTAGCGCTAGGCGGCTCCCAAAATAAAAACAAATGCCGACTCACACCAGCTCGGGAAGACGATGAATATCGTAACGGACAGAACGCTCCGCTGCAGCTTCTTCGAGCGCAGGCAGATGGTACCTGCAATGTACCGGATTGGGGGGGGGCGCAAATCAGTCAGCAGCGGTAAGAAGATCTAGACCGAGCGTACATGGTCGCTCACATAGATCCAACAGCGAACGTCATGAAGGGCGAGAGCGAGCTGAGAGACCAACGGACACATGAGTCAGCTGTGCCACATTACCAAATCGATTCGAGTGACGTACCCCAGCTGTTCTTGCTCCGCAAAGTAGGATGCGGCGACATCCTTGGCGCGAGCACAGTCATACTTTTGCGCAGCTCGAGCGAGACGCAGGACGACTTGCCAGTCTTGCATGCCCATCTTAGGAGCATTGGTGTTGTACATGAGGCTGAAGAGGACCTTGAGCGTGCCGCTGTCTGCGCAAGGCAAGCAGCGTGGAAATGAAAGGCACTTCAGCGACTGCGGCTTAGTGCCACGCCACGACGCGAGCTCACCTTCCTCGAGCGTGTGGACCTTGCCTTCAGAAGATCCATCAACCATCTCGGAAAGTACAGCAGAGTGGACATTTAGGTTCACTTCGTGAATCTATAGTGATCGGCACACACATGATCAGCATCCGTGCAGCAAGCAGCCGTGAGCGATGAACCAATTCACCTTGAATCTTGTGACAGGCTGACGAGTGGCACCGGAGCCGGCCTCGGAGCTGACAAAGATGATGTCGCCATCAGCAAAGTCAGTGGCCTGAGCGACAGGGTCGCTGCCGGTGAAGGCGGATGCGCTGGTAACGCACAATTCAAGAAGCAGTGTCAATGCGCAAGTGAATACAAAGCCTGTCGTCGCGAGCAGCTAATACTTACTCGGTCTGATCCCAAGCCGAGATGTTGCCGTATCCGGCAGCAGCACCACGGTCGACGGACCAATCCCCAGACACAACAGCACCACGATTGCTTACAGCACTGCGGTCAAGGGCGCTGCCGTTGTCTGAGGCCAAGCTCGTGGCGTTGTTATTGTCGTCTCTGACGATGTCATTGGAGGTCTGGTTGTAATGCGAGGTACTCGGGCTGCGCTGCACTGGTTCTCGAGTGTCTTGTAGTTCAGTAGTAGCTTGACGAGTAGCGCCGGAGCTTGCGACGGTGCCGGACGTCAACTTGGATGGCTCGTTGGGCAGATTACGGGCAGGTATTGGTGGGCTAGGGGCTCTCAAGTCCTGCCGCTGGATGTGTTGAACGGAGGGAGACTGCTGCTGAAGCGACACGGTGTTGTTCATGTTTCCTCGCTGGATCGTGGAGTCGAAGTTGGACGGCTGGTGACTAGTCGACACAGGGCTGTGACCACTTGGACTCTGACGGCGCGCAGCGACGCCGGGCGGCAGAGGAGGCTGCGTGACAAGCTCACTCGCTTTCGGCCTCGGCGAAGCACCGAAAGACGTCTTGTGCGACAGGCTCTTGTAGCCCTCTTTCGGACTCTTGCCCAGACTACCGCCGATTGACACGGATGTGGCCACAGTAGAAGGCGCCATTGAACGATCATCGTCGAAGACCGAGCCTCCGGATGCGCCAGAAAACGTCGAGTAGTCATCGCTGAAGGCGACGGCGAAACGGTTGCTAGAGTCAGACTCATCTACACCTCGGATCATACGAGCAAAATTTCCTGACTCACCCTGCTGTACGACCGTTGCCTCCGCCCCCAAAGGTGTCGTTTCTTGGTCGGTGGCTGATGCCCTGGGAACCTTTCTGGCTGTTCTCGCGGCTCATAGCTTCGCCCTGTGTGCGTTGTCCAGGAATTGGAGAGCTTGGTCTAGAGTTGTCTCCGCCCGACGAGCCCCCGAAGAAGCCCATCATTTTGGAGCGAAGCTTGATTGATGGTGAGTGGGAGATGTTGACGGAGTTGAGGACGACCTTTCGCGGTCGCAACGTGACTTAGAAGGGAAGTATTAACGAGAAGACGCTGGAAGTGCAGGGAGCAGTATCATTAGCACAACTTGGGCATTCGGGGAAGGCTGCAAGGGCAGAACAGGGGTTAGGTCTCATCTTATATAGAAGCCACTCAGGCCCGGCGTAGTCCTTGAACTGGTACTCGAACAGTCCTGCTTGCGCGTCGTATGGGCCTCGATCTCTTCCACGAGCGCCTTCTACTGCGCCGTGCCTGGTATCGCGAAGAGGTCAAAGCGAGTTGTGTGCGGGGCCTGAGCGCTGATCTTAATACAACGCATCACAGCTGTGAAGCCCCATCCAGCTTTGACCTCGTAATTCACGAGTTCAGATCGCCACGGGGGTCAGTCTTTGAGTGTTCAGGCTGATGCGCGCTGTTCGTACGTCATGCGGGACGTCACAAGAGCGATCCGTGCGTTATGAAACGAGGATCCATGCGGCGCAAGCCGGATCGCGCCCACCATCGCACTGGTCCACACTAGAATGGGGCGCGAAGGTATCGTGCAGCATTGTCCTGCACCGATTTTCTCCACAAAGGTGTGTTCGCCGGTGTCGTCGGCATCGTCAAGTGAGCAAAGGTGAGGGGTTGAGTCAGCGTGTACAGCCGATGTCGCCTAGCGATGTACTCGCCACGTAGGAGGGGCCCGTGCACTGTATACGCGCGGTGTGCACTCAAGATTTTGCAGCACCGATTTTCAGCGTCGTAAGCACACGCCCTCTAGAAACAGGATCAACGACGCGGAAGGGGCTCGAGCCCTCCGCCGGTGCTAGTCGCATACATGGCGGCGATGAGATTGATCACGCGAATGCGGACGGCCAGAATTGCTTGCGCGACGCGATTGGCATGAGAGGCAACCGGCTTCCTGCGAGGATGCGCTCGAGCCCAATTCTCGGTCGAGCCAAATTTTGGCACACAAACGCCGTGGCTGGACCTGACACGCTTGAAACGTCGCAGGCGATTGATCTCGGTGAAACGTCGCAGGCGATTGATCTCGGTGAAACGTCGCAGGCGATTGATCTCGGATCGAGAGGGGCACGCATGCCACAATCCTACGCAGGTGCGCTCAACAGAGATTGACGTGGCGCGCTGGAAGTCGCTCTCAAATTGATATGCCGAACTCGAATCGAACCTCTTTTGGCGGATGAAGTGCGTCCAGCGACATTGGTGAGGAAGTGTCTGCAGCTGAACCCGTAAGCAGCAAGAGTTTAATGTCCTGATGACGTCCTGATCACCGGGGCAGACTCTGACGCGTCTCGTACCTTCCGACTAAAGATCTTCCATTCTCTAAGGCATCGCGAGTGATCTGAGCGCTTAGAGCGGAATCCTCAAGGGTGCCGAGCTAATCATTGAGAGGTTGAAGGAGCCAGAGGATGCAGCCGCAGCTTGCGTACCGGCTCTTAATACATTGCGCGTCCAGAATGTGCAACCCTACACTCATCTACTCTTTCTCTGGTATCCTCGCCCAGGGCTACCTATTCGTCTGTCCAGCGTCCGATGCGCCATTACCTCCTGCCGCTCCGTTCCCGTTGCCACCTTCGGCATTTTCTTTGCCCTTCTTCAGGATCTCGGCCCATTCCGCCTCTATGCGTTCCCTGGCTCGGACAATTTTAGACTGCACGTAAAATGATCCTTGTCCGCCACCGGACTTGCCCTTTGGGGCTGGCGGGGCATTCGTGTTGAAAAGTTGCGTATACCTCTGCAGCCAGGGTAAGAAGCGTAAGCCGGGCGTACTGTCAGACTTTTCACGTTCGCGCCGGTCGCCAAAGAATTCGATCGAAGTGCATCCATCTCACCTTCTCCAGCTCCTGCGCAATCTCTTCGCCACCACTGGCGACCTGTTTGGCGTCCAGGTTGAGTATCATTCGAGCCTCATCAAGAGTCATTCGGTGCGTACGCGTCAAGGCATCTCGAGCAGAATTGCCAGTCGATGCTCCCGCCGCACCGGCCTCCACTGGGGCCGCCCTGGCATCTGCAAATGAGCGCGGTCGAGCAGTAGTGTCAGCACGACGCATGCATCAACCTTCAACAATACATCTCGAAATTCTGGATCGGTAGCCACGACTCACTTCGGGCGGCTTGCCTGCCAGCCTCTGCGAAGGCTTTGCCAACGATCTGAGTGCCGAGGAAGAGAAACTATAATCCAGGCGATCAAGAGGGCGTGAGCTGCTTCAGCACTAGAATATGCAGGGCAAGGCCTGTCGCTTGTACTCTACGCTGCAGCGTGTGATCGAACTCACCTGAGCCAACAACCTGGGCAAAGACATGGTACCTGCCAACCCTTGGGCGTTTTACCTCGCCACCCCGTTCAAGGGCAATCTGCTGACAAGACGCCAAATATAAGCGTGTGTGAGTCGTGGTGCACGGCTTGAGATGCGCTACCCCGGTGTGTCAGATGACCGGGCCTGGACGTTGGATTTCGACTGTGTTGAATGATGAGGAGGTCTCCAGCCGAGTGGGGAACCTGGTGTGACAGTCAGCGGAGCGAGGCCTGCAGTCCGATGTAGGAAGAGGAGAATAATGGCTGCAGAGCTCGTGTATCTGGGCGACGTACGACTGATGGACGAGCGAGTGAAGGATAATGATGAATGCTGGCGCCTAGCTAGAGGTCACATTCTCAGAACTTGAACGAGGGGGGCTTGTCGTGAACAGTCAAAATCACGAATCACCCAGCCAAACTTATTCTGTCAGCGTTGGGCCGCATTCGTGCGAAAGAGTCGTCTTGGTCGTCTTGTCACGTGAATAAAGCTCCGCTCGAAGTTTGCGCGCGCGCGTGTACGCTGGTCAAGCACCTATATACATCGTGAATACAGTTTTGAGTTTTGAGTAGCTCTTCTCGTGTCTGATGCTGCAGATGCTGCATGCTGGGCACGCTCGCGGTTGTCCGCGTGCGCGCACGCGGAAAGATATTTGTATTGTAAGTTGGTTTGTAGTTGACGGAGCTTGTAGGTTTGGATCGACCCACGCCGGGCGCAGTCACCTACAGTGTACGTCCCTCGTTGCAGCTGATCACAACTCCTCGATCGTTCTCGACTCATCAGACTCTTCCGCTCATCACTCACGACTGAAGATTCGATCGACTCGCGAAAAGCTATCAACGCAAGTCCACCTCTCGGCGAGCTTGTTCAGGCTGCTGATTCGAAAGCAATCAATCACCCAGACTGGTGACTACTTTGAGGCTGAGCGCGACATTGCGCGCACGCGTTTCTCTCGCACTCAAATCAGGTGTCAGCGCAGCCGCGCCGCTATACGCCAATAACGCCTTCATCAAGCATATAGCAGAGCGTGGTAAATTCTGCTTGCAACGACACCGCCGGCCACTCGCTTGGAGCCCTTGCCGCCTCGGCCTTCTGTACTCGTCGATCTCGCCCCCTCCTCTGCCCTCTTTGCGGCCCGTCCCTTTGCCCACCATGGCTCCAAATGACCCCGACGACCTCTACTCCGACTTGTATGGCGAGGAGGGCGACATTGGCGCCAACGTCGTGGATGAGCAAAATCATACAAACAACGACGATATTTACGGTACCTCGTCTACCGCCAACAAGTTTGGGCCCGATTCATCCGCTACCGCTCACGCACAATCCACCGCCTCTCGTTCCTTCATTCCGCCCCCTCCATCGGGCAAGGGGGCAGGATCCTTCATCCCACCAGATCCCAAAAAGGAACCTTTGCGAGAATCTGCGACTCCTGTGCCAGTGCCTGTACAAGCTGCTATTTACAACGACGACGCCCGCGTTCAGTCCACTCAGTCTGCTGTGCAACCTGTATCTCAACCAGACTCTACTACAAACACCTCAGGGACTATACATCGAGTAATGCCGCACGAGATGCCAGATGACGGGTGAGTTTCTGTCTCACGAGTGTCCGGCAGTGAGGTCGAGGCGCAAGTGTCATGGCGATGTAGGGAGCATCTATCTTCTGAAGCTCTACGTTCAGGGTGCGGGGACTTGTCCCGCTGGATGTCGATCTCTTGAGAACTCGACTCCTTTGTTTGCTGGGCTTGCGAGGTGCGGCGCACACATGCTGCTCGAATCGGCCCTACGGAGTGTATCTAGTACCCGCACCCAAAAGGCCATCAGGCCGTATCTCTATCCTAGAGCTGGTGCAGCCCCCAGCCAGGCTCTCCATTGGTCTACGACACCGCTACTGCACTGCGCACACATTACAGCCTCAGCCCACGTCCTTGGCGCTGTGGACAGACAGGTACACCACGTCGCACGCTTGATCGCTGGTTCAGCGTTCGGGCTATGCTTTCGAAGCCCAAGTCGGCCTGCAGAAATAGTCAATAGGTGCATTGTCTGCGAGCGTGGACGGTGCCGGTTGTGGGCGCAGGCCAAGGGCTGCAGATCGTTCCTCTCGAGTCATTGTGGCAGGAGCACCGACCGCTGGTCACATTCAAAGCTCGCTCTGACACTGGTGCCCAATGGCTGCACATCTACTTACACGCTGTCTCCCCATTCTCTTCCTCGCTTGCGATGCCCTTTCATCGACCTACCTGCGCATACACGCAGGAAGATGTTTGTTGGAGGGCTTAGTTGGGACACCAACGATGGTGAGCACCCATCATTCCCCGAAAGAGCGCACGCTCGCCCGATGCCTTCTTGTTGCTGAAAAGACTGAAGTTCCTCTCGATCCGATTTCAAAATGCGTCATTGCAGAGGCTCTTGCGAAGCACTTCAGCCAGTACGGCAAGGTCACCCACTGCACTATCATGCGTGAACCGGGCTCTGGGAGATCGCGAGGGTTTGCCTTCCTCCGCTTCGCCGACCCTTCGACAGTCAATGTCGTCATGGTGAAGGAGCACTTCCTGGACGGGAAACTTGTGAGCCTGAATAGAATTGGGGGTCATGAATCACTGTTCGGTAGTATCTGATGGCCGATGGGTACTGCATCCACCTACAGATCGACCCCAAACGCGCAGTTCCTCGAGGAGACAGCCAAAAGACGCTACGCTGCTTTGTTGGTAGCATCCCTCAGACAGCCACATCCGAATCCTTTAGACGCACCTTTGAACCCTTTGGGGAGGTTACGGAGAGCAACCTGATGATGGACAACCAGACAGGCAGGCCTCGAGGATATGGGTTTGTCTCCTTCACCACTGAGGAGAGCGCCGAAAGGCTGCTCGCCTCGCAGCCACTCTATCTGGATGGCAAACAGGTATGTAAGCACCAAACGCGCCGCACCGTATCGATCAGCTCAGCTCACGTTGAGCGTTTTTTGATATGCAGATCGAAGTCAAGAAAGCACAACCAAGGGCCGATCGCAATGCAGACAATGGTCGAAGAACCAACGTTCGCGATGTGCAGTCACAGCGCGACGCAGGCTCGTCTACAGGCGGTGATACCTCCTCGAGCCTGCCAACGGGCATAGGCATGGGAATGACCAATGGCGGAGCCTTCGACCCTCAAGCTATGGCGCAGTTCTTCCAACAGACCGGGTGGGGCAACAACTTCAATCCGATGATGTTCCAGCAGATGATGATGGGCGGGGCCATGGGGGGCATGCCAGGCATGATGGGTGGTATGGGCATGCCTGGTATGATGGGTATGCCGGGCATGCAGGGTATGCCGAACATGGGTGGCATGGGCATGCAAGGGGGTTATCAAGGACAGATGGGTCAGAATGGGATGGGAGGTGGCGGAGGTGGAGGTGACAATTACGGCCACTCTTCAAGCTGGGGACAAGCAGGGACAGGCGGTGGGAACGCAAATGGCCGATCAACTCACCGCGGCTCGCCAATGGATCGAGCGACCGGTTCAGGAAGTCGCGATGGAGATCGTTATCACTCGTCTAGCGCTGGGCACGACCAGAGCAGAGGAGGCAGAAGCCCCGTGCCGCCGCAAACCCATGCGCTGCCTCGTAGACCGGAAGCCAGCCTACCACCCAGACCCAACATGTCAGCGCGCGGCATTTCTTCTTCGGAAAGGCACTCAGCTCAGCCCGGCGAAGGAGAGCAGTCGAACCAACAGCAGCAACACGGAAGACGATCTAGGTCGCCACAAGCTCGAGAGGACTCGTCCAGGACGCGAGAAAGGTCCCCTAGACGTGGAGGCGACTACGGTCAGAGGCAAGGGAGATGGTGAGAAAATTCATGTAAGAATCTGGGACCATGTGTCGCACACCAGAATGACGGTGCTCGAAATGATGCGCACGCAATATTATCGTCAATGTACGAGAGAGTTCATTCGTTGTTAGTCGCACACCACTCTGCTTTGAATGCTACGTGGGTGCGTCGTGTATGGAAGAGAAGTGTCTCCGTCAAGAGCTGGGGTGTTTGATTCGAACGCTCAAGAGTATGACATCTTCCCTCACGTGACTAAGCTATAGCTTCACTTGAAAGGAGCCGCTCGATGACCCGACCGACTAGACTGCTGAGCGAGGCTCATCATTCACGAATGCGGCTTCTGGTCACAAAGGATCGCACATGTGACTGTCCGTCGGACGCAGGATATTGGTCGAATCGCGTGAGTCGCAGTGTGAGTGTCAAATCCTCAGCATGTGGCTTCTCGATCTTGCAGCTGCATTCGTCATTTCACAAATCCACACCTTATGGTGTAAGGTGGAGGGGGACGCGCCCTGCTTGCCTCACAAAGCCACCGCGCGTCAAGAGCGCGGCACCGCTTGCATCATTCGGCATGCCTTGCCTGCATGCACCCTCGCAAGCCATGCACCTCGCTTACACCGCAAGCGTGATCGTGGCTCGTGACTGTACCATTTCACGAGGAGGTATCGTTTTGTATGCCCGCATCGTGCTGAGCAAATCGATCACCAGCATTCACAAAGCAAAATTTGTGGCTTACAAGGACCCTGACCCTGAACTTCGGAGTATCCGAACTACCTGCGACTCTGGGTTTGCGTGGAAGCTCTGCTTCAATTGACGTCGATTTCAGCAAGCCACCACGTCATGATCCTCGGACATTTCGAAGCCGGCCAAGTCCGCCACACATCATGGCATCCACTCGACAGCACGCCTTTCAAAAGTTTTGCATCAAGCATACTCTCACAGTCTGCGTGTCAGGCGAGGAAGTATGTTATTCTCGTTTGGATGCCATTGCGTGGTGGAGTAGCGTGTGTGCACGGCACGCACAGGCCTTTTTTGTGCTGATTTGAGGAGTGCAGGGTGTAATGTACCAAGGCACTCGAAGATGGAGCAGTGGGGATTTGTGGAGGAAGAGAGGCTTGCAGCGTGCTTGTGAAAGACGGTGAAATTCATTGAGGTCCAGAGTTGCGGGATACATTGAGTTGATCGAAATCGGTTTGTTTTGATTGCTCTTTGAGGGCGATTGGAAGGCGTGAACGTTTGGCGTGATAATAGTGGGTTTGAAAGAGGTAAGATGATGGGGAAATGCAGTGCTGGGAAAGGATGTGTGATGGCACGGGTTGGGTGCGTCCGGATGTGATGATCGAGGCCAGAATGCGACGTGTTCACTCCAATTCGAGATCGACATCGTCGTAGCCTTGTTCGGCCACCGAGTCAATCGACCGCAAAGGCGCCTTAGGACCGGGCAGGCTCACCGTCGATGCTGACGTTTTGAAGTTGACCAGATCCTGGCCAGGCTCGACTTTGATATCGCGATTTGCTGACGTCCGACGACGCGAGTCGCGTCGAGCTGAGACAGACGATTGACGAGCAGTCGGGCTTCGGCCTCTTCTCTCTTTGACAGAATCCTGATGGGTCTCGACCGAAGGCGAAGCTGATCTGAGTTCACCGCGCGTGCGAACTGTGGAGGTACGACCTCGCTCGGTGCTTGGCTCCGAGCGCTCCGCTGAAAGCTGTCGCGACCCGCGTGTTGTACTTGACATGCTCATTCGGGAAGAGAAGGAATCCTCAGAAACTCCTCGCCGAGCATTCAAGCGCTTGGGACTGGGGCTGCGACGAGCTGTGCTGCTCTGTCCTCGCGCATGCGACCGGCCTCTGGCGGGCGGAGAGGAGGGGCGTCGATAGGAAGCGCGTTGATTCCTGCTGTAGCTCTCCAGCTTCTCGGCGGATGATGAGCTAGCGAGCCCTGCGGGCGCATTTTCACGCTGTGCAGCCTGTTGCGCGACTGCCTCAGCAGTACTAGTCGCAGGCTTCAATGCTGGAGTCATGAACAGGCCAGCCTTGGCCGCACGTGCAGACAGTTGAGGCTTGCCGGGAGTGATAAGATCGTCTTGGCTCTCTTCCATAGGTCCTGAAAGGCCCGCGCGAGCGCTGTGTATGTGCCCTTCACCGTGCGCCTTGGGCCTGACAGGACGTCCAAGGACCGGCTCAGGAGACACAGTAGATCTCCTTTCCCGCGAGAAAGTCGGATTCCAGCTGGAGGGATTCGACTCCAAGGGAACGCGGTTCGTGTTTGGACCTCGGCATCTGCGCGAGCAAAAATCCATTCAATCAACACCGAGACTGAAGCAAGCGCTGAGTATGATAGCAAGAAACTCACCCTGGACGCCCACAAACGACGCCGGCCAGTGCCCTAGTTGGCGTCTGAGGCGACATAGCGCGCAATGTCTTTCCTGCCGAGCTGGCTGCCGAGACGCTTTGATCCGGGCTTTTGGACCCAGGCTTGCCCGTAAGCATAGGCATCGCATTGACGGTAACGTCCGAAGTCGCTGCGGTCGATGTGGAAGAACGTCGAGCAAACATGATTGGCGAGGTGAAGGTGTCCATCTTTATGGAGGCGCGCCGACCCGTTGGCTTTTGGGTCTGAGGCATTGCAGATTGAGCGACGAGATTTTCCACGTCGGCGAGAGACTTGCGCTTGATGGTACGCTGTTCTTTTCGCAGGGCTGCGTCGGCGGGGCTAGCCTTGCTTGCGACACGCTGTACTGCAGTCAACGCCGGTGAGGTGAAGAGAACGGGCGGAGGAAGATTGGTCCTGCTTGGCCTTCTTGCGTAGCGCATGGTGGCCGTCGAGGTCGCAGACGAGGAAGCTGGAGGCGATTTTGGTGTTGCGTGATGAGAAGACGGCGACTTTCGCGAGAGACTTGGCGAAATGGCAGCCGATGAGGGTGCCACATGCTGCTGCGCAACAAGGGCGGGGGAGTTTTGAACGGTCGCCTTGTCTCTAGAAGCAGACTTGAGCAGCACTGTGCTGGCAGGCTTGACGCTGGGCGGGAGCACAAGAGAGGAAGGCTCAAAGTCGTCCAAGTCGTCATCCTGCGCACACACTGCGGGAGACGGTGTGCTTGGCACCGTTGAAAAGTTGTCAGACGCTGATGAGAAGGTGCTGCGCGATGAGCTCCTCCTATTTTGTGCTCGATCAGCGACGGCTGAAACGCTGTCGTCGCTTGAGGAGATTGAGGCTGATGTAGTGTCTGCGACATCGTCCAGCGCTTCGGATCCACGCGGCAAGCTTCTCTCCAAGGCCGTCAGAGCTGGCGATGTCAAAGCCGATGTCTTGTAGCGAGCCAGGAAATGAGGTGAGGGCGGGCATGGGTAGCGAAACTTGTGCTCGAACTCGTCAGCAGCTGCAGGCCTACCGTCGCGTTTGGCGAGTGCTGGCGCAGACGAGTCAGCGCTGTGCAGATGAGATGGCCTAGTCGCCGGTGAGACTGTCGCTGCGTTGGCAGCTGACAGAATGCTGGGACCAGCCACGGCCAGAGCGGCAGGAGATCCTTCTTGCTCCGCTCCAATGGACCCGCAAGCGAGGTGCTGACCACTGCGTGGTTGAGCATCCCCCTCCCTGCAGGCGTCGGAACAGTAGAGCCTGGCACCTTGGACTGCGCTTCCACAGTTGGCACAGATCTCATCGTCTATCCATCCTGCATGCTCATTGGCCGGTGTCGAGGGCATCTCCGTCGACTCTGTCCGCCTGCGGAAATGTGTGAAGGAGCGAGCGACGATGCTAGCCATGCTGGGCCGACCGCGTCCGACGCGGCTGGCTGACGTGTTTGATAGAGCTGCCTCGGCTGCTCGACTCAAGTAACCATGTGGCGACTTGGACTGGGAACGTCGGACCTTCTTATATGGCGCGGTGAGGGCTCTGCGAGTGGCAGATTGGTGGTTCAAGGAAAGGGGGAGACCTTGCGTGTGGTAAATTAGGGGACGGCTCCTAAGGAGTGGGCCAATAACGCGTCTGTGGGTGTGTGCGCACGAAAATTTCCAAGGGCTTGTGGTGAGAGTATGACCACAAATTGGAGGAGATGAAGTATCGGCGCTATGAGACCGCCGAGAATGTACTACTTTGGGGGAGCGTGTTTGAGGTTGTCGAGAGTCAAAATGAGGTCGTGCCGAAGAAGAATGCGAATCAATTGTGATGCCACATTCGCAAGTGGGTGTCGGTTAAGTCACCCTGCACGGCACACACCGCATCGCACAGCACAGGCCGTCGAGTCAGCTCAGCATGGGTCGCGATCACGAAATCATGAATATTCAAAAGAAAAAATGTGGGTGAGCCAAAGGGTTCCACGCAGGCAAGGGTGAAATGTCCGCATAGGGCCGAATACAAAGATCGCTATCATGGCGCCATCGCTGCATGGCTTGCTTTCAAGAGGAGATGCCAAAGCTGCATATCACCTATGTATACAACAAATCGTGAATATCGGATTGCGATTCAAGATTGCGTGTGGAACCGCGCGCAGGCGCATCTAGCTGCAGCTCAGAGGGGGGCAGCGGGTGGGGGCAGAGGGGAAAAGGAGGGGCGGCCCTTTTGTCTTGCTGCAGGTCTTGAGCGTCATGCAGGGCGTTGGCAGCATACTTTAGGGTGCGCGAGGTTCGCAGGCACTTCCCCTCGAGCCGTGCGCGATTATCATCTTCAGCATCGCAGCAGCAGCGCCTGCACATTCACACAGTGTGAGTCCAATAACCTCATCAGCAGCAGCATGTCTCCACATCATCAACGCGGCCGCGGCATGCATGACGATTGCTGATGATGACCGCCGCGCGTGCTGCGAAGGCGTGATTTCACGGCCGTTTCAACGATCCTTTCTTGCTTTCTTCTTGACGGCACCAAGCCTTTACCTATCTCCGCATCTTGCCGGTGTCGTCACGTCGCTTTGACCTGTGCTCACACCAGCAGAGCGCCATCGACGGTGCTCACACACTCACGACTGGCTTGTCGCTCAGCTAAGTACGTATACTGCACTAGATAACGAGATACGCGGCGCCGCAACTTTGGACTCACACACAAATGCACCCCATCGAGACCAATGCAGCGGTGCATGCCTAAGTTCACGCAAGGTAACGCGCACCTTCGACAGCAACGTGCTTGACTTCTGACTTGGCATACCGAAGCGAAGCGAGGCGCCACCCTGGCAGCTTGGCACCGCCACGCTCTTCTGAGCCGTGGATCTTTGCGAAAGCGCAGCGTAGAACCAGCTAGCATACCGCGGTGTGCAGTCCTTCTGCAAGACGTGCTTGCATGGTAGAGGGGTGGATGGCGAGCAGTGCATGATCACCTGCTGCCATGCGTCTTCATGCACTTAGCTGCGTAACCGGCATCGGCAGTGGACACCCCGCTTGAGGGTCGCCTCCGTTGTCACCCACAGCACGAACGTGCCGTAGGGTCCCTCCCTCGTATGCGCACGCCATGACGCACACTCCCTGACTCGCATCGGCCTTCCAGTACCGCTTGCCCCACTCAAACGCACCTCACTCCTCAGCGATGCCCCACATACAACGATGCGAGCCGAGGAGAAGGCCGTACGGATAGAGGCAGCAAGCAGTCTTTGTAGGCGCGCTAGGCTAAAGTCAAAAGTGCTTTGATGATGAACAAACAAACTCTCCTCTCCTTCGCAAGGAGTCGCGAGATGAGCAAGCAGTAGCTCCACATGTCGTGCTCCTCGAGCTGCGCATTTGCTCATCGGCTCGAACGTTGAATGACGATAGATAATCTTCGTGCGCGGACATCGATAAGCCGCCAGCACGGCCCCCCTATCGTAGCATTGATCGACTCCGGCGTTATGCTAAACGGCCCGAGCTGCCTTGCATTTGCGCAACGTAGCCTTGAGTGCTGCGATAGGGGAGGACGTTTCCTGGACTACGATGTAGCGGGACGAGTCTGACACATCTGCGAAGGTCGTTTGCCTGACCCTGCGAAGGTCGCTGAAGGTCACGCCGACGACATCGAAAGAATCACGTCATGCACCAATCGTGACTGACCACTACTTACTAACTACTGAGTTGGCAGTCAGCATGGGATCGAGCTCGATTCGTGATTTTCCTTTCCACGCGCACGGCTGGCTGTAGAGGGTCACGCCTTGAGGTCAGCCCAAGCCAACGTTCACAGGGATCCAAGAGCACGTCTTCTTCGCGAAAGGCGACGAGCTGCCGTGCCGAACCGCTGCGAGGCTCTTGAGCAGCTTCGTTCGTTGTGATCTGCGCTCGCTAGGAGTCGAGCCCAGACGCCGAGAGGAACATTTCCATGTTGAGGCAGCGACCCAGGCGCTTGAAGGCGCAGGGGCAATACTTTTCCACTCGAAACACCAATGAAGGGATGGCTCATCTCCCACCCAGCAGACTGAGCCCCGACTTCGCTGCTCTGCGCAAGGTCCGCGTGGCGCGATGCCTGAAACGGCCCGACGAGTAGCAGCTCGCTCCGGCTTGGTCATGAGAGGTGTCGATGGGAACGAGATTCACAAAGCGACCCGTGCTCGGGTCGCAACAGCATGTACACCAGCTGCGTGCTTCTCGCCTTCAAGCCGCTCACAAGATTTGCGAGCGATGTGGTACCATGCGAATACGTGTTGGTTTCGATTGTGAATGTGAACCCTTGAACGAGCTCGCGTCGAAGCGCTTGAGGATGAAGTGGCGATGCGATCGAGCCCCACATTCACGATTCACGATTACAGCTCCTGTCGTGGTGCAGCAGGCTCGACTCGTGATCGCTCCTCGCCCACACGCCTGTCGCAGCGGCGCGTAGATGGCTCCGTGCGACGATGCAGCCACAACCCTCCCCGTTCACTTCCGGCTTCTCGTCCCGCCGACAAAGCAAAGCCACTCAGCCAAAAAGGTTGACATGCAGCACGTGCCTTTTGTCGAGCCTTGGCACGCCATCCAGCGGCCTGATAGTTTTGCGCGCCACTCGGACGGTGGTCTGAGCTTGGCACGATGAGCAAGCGAGGCGGCCCGCATGCTTCACATGGTAGGAACGTTTGCTTGTCTTTTCTGCTGCTGCTGCTGCTGCAGCAGCAGCAAGTGGGCTGCGCTGAGAGCAGCGCGTGGAGGCAGTGAGAGCGCAGACCTTCGCGCATGGTTCTCTAATGCCCATGCAATGATGCACTTCGGTACACGATCCTCCGCGCTAGCAACAGTTATGAATCGAGTCTTCTATGGTGGAAGAGCGTGTGAGTCTTGCCCGCGCCTTGCACAAGTCAATCTTGAATCTTCGACCATCAGCGAATTGACTTGATTTGATCACGCCGAAGGATACAGTATATGGGCGACACTCTGACTCGCACGACGCCGAATCATGATATCATTCACGATTCATGCTTGCTGCGCCCGACCTCTTCTGAACTTCGCATTCGTCTTGCTTTCATTTACACGCTGAACAGCCGTCCGATCATGCTTGTACCTTTCTTCTCTTCAAATCGCGAACAGCTATCAATCACAAATGACTTGCATCGCGCTATCATCACCCATGCAATGCGCTCCTGACTGCGCACCACCGCTTCTGCGTCAACGTGTAGCGCCGCATTCACGTTTGACCACGGCGCATGGCAGCAGCTGTGAACCTTTTCTGTTTGACCAGAACAGCGCGCAGAACAAAGGGTCGCTGCCCTTGCGCTGACCTCGCGATTCTGATCTGCTCACGACTTTCATACCCTGCTGCTGCCAGCAGCAGGATATCGCTTTTGAGCACGCAGCATGCCTTCTGGAACTTTCAAAAGTGATTTCGGAGCCTTTCGAGATCGGAGCCTTGATAAGCGGCAAGCGCGGCCGACTAAAGCCAAGGGGCGCCGCGGGGCAGCGAATGCGCCTTGTCCGAATCGGCCAAATGATCTTCTCTGATCATCTCGATGGCGAGCGCCACGCCATCTCAGCGATGAGGCCAGAATCAGGAGACACCGATATGATTAGTCGCGTGGTCTAATTAGTGACGATCACTGAACGGTAGCAGTGACGGCAAGATACACAGGCTTGGCACTCTGTCACCTCACAAACGACTGGCGGCGTGCAGATTGACGTTTGGATTGTGGTAATCATTTGGGATTTCAAGAGATGCTATCGTGATGAATCACGGGCAACACAAGCACACTGAGGCTAGATGCTCTCTAGTCGGGCGCCGAAGCTAGCTCCACAGCTCCATGCGACCCGTTGATGCGGCCTATACTTGGCAATGCTCGTCATATCCGATGGGACTTGATTATGACTCGACGCGTACCCTCGCAGTCTCAACGAGACCTCTGCAAGGTGCCTTCACCACGAGAGTCCGCACCTCTACTACAATCAAGAAGCATAGATGTATGCGGTAATCGCATCGCGGATACCTCGTCGAGGTGAATCACGAGGAGGGGACCCATCAATTCAAAGAGGTGCTGTCATGCAGTGCTCTTGACCCTGCTCGAAGCGGCATCGGGCCAATTGCTTCACTTTTTTCGGAACAACAGCAAGTCTGTGTGCAGAGAATGTCAAGTCAGCAGGCAGTCGAAATCAAAGCATAAGCACAACTGACCCGTCTTGTATGGCTGAGCAACATGGGAGCGCAAGGGGGAAATCTCAATTTTAGCACGTAGACACGACTGGGTGTGCTTGTCCTACGTCGATAGACAAGATGCTCACGTAGGCAAAGATGCCTTTCTCCTCGTCGAGCCATTTACGGTCCGGAGACGATTCCACCACTTTCCGGCAGCTATCAATGAGCTTCGTCCTTTCCGGTTCCCCGAGAACCGAAATGTAGCTGTAGTGACCCATTACGTCGTACATCAGCGAGGGTTTACGCCGCAGATGCTCAAGATGTAGCACACTCACGACTTGCTCAAGAGTCGGTCAGTGACACCTTCGATGGTCGTTGGCAGCTCGCGAGAGAAAGCTAATGGCTGGAGGTGATCGAAATCTTTCAGCGCTGGAGCGGCATATGTTGGCTCACGCCAGAGCATTCGGCGGTCTACGGAGGGCTCATGACTCTGTCAGCCTGTCGCTATTATAGCAACAGATTTGGAATTCTGCAAGGTACCTACATTGGGGTGTGTCGTTCTCATACTGCTCGTAGTGATCTCTGAGGCCAGCAACCCAGGAAGCTAAGTGAAGCAGACGTCATCATCACCTTGGACCTTCCAGGAAAAGCGCACACCTGGACCCTTTGACTCACCAGCATCTCGGTCCTCGAGATTCCACATCAGAGCAAACACTGTAGGAAGAATCACCGTTGAGCGTCCTCTCGAGGCCCTTGGTACGCGCCACAAAGACGCCAATCAACATACCTCCGCCAGGCCTTAGGGTGGAGGAAATTTCGGCGATTGCTTTCGAAAAGTCGCGCGTCCAGTGCCAGGCCTTGGACCAAGACACAAGCATTCGGTCAACAGCCACCAAAGATCACTTTCAACACGCGGCACCATCATCTCTGTACTCACTTGCGCCACGAGCACAATATCGTTGTCATGACCAGCATTGATGTTCTCGAAAGCACCATCAACAGTCTTGAGCTCGACGTCGTGCAAGGTTTGCCGGACTGGAGCAATAGCCGTTTCCCAGCCTTGTCTCATACCGGTGCTAGGTTCTACAGCCACCAATTTCGCGATCCTATCGTTTGATTGAGCGAGCAGGGCACGAGTAGCGATGCCTGTGCCCGAGCCAAGCTCTACGATGCTCAGCTTGCTCTTCTTGCCATTCGTTCTAGCAGTAGGTGCCGTCAAGATGGCCTCGATGGCCTCTGTGGGGTAGGACGGACGAGCTCGATCGTACAGCCCTGATGCACCGGAGAGGTCGAAGCCGGATCTTGCAAGTGGATGCATGGGCGTCAAACGCGACGTCACAGCTTCGACGGCGCTGCTCGTTGCAGACGAGACCTTGTCTACGACCGATGACATTTCTCTATGCTCTATGCTGGGAGACAGCGCAATGACTTTATTGCCAGGTTGATGAAAGCTTGGTCTTGCGCAATTGGAGACGGATGAGACAATCCTGGAAGAGTACCAGAGACTCGTGCGTAGGGCTGTCATGACTCTTGCGCGATGCCCAAATGAATCTTCTTGTGTGTGGTAGCTTTATATCAGAATCAATCCTCCTCCTCTTGTCGAGTCAGAGAAGCGACCAAGGTTGACGTTGGATCGAGTCATCGGCACACATTAATTAAGAGCACGCAACACCATGCACTGCTAGCCGCCCGCGGACATCAGCCCCATATATGCTCCTCATCAAGACGCCGAGTCTGGCGCATGGCTGCAGCAGCAAGGCACAACACGCTTCACTGCCGGCGTGCCGAGTTCGGCCCTTTCGGATTTACAATCATGCACCGCGTCCATAGCAGCAGAGCAGCAGCATGCGCGCGGGCGACGCGTATTGGCCTCGTGTTGGGCGCGTCGAAAAGTAACACGTACCTGATGAGACCAGCTTTGACGACCGGCCAAGCTTCATCATGCGTCACTAGTTGAGAAGCAAGGACAACGGTCCTTCAGTCGTGAGGTTGCATTCTTGCGGGACTGATTGTATAGAGTCATAGTGCAGGTGCAATGCTCGACACACAGAAGACAAGAAGACGATTCACAGGCGTGCAGGGTACAAATTACAAGGGAGTGTCCAGGGCGATACGAGGGGCAAAAGCGGGTTTCAAAATACATAGAGCATCAAGCATTCGGTGGATGACGGGCGGCGACGTCGGAGAGATTCAGCAGTGTACCAGTAGGTCCATAGCTGCGCGCCATCTTCGCATCCACAAGCAACGTGCTCGACTTTCGACGTTGCGCTGCTCCGACAGACAAGTGCGAAGGGCGAGAGATGGAAACGGATTCCACCCGGCGTCGCGCCAGCATCGTGGGCGTGTCATCGCTGCCGCCGCCGCCGCCGCCGCCGCCGCCCGGTGTCACGCTCCTTCTCGAGCTCGAAGAAGGAGTTCTGACCCGCTCATACGACCCCGACGGTAGGCGACGGCCTTCAGCAGGTGTCAGGACGATGCTGGCGACCTCTTGTGGGGACACATTCGCTGCACTTGCTGAATCGTGGAGCTCTGCGATGGTGGACCTCTTTAGATGGGTAGGTGTCGCCGTCAGCACATCACCTCCCTTGATCCAGGGCAAGTCGCTGGCAGAAGGCGAGACTGCAGATGTGGCGCCCTCGGCCATCAAGTCGGTGTAGTGGTGCTCGATATATCTGGGACGGATTGTAAGAAGCAAGCTAGGTCAATGACTGCAGACGTTTGCGCTACAATCTGGGACGCTCACCTCCCGAGTTCTTGCCAGCCACCTCCAATCCGAACCATGACGATACGACTTCGCAGAAAGCGGCAGAAGCACAGTCTTGGATTGCGTGATCCTACCCAGTATCTCCCGCTATCGTCTTTCCATGCGTCCCGTGGTGCAGCGTCCGGCGCGGTAGCAGCGTGCGCAATCTGAATCGGCTGAGGCAGCTGATTCACGATTCGAGACACGGCAACGTCAAGCTTGTTGTTGACGTTGGGTCGATACCGATTAGGATGTCTCGAACCTCTGCGTGACGACACTTTAACCGAAGAGATGGAAGTGGCACGGCTTGGCGTGCGCACTGGCAACTTGCTGCCCACCGGTGTCGACAGGGCGCTCGGCAATCTGAGATGTCCCAGAGCACCTGGTTTTTCCGGACCCGCTGTCGTCTGCTCTGTCGTCGCGGGATTCACCTCGGACGGCAGCCGTTTCCGGGGTGATCTAGGAATGCCGCTCCTTCGAGCCGCGCTCGACGTTCGACTGATTGGCCTGACTAGCGGGCTACCTTCCGAGACCGTGCGTCGCGAAGCCGAAATCAGATCGGTGGCAGCTGCAGCTGACAAGGTACGGATAGACTGTGAAGGGAGTTGCGCTTTACGCCTCACAGGAGCAGGGGACGCCTCCCTTGATGGCGGTCTGAACCCCATCGCATCGTGTGGAGAGTCCCTGCCATCAGACAAGGCCTCATATTCCGCCGATGAGACTTCCGTCGATGAAGCCGAACTCAGCGAGAACGCTGGCGAGGGCACTACGCTTTCACGCTGGCGTTGAAGGCGACGCAGCTCGGGATCGCCTAGTATTTCGTCGGCCATCGCCCGAGTTTCTCGGTGTAGGGCGTTGACATTCGCCAACGTGTTCTTGACCCGCACATCATCAAGAACGTGATCTGCAGCGATACTTGTCTCAGCAAGTAGCGTCTGTGCTCCCTCTAGCCGTTCGTTCACGACGACTGTGCCGGCGGACTTGCTCTGGGCCAGATTGCGCTCGCCTTGTCGTGATTGCGATCTGTGGTCGTCTTCTGCATCGGCATCAAGGCTGTCCAAAAGCTCTACTAGCTCTCCGAGCTGGTTCTCCAGTTGTGATGCGAGGTCGCCGAAACGCGAGAGGCGGGAGTGCCTTCTCAGTCGGCCTTGCCGTTTTGCAAGAGCGTGCGCGAGCTCGGTGCTCTGAGAACTCGAGGGCGATAGGCTCGATGAGGCTGCGTAGACTTCCTCTTCGTGGCGGCGCATCTGCGCTTGGGCTTGCTCGTCATCAGATGTGGTTGGCAGCCGCAGTAACTGCCGCTTCTGAAGGGAGCCGTCCGGGAGAGTTTGAACAAACACCTTGTCTTCTGCCTCAAGGCGTCCGACCAGGTCTTGAACAGTATCCAGCTCTCTGCCACGAGGTGCTGTTGGAGCGTCAGAGGATTTGGTCGAGAGGACACTCTTCGGTCCGAATACATCGATGCTGACATCGCCGACATCAACCTCAGCGCCTGTGCCGTCAGATACAGATTCGGTGAGAGCGAGCTCAACCTGTGGCATTTCAGAAGCGCCCTGCTGCTTCGTGTGCGCGTTGTCTTCGAGCCGACTCGAGGACGAGCTTTCGAGGTCATCCGAGCTTGGGTCTAAAGAGACTGGAAATTCGAGACCATCGGTTGCCGGGGGCGCCTCCTCTGTGGCAAACCTGCTGCAAGACTCGATGCTTTGGTTGATTGCTGCCACGAGACTTGCAAATTGAGCTTCAAGCTGCGCTACATGTGAGCGAGCATCAGCAGTCAGCTGCTGATGCTGCATGAGAGTGCTCTCAGTGCAGCCTAGGCGGGCAGCTTCGTCACAAGCGTCCGTCAGTGAGGCAATGGCAACGTGCAGTCTGCTCGTAGATGCTTGCGTCCAAGAAGCTACCGTCTCTTGCAGCTGATGTAGCCGATGAAGTTGACGCGGATCCTGTCCAGCTGCAGTCGCCTTCATCTCGTCCTCATGTTTCGCTAGCTCAGCTTTCACGTGCTTCACCAGTCCATCGACGGCGGTCGATGCATTGGCAACGGCATCTAGGGCATCGTTACGTTTTTGCTGCGACGAGCGCTCTTCGTCCAGACGGACCTGGCGTTGTCGTGCAAGACTTTCGACCCTCTCCTTCAGAGTCTCGAGCTCTGTGCTCCATCCATTGACGTGTTTTCGAACCTCCTCGTCAACAGAACGGAAGGAGGGGTCAGCGCATACGACGGGCTCGAAGAGAACTGTCGGCGCATCTCCAGTCATAGGCACGGACAACGCCTGCTGGGAAAACGTAGCGACCGAGCTTGCCAGCGTTGCAACGCTCTGGCCTGCGTGCTGCGAAATCAGCTCGGCTACCTGATGTCCTTGAGCTGTGGCTTCTTCGAAAGTCGAGCGTAAGTCAACAACGGCGCCGAGCTGATCCAGACTGACTTCGAGCCATCGCAAAGCAGCTTCTGCCTGTGAAACGCGCCGATCTGCCTCGAAGCTCGAATCAACCAGATGCCGCTGAATTGAAGAAGCTTCATTGGCCTTCGCGAGGCCAGCTGCCAGCTGCAGAGCGCGCTCCGACGCAGCGCGAGCTTGGCGGGTCTCGGTCATGCGCTCGCGGGCCACCTGAAGAGAAGCGCGCAAATCCCTGAGGGCATCGGTGGAGTTGACGGATCGCCACGGGTACGCTTCAGCCACCTTGATGCAATCCTCGTTGACTCTTTGAAGTAGTGCTGCAGCATTTTTTTGTACCGCATCGATGAGCTGATCCGCCGTGCGAAGCTGCTTGAGCATCACGACGACCTCAGATCCGTCTTCAATAGCGGCATCGGTATCTCTCTTGACTTGCTCAAAGTTTGCCAGACTTTTGTCGAGCTGTCTGCGAAATGCAGAGGGAATAAGCCCTGCTTTGACCGCTTCAAGGGTGGCAGCGTCGATCTCCTTGCGCAAGTCGGCGCCCTTGACGACCAAACCGGCTAAGGTGGGTCTCAGGCCAGGCAGCCGGCTGAGATACACGTCGTGCGCAGGTGCTTTGAGAGCCTCAAGTAATGTCAAATCCGGCTTTGAGCCCGGATTTGCGAGCGACCGTTGCGCACTTGTGTCAGCGCCTGTCGAAGGAGACTCGACTTCGAAGCCAGAAGTTGCCTGCTCTGCTACGGCGCGACATTGGTTGGTCAAAGAGTCGAGCGACGCGACGAGCCGCTGGATGAGTTGGAGAGCGCGTAGAGCCCGAAAGTGTCGCTCAAGCGCTGATTTGGCCTCTCGAACAGCGGTGACTGTCTTGTGCATTTCAAGTGAAAGCGCATCTTCAAGAGCACGGGTGTGCTCAGCTTGGTCAGCATAGATCTGTTCCTGGGGCTGCACAGGTCTCAGATGCCTTCGGAGAGATGGTTGTGCGCCTAATGGCGTCGCAAGATTGACCGAGCTAGCTTGTTCAGGGCCTATCAACGTTTCGAGACGTTGGCAGAAGCTTGCGATCTGACCGCTGAAGTCTTGCGCTCTTTGGCTGTCGGGCACGCCCTGCTCCTCGTCTCGTAGCTTGGCCGTGGTGCGCTGAGCGTCCGCCGCCAGCGTCTGCAGAGTCGAGTACGCGCTGTCCGACTGATGCCATTGGCGCACGAGTTGGTCGAGGAGCTCTGATCTTGCGGCCATGCTGGATGTCAAGTTTTCAAGACGGTCCTGCTCGTCTAGGAACTCGTCAGGTAGCTTATGACACTCCATGACTCCGTCCAGCACGTCCCCACATTCTCCAGTTGCCTTGGCAAAGGCGTTGATGCGATGTGCAAGCTTCTGGCTGTCTGCATCTAAGCGCGCAGAGACTCGTTGCCGAGAGGCGGAGCTTCGCTCTCGCAGTGGCGATCGGAGCGGTGTTTCCGGACTCAATCGGTCACTGTCAAACGAGCTGGCATTGGAGTCGGGATTGCGCCCCACTCCGTGCAGATAGACCTCCGTAGTCCATCTTGCTCGCGCTGTGACGAACTCATCGACATCCGCAAGAAGTGTACGATAGACGTCCCAGCAATGCCGTCGGTGGCTTTCCCATTCGAGGCGAGCCCGGAGCAGCTCCAGCTGATCTCGCCTGAAGCCACACAGGTGAAGCAGCTTGTCGAGGGCGACAAGCGTTTCAAGAGCCAGCTCCACCAGATCAGCATCCTGAGGAGACATGTGCCGCTCGGAAGCCTCTGAAAAGGGAAGGCCGCCAGAGACCGGTTTGCGCGGGTCAACACTTGGTTTCACGAAGGCGGGCACTGATGACACTAGCCTCTGGTCTGCTCTGACTTAGACAAAGAACGCTTGCTGGCATCCGTGAGCCGACTCACCTTTAGAGACGCGCCTTAAGCGCTCAACATCAGCCGCATTCCAAGCGGTAGCCTCCTCCTCTATGCGCTCCACCTCGTCGATCCAGCTTTCCGTCTCCGCTATCCTCGCATCCAAATCTGGCCAGATCTCATCCGATGGCCTGTTGCCCGCTTCTTTGCAATCTGCAAGAGGTTCGAGCTTCGGTCGCTGGTCCAAAATCTGGAATGAGAGTTCATCGAAGTCGAGGCTTAGCACAGCACGCACCGCTCAATCGCCGAGCCACTTACTTGCAAGAACTCCTCGATGCGGGACTGGCGAGAGAGGCTAAAGTCGTAAGCTCAATGAACTTTGATGCTCCGCAAATCTTGTCTTAGATGCGCACCTTTCCCTCATTGAACTTATTGAGCTCGATCACATCCTCGCTACTGAGCTGCTGGCTAGGCTCTTCCTCTAGGGGTGATGGCATTTCCGCGCTGTTCGCCACATCATCGCCAGCGCCAGTCTGTGCTGCCACGACCGTGGCACCTTCATCCCGCCAAGCAGGGCTTCCGCTGTGCTGCAACGCAGAGGAGGTTCTGGTGGACGGGTTGGTCAGGTCGTCCGTCACTGTACACGCCCGTGAGATAAGCTCATCTTCTGATGATACCCGAGCGAGCTCCATAGCATCGGGGGTTGCGCTTCCATCTTGCGTCTGAGATGGCAGTCCTTCAAGCGAGTGTTCGTCACTCGCCTGGGGAAGGCTCGCTGAGTCACTTGTCGTCGCCATCTGTCGTCGCTATCGCTGTGGCGCCTGCCCGTGAAACATCGTCCTTTGTCGTTGGTTGGAGGAGCTAAGGAGCTTCGTCGAAGACACTCGAGCCGATCGACTAGAGCTGACTGCTGGAAAGCAAGGCATGCCGAGACAGCAGTGAAATACCAAACGGCGCCCGCGGCCCTTTTGGCATGTGATCACCCTTTGTGCAGGAATATGAGGGTAAGTCGGAGGTGAGCTTGAAATGAGCGCCGAATCCCACGAGCGATTCGTGTTAGCGTGATAATGGAAACGATTGAACCGTTGCCCCAGCACAGCATGCGCTACTCACAACTGACTCATTTACGGTGGCTTCGACTGCCGCGAACCTTGACGGACCGACCCAGCACGCATCCGATACGCTAAGATGATGATGAGCTGCTCGGCGCGTCGAACGCGGCACGTAGTCCCACACGTGACTCACTCAGATCTCGCTTTTGACTCTTGACTCAAATTCAATCGTGAATTTAATTTGACTTGACTCCTCACCTCGATGTCCGTTGAATCTTGAATTGGACTTCTTGAACAATCGTGGATGGCGTAGACGGTGCAGAATCGTTGCTACAAAGTCTCATCTTTGCATCTCAGCAGATTTCCTATTGTGATTGAAGGTCACCCCACGAGTGTCGGCCGGGAAGAAGCGCTAGAAGACTGGGCTGGGCCATGACGAGACGTTTCAGTCTCATATGAGTATACCAGACACTTTTTCTTGGCTATCTACGTGGCTGAGACGGCCCGTGAGTGAGATGCTGGGTGACCGTTGTGCTCCCCTCTTCGAGCCTTGCAAGGTGCATGCGCTGCTCCAGCTTTCAAGGTTCGAGCGGCCCGCCGCGTATGTCCTCGTGATCCTGCATGTCACTCGCTCATCATGCTCCTACATCTTATTTTGTCTTCGCAAGATGACCAGGGCTAGGCGGGAGGTTTGCTCAGCTCAGCTCGCAGCGTGTCAGCTCAGATTGCGATCGATACGCGCAGCTAGCTCGATCTTGACTTAGCTGAGACAGCACCGGATGATTGTGTTTGCGATTGGGTGTTTGATGTGGCACAAGCCGCGTCCGATAGCGAGCCCTGGTTTTCCCGCGGCTCTTAGACGCATCAAAGTCCGTCACATGCTGGTGCGCGTACGTACGCCATGTCCACGTCTGCAACTCATTCAATCCCCTACAGCTGCTGGCGCTATGATCGGTAAAGGTGGATGAATGGTGCGCAGCAACAGCCTCACCCCTCTGCACTTACACTTTGACTCACTGATTGATGCACAGCTTCACTCGATTTCAGTTTACCATTCACGATTGTATATATGACGGACCGATGCCCGCGGGTCCCACAGCGCGAACGCAACTTGATGGATCCTGCCAATTTCTTGAGCATTCACCATTGACGCGCGTTTCACCAGAGTCTGATTCAGCTTGCGCCGCGAGAGTCGAGACGCGGCTCCGCGTCTCAGCCCGAGCTGGCAGCCATGAGCAGCAATAATGATGTGAATCTAAGTTCAGCGCTCCAGGCTGCACAACACCGCACTCGATCGGACGCGGCACCCCGCCTATGTCCAGCCTTTGTCAAAGGGCTACTACGCAAGTACGCCGACTTTGAGCTGTCAATCACGAATCGCTTCTTTCGTCATGTACAATGAGTCTGTAGCCGATTACGGATTGAGGATGCCAAGAATCGGCTTCGAAATGGCTCCACCGAGCCGACACAGACACAAATTTTCGCGATGCAGGTGATAGATGAAGCTGTTGTTGTTGTAGTGCGTGACAAAGCCGCCGTCGCAGGGGCAAAAAGTCAAAGAGTCAGAGTGACGATGTGCAGAGTCGTGGAGTCATTCACTGATTCAGATACTCGCTTCATGGACACCGCCGGTGAACCACCAGTCGTGGGTCAGAACTACTCAACATCGCCGCCGACAGCTCACAACTACTCTTCTGACTGCACGCCCAAACTGTTAGGCAAAAGGACCATATCATGCAGCAGACACGAAGGTTGCGCTGCAGGGGCTCACAGCTGCTGACAGCAGAACCCCGCTCAGCCTGGAGGCAAAAGAGCTAGGTGTCCTCAAAATTTGGCTGCAGCGATGCCCGATGGCTGCGACAGCAGCTTCGGCCCGCTCATGCCCGCATGCAAGCTAATGCAGAAACGCGCTAGCGCAACACGAACAGCAGTCGTTTCCCACACCGCCGTCACAATAATGATGAGGAGGACGCCCACGCAGATGAGTCTTTGAAGTCGCGATTGTTGTGAGTCTCATCAGCAGGTTTTCTCGATCGAGCACCTGGCAGAATCAAGACACAGCGGAGGAATAGCGCATCTCTCCTTTGGTGCAGCGGACGTAGGCGCCGCATCTGCGCCTCAGCAAAGCGGGCAGTGGCGTGCTTAGCCGCGGAACCGATTCCACGAGAAGGAGTGGCGGTGTTTGACCGAGTCCCATTAGACGATGCTTACTCCACCTGAGCCAGTCCCCATCAGTCAAGACACACAGCTGCTAGCCGGAGCAAAGTCTACCAGGCCATGTTTGATCCATCAATCCGACGCCAAAGCGCTCTGATTAGATCCATAGAGACGCTATCAGGCAGAGGCGCGGAATGAGCCCCCACCCACCCCTTGCTCGGAAGCTCGGATTTCGGCGGCGCCTCTTTTGCGTTCGATGGGGTGCCTTGGCCCAAGTTTCGAACACTTGAAATGTTGTGGGTCTGAGTGTGAGTCAAGAACTATGAGTGCATCCATCGAGTCACGAGTGTGGAGCACGTGGATTCCCCGCTCTCACTCTGCCGAACGCACCCGCCTATGCACTACTGGAGTGCTGGGATCGTGGTTCGTTCTGATCCTGCGAGCATCAATCCTCCTCAGTGAATAGCATAGCAAGGCACCTCTGCGTGAAGCTGCATGGGATCGCCCCACCGAGTGGTCTGGAAGCCAGCTCATCGAATGAAATGAATGGCGCGCATTTCAACTGCTTCTAGCTCTCCTGACTCACATTCTTGATTCTCAGGACCATGCAGGCATCCCACTCCAGAATTGCTGCACACAGCTCTGCTTGTGCGCCGGTCGGTAAGCCTGTGAGCGACGTTACGATATGTAAGACTTGACGTGCGCTAGATCATGCGAAAGCTTGTCGTCGCAGAACCTAGTGTGTATTAAGCATGCTGCTCACGCGCTCTGGCTTGCTCAGCAATCACGAATCATGAATACACTCACGCAACACTACACACTCACGAATTACTGTAACTTGTCACTACAGTCCAGCATGCCTCCTGCTGGCGCCTACTTGGCCTCGAGACACGGGTTCAGAAAAGATCAAAGTGGACGCTCATCAATCTGAAGCACGGGTGGGCGCACCTGACTCGTCGCGGAGAAAGCGTTCAGTCGAAACGGCGCTAACGACAGCAAGGAACACATGGTAAGGTTGCGCTCAAAGCCGCGTCTGCATGATGCTGATGCGTGCGTGAAGCTTACTGGCGCGTTCCACAGTCGGACAAAGCTTGCTGTTGCATATGTGTAGCCACGCGCTTCTCGTGCTGATGTCGGTTGCGTGGTCTAAATTCTCGGTGGACTGTCAGCAGCGGGATAGCTGCGCGGCGTTCACACCAACAGGCTTCTCACGCTTGCACGATGCATCCCTCCCTATTGGAGAGCTCGAACAGATCAGGTCTGCCAGCGCCGCATGATCGGACGGGCCTTTCTGGGACCAGATCATGGTTTGAAGATGTCGTACTTGCTGGCGAGTATGAGCTCGAGGGCGTAGGGAGGTGTTGCGAGCCGCTGCGCCGCATGCACCACCTGCCCAAGATAGGCTCGGTCCTCCCACCCAAGCCATGCAGCAGTCGTCAGTCGAATTGCCTTGGCTGCCGCCTCAACTCAATCGAGAATTTGAAGCACGGACACGGACACGGGCCCGTTCGCCCCACCCTCGCCATCAAAGGGCAATCTCCGGTATATGGAACACAAGCAAAGCGACTCCCACATCAGAGTGAACAGCAGCAGAGCTCTGCTGCCTGCCCACGCGAGGTCAAGCGCAATCCACCGCTTGCTCTGCAAGGTGAGTCAGAAATCGCAACCCTGCACCTTCCTTTTAGCTTCCTATTCACGATTACAAGTCTCAGCCCCTAAAGTCTGATCTTACGAGGAAGTCTCAACCCCTCCACGACTTCCCATCCTCGGGGGCATCCTACCATTCGCGATCAATACTTCGTACTTCACCGCATGCATGGCACAACGGTCGCCTGGCTTCTCGACCGGTATAGGCGCTCAAGCGTGGGTAAAGTAATCGCCTGAACACAGCCTTGGCCAGGCGCAGTGCAGCTCCGCTCGACCAAGCAGCGACGCTTTTGCATAGGACGAAAGAGCTTTCTGGCTGGTCCTTGGATGGACGCAACCTCTCGGAAGCTTTCCTCACTCACTCGTGCTGATAGACACCAACCCCCGCTTTTTGGTGCTCTCATCTGACATCGCGAATCAAAAGCGTCGACAAGGTACAAGAAGAGAGGCCTTCGATCTAATCTCTTTCTCCCTCGTCAATCACACACGCAAATTCTGTCGACACCAGGAGCCTTTCGACCACTCAACGCGGTTGCTGCTCTCAGCGCATTGGACTCGGCAATTTGCTTGCTGCTGTCCGGCTCCATCGGACTCCTTCGCAACTACTGCTTGACAACTTTGAGGCCTGAAATCGACGACGACCACCAAGCTGAACCAGCTAACCTTTTTCGCCGAACTCTTCTCGCTCTAGTCATGCTGTCTATCACCGAGAAGCGATCTATGATCCAGCGTTCGGTCATGGACTGGAGCAGCCCTGCGTATGGAAGGCGTCCTTGTCCACCCAACCTGCGCACGGTAGCTGTGACAAATCTGCCCATGTCTGGTGAGGCAGCGCGGCACGTCTCGATGTTTGTCAAAACCCCACCTTGCTGACGCGGATCACGACACCTTGTGCAGTCACTGAAGAGCATGTGGTCTACTTGCTACAACCTTTCGGCGAGATCGTTGGCACCCGCTCGTCCGAAAATACGGATGCGCATTGGGTCTCCGTCACCTTCAGCACTTTTGAGAGCATGCGCCTCTCACTGTGCGTCAACAAGCAGTTTCATTTCGGACGCGAAATGTGAGTCGTCTGTAGTTGTGAAGGCTTCACGCATGCGTCTCCATGCTGACCCAACCTGAGTGCCGGTGACTTCAACAAGTGGGGCTCAACCATACATGGCTCTCTACTTGCCCTCTGACCAGGAGCTCTTCGAGCGCGACAGACATCAGAGTAGACTAGCACCAACGGGACCTCACAGCTTTGCCCCACAATTCTACGGCCAACAGCTACAGGCCGACATGTTTGGTAATCGTCAGGTGTCGAAGCTGAACGATGAGGGCAAAACCCAGGAGAAAGTCTTGTCCACCAACATCTACGTTCTCAACCTCCCGCTCAATGCTACCTCGGACAGCATGGCGGAGCTCTTTGGCCACTGTGGCCTAGTGACGCACTGCGTCATTCTCGCCATCACTGACAGCCAGGCTCGTCGACGTGGCTTCATCGATATGGGGGCTCCATGGCAAGCACTTCGTGCGATGGACACCTTCAATGGCTACGTCTGGAATGGATATCCGATCGAAGTATCTCATGCGTTTGTGCAACGCAACGGAGGCCCTCTAGCAGACCACAAGTCGGAAGTCATGAAGTGCAATCTTTCGCGCAATCGCTCCAGCGTCGGATCCCGCCGAGCGCTCGAAGACAATCGGTCGATGTGGGGCTCAAAACAGTCTTGGGCATCTTGGCACCCTGAACCTCTTCAGCTTCGTGGCACCTCTCCAAGTGCGCACGGGTATCTTGGACGAGATACGTCTGCCCTACCTTCGCCTCTTACACCGCTGTCCAGCCGTTCGAGTCTCTTTTCCGCAGAGAGCGGTGGACAAGACAGCATCACCACCAACAATTCGTTCATGATGCACAGCAACCCTTATCTTGGAGCGACGCCGGCCTACTTGGATGCGCACTACAATGGCACTCCCAGTGACTTGACTTCGCTGACCCGCGACCCCATCACCATCCTGGTACGCGGTCTGGATCCCTCGGCCATCGTAGATAACGAGGACTTTCGACGTGCGTTCGAGCCGTACGGTAGCGTCGGTACGTGCTCTCTCGCCATTGATGAGCATCAGATTCCCAGAGGCTATGGGTTGGTGTCCTTCTGCGATGCCGAATCTGCTCGTCGGGCCTTCCAAGACATCAATGGCAAGGTGCGCAATGGGAAGATGCTCACGGCCGAGTACGTCGCCTACAGCTCACCACAGCCAAAGAGAAAGCCCACCCCGGTGCCTGCAAGCGCTTGGTCGCCGCCTTGGATGAAAGCAGGGTCTGGCCATCTCTGCTTCGGCCAGTCAGCGCCGAATGATCTGCAAGTCTACGACCATCCGTTGAAAATGCCAAGCCCGAGTGCTGTGAACATCAATATGAGCGGACGTGGTCAAGTCCCTCAAGGCGTCCCCTTCCCATACGGACCTCCGCACTTCAAACAGCCCCATGGGCCTAGCCAAAGTGCGTACCGGTCCTCATCTCAAGGTATGCCGCACTGGATGGAAGAGCAGATGTGCACGATGGGAACCGCAATGTCATCGTCGACTCAAGCGCCATTCGGCGCTGGCTCCCCGCACAACGGTCTCAGCCACCTCCTCGGCGAGCCTTTCGTTCCGACGCCATCGTCTAACGTTCATGCTTCGCAAGATCATCATGCAGCTTCTGCTTCACAACTTCAGGCTTCTTTGAAGCCCACCACGAAATCAGACAGTCTCGACACCAAGGCGAAAAGTCCACCACCTGAGCTGGCTCTATCACGCATGACGTTGGAGCCGTGGACACCGTCCGGTCAATCGACTCAGACTGGTGCCACAAGTCCTGGGAGTGCTCTGAGCTACGGAAGTACAGCCACGAGCGCTTCTAATCTTCAGACGCCAGAGAACACTTTCAGTCGACGGAGCATCACCAGCAATCAGACTTGGCCCTCGCAAGCACACGACGTAGGAGCAGGCGTGTGGTCGCCGACCCCGGACGACAAACATCTTCGCATGTCGGGCTTCGACAGCTCGGCTCTACGTGCTCTGCAACAGGACAGTCCTCCTCACGTCCCGAGCAGGCGTCGCGCCACGCTGGACCCGGTTGGACACGAGCATGCCACTGGCTCGCCGCCGCACACTCTTCCCGACGAAAAGTCTGTGCTCGGGATCACCAATTTGCAGCAGTCTTAAAAGACGTCGCACCCTGCCTGCGCCTTTCATGGCCATCGTCTGACGATGGTGTTGCCGAACGCATTGCTCTTCTCCTGTTCTCTTCTCCATACAACACGCACCTTGCTATGCGTCTACATTCGCAACGCGGATGGCGAGGTGTGCTACACTGCGGACACGCTCAAGTCGGATGGCTCTTGTTCCTGAATCCAAACATTTTTTCTATCCAGCGGCACAATATCAACCCAATAGAATCCAGACTTGACCCAGAGAAAGCTTTCCGACCCCACATCAATGCTACATCCCCACACTAACTCGTCACGACTAGCTCGATATCGCCATCGCCGTTGTCCTTACCCAGATCCGTCACATGAGTGTTGCCGCTCCCCTTTGCCTAGTCATTACCAAAGTCTTGCTTGCCCCTGGACTTCTCGACGCATGCTCTCATTGCGCGTTTCTTCAAGCAGCAGCACAGATCCCAAGAAGCACAAGTCTGACAATCACAAGCTCTCGACCCTACACACAAGCACACAATTATCGAAAATGGCACACAGATTGAACAGTGGAGCTGAAAGTGGGCAAATGATCTCGATTCAGTGATTTTCGAAGTCGTCTTGCTTGCGAATACATCGCGCGCACGAGGGGATGATTGCTCAGAGCATCTTGCTCATGTAAGGACCGTCCAAATGGTAGCCTAGACGGGCGTAGTAGTCTCTCGTTCCGACACCGCTGATGACCGCTAATTTTTCACTTCCGTGTTCCTCCCTTGCTATCCTCTCCGCCTCTTCCATCAACAATGTCCCGAATCCCTGGTGTTGGAATTTCGTAGGGTCTCTAGAGTGTATAGGTACGGCACTGCCGTACGTGTGCAGTTCCCTTACGATGCTGCTCGGACCCTTTGTCAGTTCGGGTCTGAATGTAGCGTCGGAGCACTTTCTCAAACGCAAGAGAGCCACCAGCACATCCTTCTCTGGATCTTCGTAGGCCAAAAAAGTTTCCCAACCTCCATTGGCAGAATAATCTCTACGAACCAGCTCCACATCTGTAGGTCTCACTTTGTCCTTGATCTCGTGAATGCCGACTTCGCGCGATCGGACGTCTCTGCATTCCAGACCCAAATCTCTGACCCGATCGTCGGCCAACTGATGCAGGTTTCCGTTCTCCACGCCAGAAGTGACGATGGGCATCGGAATGTCCCGCTGCACCCGATAGATGCGCGTCCAAGGCGGCACGAGAGCCAAGATTCGCGCCACTAGCTCGACCAAGTAACTTGCAGGGTACGACTTGTATCTACCTGTCCTCCAGAGCTCGTAAAGTCCCGTGCCACGAATGACGAGCGTGGGATAGAGCTTCAAACCATCGGATCTGAAAGCCGGGTTCTCAAAGTACTCTACGAATTGCGCCATGTCCCTCTCTGCTGGCACCTGCATCACGGCATGTGCGTCGACAGGAAATTTGGTGAGCTTGCAGCGCGAAGGCAGCCATGACTCGCGAGATGGCCGGCAGATGACTCACGTTGGGCAAGTTGGGCATCATGTGAGCTACGACTTTGTAGCCCGCATCTTTGGCCAGATGAAACGTTTCGCAGGTAGCTTTGACGGTGTGGCCCCGATTCGTATCCCGAGCTACATCCTCGTAGACGGACTGAACACCAATCTCCAGTCGTGTGCAGCCGTACCTCAGCAGTTGGGATATGTGCGGTCGAAGGCAGTAGTCTGGCCGCGTTTCTCTGCAAGTGTTGGGGAAGAAAGCCGAGGATGTGAGCGGAAACGTATGCGGTGCCAACCACTGAAGCTCCCTACGCACATAGTGATCCCAATGCACTTGGTCGACGATCTTTCGGAGAACCTTGCGATAAGAGAGCAGACGAATATTGAGAGAACGGCTTCTTGAGCACAGCATCCTCCAAGAAAACGTACCTGACTGCTTCGTCCACATCCTTTCCTGTCCATCCGCTCAAGCTGTTGTGCAGCTGAGCAATGAACTCGTCCCTGTAATCCTGAGGCAGGGACATGAAGGTCCCGCCCATCACGATGAATTCGACTTTGTCCGTCGAGTGGCCCAGTTCTCTGAGCTGAGATATTCGGCTGCGCGACTGCTCGAACGGATCGTAGCGAGCACGAATCGCCCTCATTGATGTCGGCTGTCGTGAGGCACTTGTAGCGTGAGCTGAATCTGTCACCTTCATGCGGCTTCACCTTGATTCTTCATTCCTCAAGACCGCCCATTCGGCCACAATAGCTCCGGTCTTCCTGCCTAGATGCACCACCGTCGACCTACTAGACAGGCCTACTCACCTCGTAGCCCGTGTAGCTCTGCGTGCTGTACTCGAAGTCGCTGTCCGGTCCACCTGGACAGTAGACGCAGACATTACCAGTCAAGCTGATGTGAGGGCACCTGTGCGGCTTGCTCATGACCGCCACCACCGCAATGCCACTAGCGCTTCTGATGGGCTTCGCCTTGATCAGAGGGATGATGCTCTTCCTATGAGATTCGGGAATGGAAGCAATCACTTCCGTCATTCTAGGAATTCCAGAATACCCGTGCTTCTTGCATGCTTGCTTTCGGAAAAGGTTCACTTCCAGAGGCAAGCCTTTGTCGTAGGCTTGCACTAGCAGAGAAGCTATGTCGGCGCATACTCGGACGAGATTCTCGGCAGTGTTGCCTTCTTTGGAACTGCCTGGCTTGGGTCCTTTGCGACGCTTGGTCGACTGGTCGCCCGCTTTCGAGCTCGTTCCATCCCGCGTGGATAGCGTCAATGTCGTCGTGGCGGTCGACGACATGTTGCTGGCTTGCATGCGCTGGAAATGAGCTTTGGACTGGGAGCTGAATCGATACGAGGAACGGTCTGACGAGACTTGACAAAGGTGTACATTCGTAGTCCACCATTCTGATTGTGATTGTTGATTGTCAAAAATGGCGCACTCCGCGAGGTTAGAGGCATTCTTGATTTGTCACACACCGATCCGTCTCAACTTTTTTCGACTCCAAAATCATCACGTGACCTCGAGTTTTGGTGGAGCGCCGGCTCAAATTAGGCACCGCCGTGACAGCCCCTAGGACCTGTTTTTGGCAAAGCGACCTTTGGATCGAGCTTGTCATCGCAGCCCAGCCGTTGTTTCTGGGTCGAACAAATGAAGGCTCCGAAAGAGGCATGGCAGGCAGCAAGATTCATGATACTTGGTCGTCTGTGCCAGAAATAAGCACAAGCGAGTGAGAGCCTGTCCAATCACGAGGTGTCAAAAGCCGACAGCCGCCCAGGTGCGCACAAGAGCTTAGCATGATGCTCAGGAAGAAGCTCTATAGTCTTGAGTGATGCATCTGGTTTAGCGTCAATCAGACGTACGGCAACTCAAGACTGCAGGCGTACCGATGCCCGTTCACGATTTTGTAGCATCGTTCAGGTGCTTTCATTCACAACAATTCGAGAACATCGTCCTCGGTACTTGGTACCGCACCTACTTACCGCGCCCATCTGCCGCTCGGACACGCCTTGGCGCACTCGAGACATATGCTACCAGTCCCGAGTGGTGCACGCAAGAAGACTCAAGACTCTGATCGCGCACGCAGCCCGGATTTCCCAAATTGCCAAACCCCACATTTACAACCCACAAGTCGAGGAGGACTTCCGACTTGTGAGCCGCGCACACCTTACTCGGCAGTCTGCACTGGGTCGCGAGTCCGAAGTCAGCAGCTGTCCACGTCGCGGCTTATTCATATGTATGTGCATGACTTGCCTCTTTGAGCAAACTGATCGCGCGTGTTTCGAACCTCGAGATGCTGGTGTTGGCCGCTGCAGCCGTGAGTGGAGTCTGGAGTCAAAACGAAGCGCGCAAGCTAGGCCAGCCAGCAGCATGCTTGACGTCGATGGGTCTACGAACACGACGCAAAACACGCGCAGCGCCCATGCGCGGATCTCGGACCCCGCGCGGTCGCACGCACCGGTGCATGCATGCATATTTGTATTCAATCACGAATATTCACAGTCGTGATTCAAGATTGTACACACCGCAAGTACTGCAGCATGTATACACTGCTCAGGACTACCACTCGCACACAGTCTCGTGTACAGTCAAAGCCCCAAACAGATTTGGGTCCATATCCTGGAGCTACATGGGGAGACACTTTTGGACAGAGGCTCCGAGAGAAGCTCAATCGACACGCCAAGTCCTTCAGCACGTGCGGCTTTGTGAACGCGCCTTCATTCAGATTGCAAAGCTCAAATGGGGTGCATACCGTAATTAAAGCTTTGAGCGTTACGCGTGCTACAATTTAATCACGGGCGCTCGATCGATCGCTATGAAGTCTACAGTGAGCGCGGGGAGGCTGCTGCTGCTGCTGCTGCTGCAGCGCGCAGGCACCTCGATTGACCGAAACTTGCTCTCGCAGCTCTGCTGCTGCCCCGAGAATAAGGTCCGCGACTGTACAAGAACTAGCTCTCACGGGTCTTGGCCTCGCTCCTCATCTATACACGTACCCACGACCTCCCTGGCTTTTCAGGATTACCACGGCAGGGCTTGGCTCTTTGCTGCCCTGATCTACAAACGCCTACTTGCTTGCTTGTCTCACCGACCGACTTGCCAAACATCCATGCATCCATCGACACATCGCACTGGCACCGGCCGATCTTGCATATGTTTCTCCACATGCAAATGAGGACCGCACAGTAGATCAGCACGATGAATCAACTGCCGACCGCCGCGCGTCGTCGCTCAAATCTGGGCATCGCCCCTTCGGCCGCCGCTGCGGTCTCGACTCAAGCCGCACCATCATCATCCGACACGAGCAAGAGCGACCACATCCAGTTGCCCACATCCTCGTCCCGCACCGCAATGACAGCATCCATCCCTGCAGCGGGCTCGGGCGCGTCTGCAGCTACATTATCCAGCTTTCCTGATGCATCTAGCGCTCCTGATGTCGAGACAACCAATTGGAACGCTGTGAAGCTGTTGGCTACCAAGTATGGCATATATCTGAGGCCTTATGAGGAGGAGGAAGCAGCAGCTGCTGCTGCTGTCGCATCTGCTCAAGCCTCATCGTCCGCCTCTTCATCTGTGCATCCATCTCCCTTCGTATCGTCCGACGCTACCGCCTCTGACGAACTCGACTACGGCCGCGGCACGCCTTTCAGAATTACAGCCAAGCGCATTGAAGGTGGTAGAACCGTGTATCGTTTCAAGTACAGGAACGAACCAGCGTCTCAAGCAGACGCAATGGGCCTAGATAGCAGCTCTCCGACTATGCCGCGCTCGAGCTCGGAGAGCGTCGCTTTAGCAGCTTCCCATGACATCGACACGATGGCGCGTCTCAGTGTGGAGGATCTCAGCGCGGGAACGGCAGGCGACTCGGCGTTCAAAGCTCGACGAGGACGTGCAGGCAGCAAAGGGAACGGCTCGGCTGCTGGGTCTACTGGTAGAGCTAGTAAAGGCAAGAGCAAGGCTCTCAAGACCAGCAAGAGCATCCCGACATTACGAAGCATGGGTTTGATGGGAGCGTCTTCTGGACAAGCGAAGAACGCCGCAGGGTCTAGCTCCGCTGCTTCTGGCTGGGTCGTTGTGCCTCCTCTCCCCAGTCAAGCCAAGTCGGGGAACACTCCTCCAATGCCTCAGATTCCTTCCACATTGTTGTCTCCGCCTCAAGAAGCAGGTCACGCCATGAATCAATCTTCGCGATCCTTCAGCGCCCCTTTGAACGTGCGCGATAGATTGACAGCAGCAGAGGCTGACAGGTTGCAAGGCGGTGATGTCTTGGGCGCTATCTTGGGACTCAGACAAGAACAGCAACAAGAAGTACAGCATGCTCAAGAACAGCAGCAGCAGCATATTCTGTCCAGATACGAGTCAAAGGGCGAAGACGTGTCTCTGAGGACGGGTCTGGAAGCCCACGCTGCTGCCAACCTGTCGCGCAGAGCAGCGCCTCCATCCAGCTGGCGAGGGGCTAGTCCTTTTGGCCACCCAGTTGTGCCCATGGCCAGAGGAGGCAGCGCAACTTCTTCCTCTTCTGCAAAAGCGGCAGTGACAAGGGGCACCTCTTGGGACACGTCGCCCATACCTCAGATGACAAACTTTGGCGAGCCGCTTTTCAAGGATGTGCACAAGTTTGCCGCTGCTCAAGGTCGGTCGCCTTACAGCTCAGACCAAGACCAGGGGCCCGACGCTTCTGGTAATCACGCCTCTGCCCTGCACGCGAGAAGCTTGTCTGACTCTCGCTCCCCCGCTAGCCCGCGCCAGAGGCTGCTTCGGGAGGCCCAGAGCTTCGAAAGTGCCGACTCCGCAGCCACCGCGCGAGCTGGGGAAGAAAAAATCTTGCTGTCGACACTTCCTCCAGCCATCCTGCCGCATCTCGACATCAGCGAGCGCGAGGAAATTCTTTGTGACGAAGGGTACAGAGACGAGGACGACGAGGCGGAAAGGATGGTACCGCTTTCTGCCATCAGCGCCAAGGATGAAGAGACCTTGATATTTGATGTGCTCCAGCATTATGCCTTGACTGACGCGGCATCAATCATCTCTCCTACAACTTCCACCAGCGGCGGAGATTCGAAACGATCCAGCTTAGCAACAACACTGTCGTCGTCGGGCGAAGATCAGAGTCCGGTGCACACTCGTAGCCCTTCCTCGACGGAGGATCCCGCCTTGGGTCCTTCAGGCGCACCCACCAAAGAATCTGCGCGCGTCACGATCGCCTCTGCTACGTGTGGAGATGATCCCAGATTTGCTATCTGGGCGATGCGGTCCTCTGATATGGACGGGCAGCTGCAGCTTTGTGGTCGTGATGGAAGGGTTCTTCCGGATAGTCCTCAGCTGGGAGACACACCCTTCGGTCGACAAGCCAAAGCTTCGGCGGGCAACGACGGCTCTGCACCTTCTTCGCAGCCTGGAACCAACGCAGCAGCGAAGCGCTACAGCACTGCTCGCGCTGTGACGGGCGAGGGCGGCTCGGCTGTCGCTGCTACCTCTTCGCCGACCAGTGCTGGACAGGGCACCCAGCAAGCCCATGGGAGAGCTCGAAGCGGAAGTCGCTCCAAGCGCACAGGCTCAGCCAGCGGCGCAGGCTCCTTCATGTCATCAACTTCAACGCAGCCCAAGCCTTTCCTCATCGCGGGCACGTCCACTCGTATCGTCTCGGAGCTGACGTCGGAGATCGATGGCAGGTTGTTGACGGATTTTTTCCTCACCTTCCGAAGCTTCATGACGGCCTCCGATTTGCTATCGCTATTGATCATGCGCTTCAAGTGGGCCATGGCCCAAGCGGTAGGACCTTCCGACGAAGCGCAAAGGCGCATTGTCCGGGTTCGCACTTATGTCGTTCTGAAGCATTGGCTGTCCAACTTCTTTGAGGCCGATTTCTTGCCCGATCGCGCGCTCAGGCGTCAGTTGACGGAATGGCTGAACAGAATCGGATCAGAGCAGGAGCTTCGATCCAGACCTGCCGATGCTGGTATCATACGCAGCTTGAAGAAGCTCGTCAGGAGTCTGAAGGAGCAGTATCAGAGCGCCGGCATGAGCGGCCTGCTTCTTCACGAGAGCGGACGGTCGGACAGTAATCAGAGCGAACCAAGTCCCGAAGCGGGTCACTCGTCTGCCGCGTTCGCTGCTTCGTCTCAAGGAACACAGAACGTCGAAGCAAGCAAAACAGAAGAGGTGGACCTCAACTTTAGCGAGGACTCGGGAGAAGATGCGCCAAAGAAAGCTCCCTTTGCCATTCAGCAGTCACTCATGCCCTCGAGGGACGCTGCGCCAGAGCTGTCCTCGGCCGATATCGCCAACGTCGAAGAAGCTGACGGCGTTCGTGCTCTGTACGGCCGAGGGGGTGCGGCACGCCTTGTGCGCCATCGTCATACCTTGGCGCCTGCTACGCGCCAACAAGCAGCGCCTCCCAGTCCTCTCCAGCCTTATAGCTCAACGGCTTCTGGCACGTCACAGTCTGGAATGCTGCCACCTGTGCTTCCTTCCTCTCAGAATCCTATCTCGAGGGTGTTTGTCAATACCGTCGGGCGCATCTCGAGGTTCCGCCGTGTCATTGGGCAGCGTGGCGCGCCAAACAATGCTTCCGAAGCCAATGGCATCGACGGATTGGAATTCGAGGCAAATGAGAGCGGCGACTTGCTCTTCATTCGAGGAGGCTTGGAGAATTTCATCTCGTTCTTCGGACTCAGGGACGAGGATCAAAAAGGCGACATCCGTCATGCGCTGGCGTCGCACCTCCACACCGCAGAAGAGCGGGCGCTCGCGCCCAGCGAGCTGACGGAAGATGAGGCTCTCGGGAACATCAGCAGCGATAGTGCGGGTGAAAGTGCTGGGATGGAGGGTACCCCAAGTCTCAGCGGTGCGAGCGCGCAGACGAGAAGCACTCCTGCCTCAAGCTTGGATTTGTCTGCCTCGGAGCGCGAATTGACCGTGCCGAATGTCAGCGCTCGCGCTGGACTCGGCATCGAGGGTGCAGGCATTGCGAGCGACTCCGGGTCAAACGACGCTCTGACAGGGCCCGACGCGAAGGCCATGTTGACTAGCACTGATCACGATCCATTACTAGCGGAGCAAGGAGCGCTCTCTGCGATGCCGGGCACTTCCTTGGGGGAGGCGGCAATCAGCGAAGTGAGCGATGGCGGGCAACATCCGGTCCACCACGCTCCAAGCGCATCTACTCTTCGGTCCGACTCCACTGTCATTCGTACGCCTAGCTTGCGAAAGTCCACTGCGCCCCAGGAGCCACGCAGCTCAATGCTTTCGAGCCGATACCGAGGCCTTGGCAGCAGGCAAAGCATCAGATCGATCGCTAGCATGCAACGAACCAGCAGCGACCGGCCGAACATCGTTCAGATCGACGACATCGACCTCTCGAGTGATGAGGACGATGGAGTGGTCAGAAGGGCCTTGCGCAGACTGCCAGGTGCCAGGGATCTTCGCATGGCCCAGCACGTCCAGGATTTGGAGCCGACAAAAGCGATTCGCATGAGCATGGAAAGCCTTGCTAGCTTCAACCCAGGCCAAGTCTACAGCCCTTTAGGCGCCCGCGCGTCGGTCGGAAACGCGTCTTTGACGCGCGCCCCCGGGTTTGGCGGCCCCGGTAGCAACTACGCGCCTTCGATTCTGTCAACGCGAATGAGCTTCATGGAGCGTCAAAGAGCGGAGGCCGAGTTGCTGCATCCTGATCCGGTCATCGGAATGCTGCAGACCGATCTGTTCGACCCAGATGAAGCCTTGGCCGGCTACGAGCTCGTCCGTGGCTTCAGACTCGATCTTGCCGATAGCGACGACGAGGAGCCTGGAGACGTTGAAGCTGCCTTACGGCGCTTAGAAGGTGTCATAGATGAGGATAAACAACGGTCCAAGGCGAAGCGAGTGGAGAAGCTCTTCCTGGAAAGCCTGGCGCGGAACGCGCAGACGTCAACAGGTGCGCAACTAAGTGGGCCAGCTGCGGACGATTCTCAGATCGCCGGCTCGGAAGCAGTGGCCCAAGCAGACGCCTCGAAGGCAAACGAGTCTCACGCTTCTATGGCAGAAGCGCAAGCAGAGCCCCGCGCGAGCAGCGTGTCGGATCTCCCCGATCTCATTGCTGCCCTCAACGCTGATCGTCAAGGTCGCTTTGAAGCTCAGCGCTCCGAGCTGCCTGCTCCGCGCCTGGGCGGAAAACCGACGCAGCGCCGCAAGAGCCACGGAGGCGCTCTCAGCAACACGTTGTCCCCTGGCAGCACACAGCAGACTCCTCAGCTCTCAAACGCGCAGTGGAATCCGCCGCCCGTCCATCGCTCCTTCCTCTTGCAATACAGCTCGGAGAGCATGGCGCAGCAGCTGTGCCTCATCGAAGCCGAGCTGCTCAAAGCTGTCACATGGGAAGAGCTCGTTTCGGATCGGTGGAAGCAGACGGTTGGCGTTGTCAACGATTGGGAAACTTTCTACCAAGGCCGAGTGCGCGCGAAAGCTGAGGCCATCTCGTATCGCAAAGTCCATACCGATAGCGCTGTATCTGCAATCGTTGCTCGCTTCAACTTGACTTGCAATTGGGTTGCCAGCGAGATCGTCTTGACGCAGAACGTCGACGAGCGTGCTGCCGTCGTAGCTAAGTTCATTCGCGTTGCCTTTGTGAGTGTGGTCTCCATAGTGCGCTTAGGGATATGGTAGAGACTGACCATGCCTTTCTCGAACGCTCCCGCAGAAATGCTGGCAACACTCCAACTTTGCTTCCCTTGCCCAGATCATCTTTGGTCTACAGTCTCCGTGGGTTGAAAGACTGCGGAGAACCTGGAGCAGGGTTGGCATGTGGGAGATGAGGGTCTTGCGGGATCTCAAGAGCTTTGTCAGCCCAGTGCGCAACTTTAGACTTATGCGAAACGCCATGCGCGATATGGTTTCGGATGCATACGTAGACGACATGGCCAGCGTCGGCACTGCTCGACCTCCTTCTGTTCGTCTCAACGGCGCTACTGCGGGCGGAGCGACGGCAAAGGGAACCGTCAGTGAAGGCTGCATACCTTTCTTCGGTGAGTCGGACGCATGTCTAGCTGCTGTGATAAACTGCTGTTGCTGATCGAAATACCGGATGAATCTCGGTTCAGGCCTCTTCATCTCCGACTTGGCCATCAATGACGCGCTTCCATCGCTTCTCGACCCATCATCTCCTTCCACGCAACCGGTCGATCTCAGCAAGAGCGCGCCCGCCGGCCTCAAGCCAGAATTGATCCCGGCAGAGCCTCGCGCCTTCGATCATTTGCCTCCCTTGCCGCCTTCCATCAAGCTTGAACCACTGATCAACGTGTACAAAGCTCGCAACACTGCGGCCATCGTCAAGACGGTCATGGCCTTTCAGCAACGCGCTCGTCTGTATCCCTACGAGGCCAGCGCGGCCGTGTACGTCAAGGCGCTCAAGATTCGTTCGTTGGACTCGAACCAGATGACTCAGTGAGCACGAAGCAGTGTTCGCTCCCGCGACGTTTCGACTGGGCAAATTTCTAACCTTCCCCTCCCCTTCCGCTTTTACCTCCTCCTCCTTCGAAAGAGTCTCGTACATCGCCGAGTCCTGAGCCTTGGCTCCCCCCTCTCCCTCCATTTCCTTTCAGCCTTTGCCCCTCGTCCAAATCATGATGCACGCATCCCTCAGCCCCAAATCTTCCCCACCACGTCACGCAGTTTCCGCGCTCATCCACATCACAAAGTCACGCTCGTTCCATTCCCTCGCGAATTGCAGTCCTTCTCATCTCCCCCCCGCCCACCTGACTTCAAGCTCGATCCGACAAGGAATTCTGACCGTCCGCTCGCCCACACATTCTTTCTCCTTGCACGTGGCCCCTGTCAAATGCGTTCATTCTCCTTGCCCCTTTGTTCATCGCTCTGCACATCCATTCGCACGGCGTGGCCTACTCGCGCAAGCACACTTTCGAATCCAACCTCGGTGGCACGTGCAGATCGCAACAGTCATGATCCATTTCATTGTGCCATCTTGATTTGCGTCGTGTGTGTGAAGCAGCTGGATGGAAGGTGGATCAAGGGCAAGTCTAGCCAGTCATGAGTGTGGAGCGATCGAAACATCACGAGAGTAAGGGTCAGAGTCTAGAGGTGGGATGATGGGGTTGTGAAGGCGCAATGCAGAAAGCTACATCGGGATGAATGTCTACGACGTGCCGCGACCGCATGTCGATTCCATCCAGCGCGTTAATCGGACGCGTCGAAAACTTGTGCACGCGGGTCTACCGAATCTGCTGCTGATCACTTCAGCTTGGCAAAGGAAAAGAAGAAGAAAAAGAAACAAAGAACACAAGGCATCCTCTGAGCCTCGTTGCGAGATGCGTCAAGCAAGAGGATGCATCGCAAGCATTCGATCCAAGTCGACATTGTAGGTGGTCGAAGTAGAGAAGCGCGAAGCTAGGGCATCTTGCCCAGGAGCTTTGTGTGGAGCTCCTGCAAAGGTACATTTGCCAGGCTTTGGTAGCTGATCGTGTTCCTGTAGTTGAGCGTCGTCCGATTTAGAAGCGATCACGCTTCCACGATCAAGAGTCACCGACGTCGATTCATCTTCGCTGTCCGAAGCCTCATCGCTCTCCGCGTCATCCTCGATCAAGCTTGGGAGCGTTTCGATGGAAGATGTGCAAGCTGTCGCTATATGTTCACTACCCAAAGATTGGCAATCGCAACGAATGTCTTTGCATGAAGAGACGTCCGAAGACATCCACGACGAGAGTGACGTCGAGGAGGCACCGGAACCAGAGCCAAATTTGGGCGGCGAGTGATTCGTAGACCCGAGCTCCTCGAGCAGATCATCAAAGAAACGCGCTTCATCGTCGTTCCCCTCATCGAGCGTCGAGTTATCGATGGATGCATCGTGAGATTCGTCCAGCCAAGCTAGCTGGTCAAGCCTGCGCACACGCTCTTCATCTCCAGCTTCATCCTCCAACGCTTCATAGTCGTAGTCAGAAGTAGTCACGTCGGGCAGCCGATCGTAGCTTGGCTCCTGATTAAAAGGTGGCAACTGCTCTTGCTCGCGCGTTCTAGTAATGGCGTTGCGAAGTAAAACGCTGCGGCGCAGACCTTCACCTGCGGTTTGATCCAGATGAGACGAGGCGCCAATGAGCGTGGCGCGGCGACTCTTGGCCATGCGAGCTGGTCGCTCGAGGCGAGAGGAGTCGTCGAAGAAGGTGCGCAGCGACATGATGAGATTGGACTGACTGCACAACCGCTGTTGTTGCTTTGGTCGTGAGGCGATTTGTTTGATGCGCAGCTCTGGGAGCCGGACAGATGCAGGCCCGTCGAGCCGTGGTGCCGTGGCAGCGAGGTCGAATGCCCCTTTGGTGAATGCGATCCCAATTCGTCGCAAGGTCTTTTCTTCGAAATCGTCGAGAGCTGTGTTCAAGCTCGAGTGGGAATGTATGCTAAGCAGCGTCGATATAAATCGAAATGCACGCGAAACGTATTCTGTCGATCATGTTTGGTGAGTAAGCAAAAAAGCTTCAAGTTTTCCGCCTTGGGGCAAGGAAAAAAAAAGAAGAGGATGGTGAGGTGGTGCGAAGGAGGAGCTTGGAGGAAGCTAATGGCAAGTAGACAGGCTTGATGCTTTCCTGGGTGCGATTGCAGGCTGATGATGGGTCGAACGCTCAGCACGACATGGTCGCGACGCTCGAGGGAGTGGGATGAGTGTGATCGCGAGTGCTTGTGGGTGTGTGCGTGTAGATTGACTGAGCCAAGCTAAGCTATAGCTGCACTACTGCGATCCAGGTGGGCGTGGCTTGATTGAATTGCTGCTGCTGAGTCAAGAGTCGCTTTGCGTGGACTTGCTGCTTGCGGTATGCGTGCTGATCAACTCTGAAACGAATTTGATGTCAAATGTACGAGGTGAATGTGGGGAGGAGAAGTGAGGCTGAGCAAAGAGACAACCAGTCTTTAACTCTTCGTAAAGCGCTTATATTGACGCGCGAGGGTCCAAGCATGGATTTGGATGACTCACCTGCGTAGACAATCACGAATTGCTGTGCGCGCTGCATGCACGCATGGCATCAGCTGCGCACTACTACGGTCACGTCCCTGATGCAAGACGTGAGATCAGCACGCGATAAGATCTCTAAAATCCATCATGACTCGACCAGCATATGTGCATGCGTGGCGGGCGCCGCGGGCTGAAGCACGTCAGTCCCACCACACGCGTGGTGCGCGAGCTCAAGCCACATCACGCGACGCGTGTGCAGCTCCGCGCAGCCAGCCGCGCGTCTCGCGGTGTCGCTCCGAATCGCATCGCGCCTATCCAAAGGTGGTGCCGCATGGCCCGCATTCACGATTCAGATTCATCAAGATTGTTCGTGATATCCGGCCACGATCCCTGCAGCTGCTTATTATGCGCGCAAGGTGTCATCGGGTCAAGTGATGGGATGAGCGGTTTGAGTCTGTGAGTCATCTTGTTCAGATTTGGCGTAATCAAAATCATCACGTGAATAGACTCTTTCGTTGGCCCTCTCCACCTGACTGCAAGATCGTCAGGCAAGGAGTGGGCACGTCATACACGAAATATCGAAGATGGAAAGTCGTGAGTGACTAAGCTCCGCTCGGATCACGCCCAATCGTTCATTTTTCACGAATCACGCAAGTCACGCATCGTCGAGCTGGGAGCGATCATTCGCAGTTGTGAGTTGCATGGAGCGGCAAATCTCTGCCCGAAAGTGTAAAAGGAAGAGAGGCATTTGTGCGCGACTCGTACTCCAAAACAGCTCGTCGCTCCTCATTCACATTCCGTATCGAGTCGGCGGATGTCATATGGCGGGGAGATAGAATGACTTCGCTGTCTGTTGCGCGATGGATCTGGCCTTCCACTCCCCCCGCCAACTCGTGATCAGCTATCGCGCCGACATGCTCCATCTCACGCTGCACAGCCTTACCAAAAGAGCCCAAAGGGGCATTGACATAGCACCTCGTTACAAACGTGCTTGCCATCGCGTCACATGGCATTGCTGATGATTGTTGGTCCTCTTTGCACATGCAAGGCGCAGCTCTATCCGACCTCGTCCACCTTGGTCCGATGTAACGCAAAAGCCGGCGTGATCCATTCCCCGCTGTATTGAAAGGCCGAGTTCGCCCATGTCAGCGTTCATGACGAAGCGTGCGAATGTTCTGTGCCCCCAACTCAGCTCGAGGTCGGGTTCGACGGGGGAGAAGGGGGAAATGCTGCCGAGGCTCTCAAAGCGCCACTCACCATCCGCATTGCATGCCTGCCCAATCCCAGTTTCCCAGCTTGGCTCCACACCGCGCATTAGGACAATCCAACTTGCCCGCAATCTCTCCTTCCTTCAGCGCAGACATCCACTGCAACGGTTCGACAAAGTAAGCGCTACAATTGTTCGAGTGGATCAATCTGGTCCGTTGATGATCGTTTGATTGCGACCATGCGGATCGGTCCGCGAACGCTGGCGCTGGCGCCGAAGAGGTGGTGGAGGTGGATGAGCGACCAAGACGCAACGCGGCTAGGGCCGGTGGCAAAGAGGCGCTCAGCGCCGCGGCTGATTGCATCGGACGCTGTGTGGGCGTGGGCGTGGGCGTGGGTGTAGGTGTGGGTGTGGCAGACGAAGATGAAGCAGAGGAAGCAGAATGGTTTTCCGCCACTGCGTCGCCTTCTTGCCGGATCGCTTGATCGCCAAGCCCCGTCTGATCGCTTTCGGATACTGATGCAGCGTCCGAAGCACTCGTCTCTCCACTGCCCAAAGCGTTGGGCAGCTCTTCCTGAGCCACATTCGCACCATCGTGAGCCTCTTGCCAACCTCGCGGTCCTCTAGGGCCATTCGCAGCCGAAGAAGAAGACCCAAACTTTTCCTCCCTGCTCAACTTCTCCCAGTCCTTTTTCCTCCTTCTAGATTGAAAAGTGCCCTTTCCGCTCGAGCTTCCGGGCAAATGATCCACCACATGATCGCTCGCCGCCAATTCCCTCCTGCACATTTTGCAAGACAATTTGGGTCCTTGAAAGGTGGGTCGTTGCAAAGTGCCTCTATTTCGAATGCCTTCGTTGCCCCGCACACTCTTCACTCCGCCCGGAAGTCGACCATTGTTGGCAGTGATTTTGAACTCGATGTTCGGCGGGCCCGTCACGGACGACTTCAGCTTCGCAGGACGTAATGGTGCGATAGTTGCGGATGACTCTGTGCTCGAGGTTGCTCGGGGTGCAGCTAATGAAGCTTCTCGCTGGTGAGGATCTGTATCTAGCAGCTCGGCTCCGGCAGGTAGGGGAGGCGATTTGGATAAATCCAAAGTCTCACTTCCCCCCGATCTGCTGCTCACTCGGCTCATCGTGGTTGGACTGAGCTTCGGTTTGCCAGATCCGGAGCTTGTAGCGCTGCTGCTCCTTCGTCTGCTCTCGCTAGCTGGAGGGCTTGGATAGTAGGCCAGCAAGACGTCGTCTATGCTATCGCCGTTCAAGATGCTCGTTTGTGACATGAGGAACCTCCTGATTGGTTGATGCCTCACATCCACCGCACACCCTCCCGCCTCGTACAATTCCAATTGGGTCATGAAGCCAGCATTGGGTTCGATGTGAGACCTCCTGCTCTTGACCAGCTCGAGCGCTTCTTGCAGAGAGAGGGAGCGCGTGTGCATCAAGTAGGCAAGGACAATTGTGGCGCTCCTACTTACGCCGGCCTGACAATGGACATAGACGACATTTTCTCCAGGTTGCCACCAACCCTCTTCCCCTTCTTCCTCCGCTTCCACCCACGTCTCATCCAACGCTTCTTTTAGCCAATCGACGGCGGCGGGTAGATGGACGAGGATGGGTGCGTCATCTAAATCATCCACTTTGACATGATGCATGCTGGAAGAAGAGATGCTTCGGCCGCCTGGAAGCATGGGAGGCGGTGGAAGACGCTGCTTCATGGCCGTGAGAATGTGCGTCACCCCTGCTAGCTCTAGATAATCGGGAGCCAAGGCGCAGGCCAGGTCGCCAAGCCACAAGTGAGGAATCACTTCGTCCATCTTGACGCTCGCTCGAGGAATTTCCGCCCAGCGCTGACGTGCTTGAAACGTGCAACAACAGCCGGGTACGGTCGAACGAGACTTGATCAATGCGCGAAAGTGGTTGCGGAGAAGTCGAATGGGGGGACAAGAAGAAGTGAACGAAGTCTGTTATTCTTGATTGTGGGTCTCGGCCGGGGCTCTCCAAAGCTTATTCTGGATCAAGCGTTTGATTACAATATTAAGATGTCAAGCTTGCTGCTTGGCTCTATTCTAATCGAATCACAAATTTGGCAAGCATGCACCGAACCGACGGTGCCAATAATCAGAGAATCATGCGCGCGACTCACGACTCACGGCTCAGCCTCGTCACAATTGTGACTCTTGTCCTATATAGCTGCATGCTGTAGCGTGCAGCTCTATGAGATAGATGAGCTAGCTGCACGCGCGCGCGCGCGCCTGCTGATATGGTATCTGGAACAATCGTGACTTCGTGAATCGTGAATGATCTTGCATCGTGAGCTTCCCCTTCCCGTCGCAGCGCGATCTTGTTTCTTGATTCCTGCGACCCGCAGTCCCAATCCCAGTCCCAGTCCCATTCCCAGTCACAGTCCCACTCCCAGTGACAGTCACTTTCTGTGTCTGCATCAATCAACGCGGACCATCCCTTCTTCGCCCTACACAAAGACAGCGTCCAAGAGGGAGGCGATCCCGTCCGCCGCGCTGCAATTACCGAGGTGAGGCGGACGGGTGTAGGCAGGCAGGCAGGCAGGCAGGCAGGCAGGCAGAGGCATGCGTCTGCATGGACCGCTAGCGCCGATACCGCATGTGCGCATGTATACCGTGAGGCCGCCTAGCTGAAGGTTCAAGCACAGTAGGTAGACGTTCAAAGGCTCTTTTCCTAGCTGTTCGTGATTAGCGCTTGATGAGCATCACCGTCCATCCATTTATACATCCAATCGTCCATCCATCCGCTCAACGCTCACGCTGGACCACTGCTCGTGGTCTCGCAAGACAGGACTCCATACTCTTCGTTGCCGTTGAGAATGAGCACGCTAACATTGAATGAGGAAAGTCAAGTCAAGTCATGTCCCAGTCAAGAGTCCCGTCTACAGCGCGGCATGCGTATTCGCATTCGTGATTCGCATTGACGATTGTTGCTCCTCGGCATGCCAGCCCTTTGCGCACTGCCTCTGTCCGACGACTCACGCTGCTCGTGGGCCTGGCACGCTCCCCGAGTCTGCCCCGCAAGGCTCGAGGGTGAGCCAGCACGCTGCGATAGGGTACCATGAAAGGCAAGAGAAGGTGCAAGCCATGGCTGCGGTACAGCGAGCGACCCCTCGTCATGTCATGATGCATGCTTATTTCAAGACGTGGCTTTGTACGTCGTTGAATGCCACGGCAAGCCGGTTTTTGTGGTCCCTGACCAGCCAGTCACCACCTTCATCTTCCTCCACACACTCTCTACCCACTCACTTTTTCTCTTGCTTTTCTCTTCTCCTTCCTCTTCTTCATCTCTCCAATCTCTTTCTTCTGTCCCCTTTTTACTCCTCCTCCTCCTCCTCCTCTCGCCATTTCGTCCGCAGGTCCGGACAGACCCACAGTCTTTACTCAGCTGCTCGCAGGTCGAGCAAGCCCCGAAAACGTAGTAGCGGGGCCCGCCTTTCGCATTTGAAGCGCAGAAGTGGTGCTTGGATTCATCATGAACACTTCCTCCTCTGATCCTTCCGCCGTCATCCTCGCCCGCTCCATCATATCAATTGCCAAGGACATTTCTTCTCGTCAAGCTTCATTGACAGATTTGCAAAACAGCACGGAAGTGAATGCCAACAGCACACTGAGCAGCGCGTCCAACGGCACAGCATCGCTCTTTACCCGCGCATTGCCCGTCACCTCCTCCTCTGTGCCGGCTTTGCAAGCTACTTGTCTGGCGCTTCTGCTCCTCGCGAGTCTTTTCGTCGCGTCGGACCTGCTTTGGGGTCTGGTCAGACTAGCGAAGTATCTGTGGTCTTGCGAAGGAGGTCAGAGCAAATACAATCAAAGGAGCAAATGGAGCGCTTGGAGACCTCTCTACGCCCTCTTTTCACTATCCGCTCTAGCTTGCAACTCCGCCGCCATCTTGCACAGGTTGATCCTAAGCAACGACGGAGAACGGAATGCTCAGATTCTGGAGAGTGCAGCCTTTGGAATGGGAGCTTTGGTATTCTTGTTCCTGATCGGCATCTCTGCTCCCACCAAGGATAGGCGCACTTCTCCCCGGCTCGTCAAATTCAACAATGCTCTGCTCGCTCTGGCGCTCGTGTCTGCTGCTTTGGGCAGCACCGCGCTGCTCGTCCTCACCAGTCGGAGCAACATTTCAGCATGGTCAGCTGTACAAGCGTCTTTGGCCGCTCTGCTTGATGCGGCCAACTCGGACATCTTCGGAGGAGCCTGTTCTGACACGGACCCGGTCTGCAGCCCAAACGCCCTGACAGATCGTCTACAAGCGCTGGCGAATGCCATCGAAAAGGTAGACTACGTCAAGGGAGGGATCTTGGGAGTCCTCCTTTTGCTCTTGCTGCTCGTTAATCTGCGAGCTCAAAGAAACTGTACGCTATCTGCTCGCAGTGCAGAGGAAGAAGCGAGCCGACTTGCGGTTCGATTGTCTCAAAGTCGTAGAGGTAGCGCCTTCTCCTTTACTGGTCCGCATGATGAGATGAGCAAAGCTATGCGCTGCGGTCCTGCTGATCGCTTCACCGATCCAGCGCATCCCGCCAGGATTGCGGCTGCTCGTTTGGCCCGATCCCGAAGATCCAGAAGACCATCAGAATTGTTGCGGTCCGATTCCGGCTCTTCGTATGGGTCGATCGAGAAGCAAGGCGATGCGGTCGACGTGCCAGGAGGATTCAAAGAGGATTGGTTTGTCAATATGAATGGTCAAGCGCCCCGCATGGCTTATCACGGCGACAAGATGGACAGAGCTGGTTCGTGGGACGCAAGAGAGCTCAGACCTGGAGATCTGACTTCCCTCAGCAACGATTCCAACCACGCAACTCTAGACTTTGGCGCAGGTCTAGGAATCATCATTGGTTCTCCCGGTGCTGCCCTCTTTTCTAATCCTTACGACGATCGTGCCGAGTTGCAAAGGCGAAGATCGGCCCTTTCGAATGGCACGACAAACGGTATCAAGCTTGACACAGAAGATCTTTTCGGAGCTGAGCTCGCACGGCTTTTTGGCTCGAATCGAGCCCAGGATCGCAAGGTGATGGGCGTCGCAGGCTCCGAAAGAGCTTCGTACAGAAATCACCATCACAATGTGCAAGAAAAGAGCAGCAAGGTACAACTGGCCAGCTCCAACAGCTGCGACGCATCGGGGCAAGGAGCAAATCGAAACGGCCAGACCAATCATGCATTCTCTCGCGGCATGCAAGAGCAGAAAAAGTCATCGATGCGCATGAGTCGACAGAGCACATTGCGATCCACTCGATCGGCTCAGTCCAGTCTCTCCTGCGCTTCGCTCGGTACAGTCATGTCCGACGTGCCCATTCTTCCAGCCTGGGAAGCCTACGGTCTGTACGTCTCCCACATCCACTGCTCCTCCCTCACCAACGGAAGCGCAGCGCTAGCTTCTTCCAAACACGTAGCTCGTCGTCGACGATTACGTCTAGATCTCATCCTAGCTCTGATCATCCTCGCCATCCTCGCAATCTTGCAATTCCTAAAATTCGCAGCCGGCGACGATTTGGCCCTCGGTCTCAGACCAACATTGCAATTGGTGGGACAGTGCTCCACGGCTGTCATCTTTGCAGTCGCTCATGCTCTCGTCATGGTTGTGCTCATCGCTAGGGGAAGCGGCAGCACCAATCTGTCACTCCGGGACGACGATGAAGATCGCGGTCATCGAGTCGTTCTAGCCTGACTCGTATAAATCCTCTTGTCATCTCGTTCGCTCTCGTCTGTGGCCCCCACTCTCGGTTACCCCCCTCTACGCATGGAATTGATAGCATCTCATACTCCACGTCTATGCTTGCGGTGAACTTGCTATGAAATTGACGAAGGACCTCGAATGCATAGAGCCGGTCATGAAAGAAAGAATGGGTTGTGTGCCTTTGCGCGTGACTAGCTAGAACCATCGTCGTCACACCTGTATCCTTTCGCCTCGCGCCTCAACGGTAAAGGTGGTCCTGACGCAAGTTGGCAGCGTACTCCGCCTCCGATCTGTCCCCGTTGGCCAGCAACTTTTCCTTGTTGTACAGCAGCTCCTCTCGCCACTCGGTAGCAAACTCTGCGTTTTGCGTCTCCACAATCGCATCGACGGGGCAAGCCTCGACGCAATAACCACAGTAAATGCACTTCGTCATGTCGATATCTGCAATCGAGAGAAGATACATGAAGCAATAGCAATACGATCAGCTTCGAGAGCGACGCTGCGTCAGAAAAGGCACAAGTCGCCACACGCACCATATCTTGTGGTACGACGAGCGCCGTCTTCTCTGGGCTCGGCTTCGATGGTGATGGCCTGCGCAGGGCAAATTGCTTCACAAAGCTTGCATGCTGTGTGGCAATTTGCAGAACAGATCGACACTCAGTCTCGATGTGCTTGCCTCGACATGCTGATCTACTCACCAATACACCTCTCCTCTCCTGTAGGGTACCTCCTCAACGCGTGCTCGCCACGGAATCTAGGAGACAAGGGTCCGGCTTCGAAAGGATACATGATCGTGTAGGGTGGTCTGAAAAAGTTTTCCAAGACGATCCACATGCCTGCGCGCAAGAAGGAAGGGGATCCCGAGTAAGTTTCGAGTTTCTCGAGTCTTTTGGCAGCGAGAGCGGGCATCGCGAGCAGACGCGGGACGCTGATCTTGAAGGCGACCAGGAGCATCATGGTGGAGTCGTACGCCACGAGCATGCCCATGTCCTTGGCACATTCTGTATGCTTCGCGCTCGTAATGGTACACCACTCACCTCGAAGAATTTCGGTGAAGAAGAACAAGTGCGCAGCCTTGTCGATGGCGCTGGGACCCTTTGCATAGGGATTAGCGTACGATGCAGCGTTGCCGATGGCCTCCCGCTTGGCAGCTGGATCAGCAACGATTGAGTCTCCGGGAATAATTGTTGGTCCCGTCTCCTGCTTGGGAACAGCTTGCCACGCGATTCTGGATGTGCTCATCGATCGAAGAGAGAGAAGAGATGAGGCTGATGACTGTGAAGTGCTTGCGGGAGCGGCCAGACGAGAGGCCAGGAAATGAGAGCCGGATGAGGGGCCTACTCGCGCTTGAAGCGCTGTGCGCAGAACTGATCGTGGCAAGCTCATCTCGGCTATTGCACTGCACCAGATGCCTTTATATTCGCAATCCTCGGAAGAACTTGAAGGAGCAGGTTCGCAAGCGTGGGAGCTTTCTTCGGAATCGAGGGATTGGAGGTATGCGCAGCTAGCGAAGTGTGCGAATCGAGGGCGAGAAGTCTAAGTCACGAGTGCTGCGTCGTGAGGGAGATGAATTGTGGGCGTCCTTGCCCCTCCCTCGCCGTCGCAACCTTCTCGCGTGTGACAAATCGCCAACGCTCAAGCGCGAGCGTGCACTCAGGACTCACGACACGGCGGCCGCACGAGCTTCTTCGCCGCCAACGCGAGCGGGTGGGCCGCTTCGCTGTGACAGCCAACCAGAGGTCAAGCGCCCGTCAGCGCGTGCGCACTCGCGAGTTCCCAGCCCGCAGGGTCCGGGCCGCCAGAATGGTCTAGAAGTTCTCTTATGCGCTACTTCGATTTCACGAGCTCCGGCACTCTCACACTTGGGCTTCGGGCGGACGTTGACGAATCTCGCCCGGCCGGAAACATGCGACCGGTGAGAACAGGGGACGTCACAGGTCACGTTGCATGACGCAGCTGATGCTTGTGCGTGCGTGCGGGGGATCGTGGAGAACACGGCAGAGGGCAAGACTTCCGATTCACGCTATTCACGGTTTGGTCATGACAAGGCGAAAAGCATGGGGGAGTATCGCATACATCCTCCTTGACCTCAACCCATCTCTGCACCTGCTGCACTCACAGCTTCCAATACGTGCCAATTCGAGGCATGTGTCCGCTCAAAGCTCGATAATCTCGGATAGATAGAGCGGCAACCTTGCTTGGGTCGTCATGCTAGCAAGCTCGTCGGGCGCAGCTCTGCTTCGGCAGGCAGCGAGCACCAGCAGACCCGTCTGGGCAAGAGCTCGTCTTCAAAGCTCGGGGACGACTGCGGCGCCGACAAGCTCTTGCGCAGCTTGTGCAGGGCTGAGATCCGCACTGCCATCCAGGCATGCCTCCTCATCCACATCCACCGCATTTCCCACTTATTCTTGGAAACCTCCTTCGCAGCCTCGAAACAAGTCTAAAAGCACCTCGGCTGCCTCTTCCTCTTCTGCTCGAAGCGATGCGTCGAGCTCAGCATCCGAGCATCATGGAAAAGGATCGGATAGCAGACCTTTCCGAAAGACTTATCCTCCGCCCGCAGCTCAGCCCGATCCCATCGTGTTCGACAAGCCTGCAGTTCCCAATCCAGCCGAAACGCAGCAAGCGCATGCTAAGTTCAGAGAGACGAGCCGAAAAGGGGCTGTAGTTGCTGCTTTGTTGTTGGGAGCAGCTGCGGCTGCTTGGTTCACTTACTCGAGCGTGTATGCGGATGAAGCGCAGGGTCAGCGACAACATCCTGCCCTCAAGGGCATCGACATCTCGGTGGAGGAGATGGAGAAGAGGGTCAAAGAGGCAGAAGCTGGCAAAGGTGCCGGAAATTATACCGTCATTGCGGTCAAGAGGTGAGAGCAGCCCCTATACTAAGCATCCCAATCACGACTGTTCCGAGCATGCGCTAATCTCGCAAGGCTGCTTTCATTCCTTTCTACGCCCGCGCTCGCACAGATGCACAGTGATTGCCACTGCAGTGGCCCTGTGCGTGTGGGACTACCGAAAGACGCTCAACGCCAAGTACGAGTCGAAGGAGGCAGAGCAAGCCGAATTGGAAGATTGTCACCTGCGCTCTGCGCATAGATTGCTGGCAGCCCTGCAAGAGAATGGAGGATTGTACATCAAGTTGGGTCAACACATGTCTTCGATCGCATTGCTACCCTTGCAGTATACTCAGACGCTTCGGCCTTTGCAAGATGCCAATGAACCTAGTCCGCTGCCAGCCTTGGAAGCCATGTTCAGGCAAGAAACAGGATCCACATTTGAGGCAATGTTCTCCGAATTTGACGCAAACCCTTTGGGCGTCGCGAGTCTGGCCCAGGTACATCGAGCAAAGGATAGGAAAACGGGACAGTGGAAAGCTGTGAAGCTCATGCATCCCGAGGTGGAGAGATTCAGCATCATCGATGTCAAGACTGTGAATGTCCTCGTGAAGTGGGTCAAGCGCATATTCCCTCAATTCGAGTTCACCTGGCTGGCCGAGGAGATGAATGAGGTGAGCAGCCTTGCTTGCTGTAGATCAGCAGGGCGCGCGCTGGGAGCTTACCTGCCTGCACTGCGTGGCCGACTTAGAATCTACCTCTGGAATTGGACTTCCGCCACGAAGCAGAATCTTCCCGCAAGATGGTGTCGGACTTTGCCCACTACAAAAAGACGGCCATCTACATTCCCAAAGTGGAGCATGTGTCAAAGAGGGTCATGGTCATGGAGTACATCGACGGCAGGAGGCCCGACGACCTGAATTATCTTCAGAAGCACGGAATCGACAGAAATCGCGTCAGTCAGGAATTAAGCAGGGTCTTTGCTCAGATGCTGTACATGCACGGATTTTTCCACGGAGACGTGAGTTCGAATGCGCTCGGGTGAAGAAGAGACGCTCTGAGAAGCAAGACTGAGATGCGATAGCAATTGTGCCCCGCAGCCTCATGCTGGCAATGTGCTGATCCGGCCGGCGCTGCCTGGAAGCAGAAGCCCTTACAACTTCGAGCTCGTTCTGTTGGACTTTGGTCTTACATTTGACATCGACAAAAAATTGCGCACGGACTATGCACGTTTCTGGCTCGCGCTCTTGTCTCCTAGCACCCCCAGAGTGCAAAAAGAGCGTCGAAGGCTGGCTTCTCTCATTGCGAATATCCCCGATGAGCTCTATCCTATTTTGGAGAGCGCCATCACGGGAAAGAGTGGATTGGAGGGTAGCGACCCCAGCAACCCTCATGGAGTCAAGGGCAGACCGAGAGCCAGTAGTCTGCTCGATCAGCCCGCGACCTCCGGAAATGATGTGAGCGACGAAGAGCAGGAGCACATTCGCGACGTGAGTAGGTTCTGAGACCTGCAAGAATTTCTATGCTGCTGCCGCTCATGTACGTTTGTTGTTTGTCGCAGACCGTCATGGCGAAAGAGGGCCTGTTCGTCTCCATCCTGGATATGCTTCGGCGTGTCCCTAGACGGATGCTCATGGTTCTGAAGATCAACGACCTCACGCGTTCACTCGACTACAATTTACACACGACGCACGGTGCTGCCAGACCCTTCATTATTGCTGCTAGGTACTGCGCCTTGGCAGTCTGGGATGATGATAGGGAGAATCTGAGAAGGAGAAGAAAGGAGCAGGGCTTGAGCCTCGGCTTGATCAGGGATTGGATCGGGGCTTGGTGGAACTACTTTGTGAGCTGAAGCTTGTGCCTCGAGCAGGAGCTGAGCCTGCGATCGCTGACTCGTGCCTCCTTTGTTTCTCAAAGTACTTCTACCGAGGATTATCGATAATGGAAGCGTGAGTACTGACGTGCCTTGAGACCTTGAGTCTGCCTTTTAACAGCCTTTCGCTTTGGTCGGTGCGATGTTTGGCAGCCTGTCAGACTTCAACGCCCGTCGACGTAAAGTTTTTAGCTTCACTCGAGCTTTTGCAGTCGGAGGAGACAGATCTTCGGCACTCAGAGCCGCTTCTGGAGTGGATTCGCAGGCTAGCCAGAGGTTGAAGGAGCAGGAAGCGAGCGAGAGGGCCATCAAGGCGATCAAGGATGAGCTGCATGGTGAAGATGCGCAATGAGGCTTGTGATAGCGAGATATAGAAGATTGTGCAGAGCTAGCGATAATACCTTGCTCCCTACAAAACGACATGATACCGCACATCATAGAAGCTTCCCCATTTCAGAAATGAATGGACAACGACGATTCATAGCATTGGACACGCTTAGCGGTTCAACGCGTTCAGTGCAGGTACGATTTGACAGTCTTAGGTAGTGCATTCTGAGATCAGGATAGCGCAATGGACAACAGTAGGAGCATGGCGTCGCAACTCTTGTGCCGCTTGTTCATGCCCACTGTCACCTCAAGCTGGCACCTGGGTGGGCAGGGAGTCCCAATGCAGAGACTTGGCGACCTGTCGCAGCGGCAATGAAAGTTGAAGTGGTCAGCTCACGAGTTGGAGGCACGAGATAAAGGCTTGTTGCGTTCCTCGACTACCCACCGCATCCGTGATCTCAGTTGAAGTCCATGGAAGTCTAGGAAGATATGACAAGGCGCAGCACAAGCCTGTCAGCCACGAGGCACCCCTGCAAGGTCTTGTCAGGAAAAGAGGACCGGCAAACACCTACCTGGTCCCCGACACATCGAGCGTGTATTTGCAAGATGCCTGGATCACAAACTTTTGCTCATCTAGCTTTTCTCCATGAACGTTGACGTTGGATGCGGGCGGAAGGATGACGTAGTTTTCATACGTCAAGAGTCCGTCGGATGTATCGCGGACCTTTTGGGCGCAGGCCACGCCGAAATCTTGCTTGGACTGTTCCAGCCAGAAATCGTCCAGGTCCGATTGAGCCTTGGAGACTCTGAACACTTTTGACGTCAGATTGCAATGGGAAGGGAGCCGAAAGGAGATATTCGTGATTGTGTGATTGAAGAGCTCAGCTCAGAGGAAAGCAGCTAACGCAGTTTGAGCGCGCCGATCAGAAGCGTCTGATACTCACACTTTGGACCGTCGCTTACTTTGTGGACTAGCTGGGGCTGATCCTCGAGCGGCGCAGCAACCACCAAAGTGAGAGCGATTGCGCTGAAGACCAAGCCGAAAAGAACAGATAGATGCATATTGAATTTGGAGTGGGAGGGGAGGTTGTGAGCGTATGAGTGTGTGGATGGGTGTAAATGAGGGAGGCAGATGGACGTATTGAGGCAGTCGAGAATTCGCGGGTGATTCGCGAGGGGTTTAAATAGCGCTGATGGAGCTCTCCCCTCTGCTTACAGACGCATGCTTGTCCGTCCGACGTTCTTCGAATAGCCTGACCGGCAGCACACAGCAGCAGCTGCACATAGCGTTATGCTCCGCGAAGCCAAAAGTCACACTGGAGATGTTGCGCAGACGTGCGATGATGTGTGCACAAATGTTTGTGATAGCGCTTTTCCACACAGCCACTGATCCAATCCATGATACGTGCCCGCCGCACGAATGCTCATTTGGCTCTCGATTGGAAGGTAATTCCGCCACATGACTCACTTTTGTGTCGGTCTCTTTGGCGTCCCGGTATCAGGGGCAGCTGCTATATATACCCGCTTTGGCGTCCAGCGTCATCATTCACCATCCTGCTCTGAACGTCTCGGTGGCAGACGTGCTGTTGGGCTCTTCGGCAGAACGTACGGTACGTTGGGCAAGCAAGGATGCCATGCGCCCATCGCCGCCGCGATTGCCATGGACACTTGCTAGACAGGTACCGACGGCGGAGGGGAGCCGTGAATGGCCCACAGCGTCGCAATGCGTATGCGTGCCCTCTCGTACACTTCAAGGGCGCCATTCCTGAGCCTTCATAGTGTGCCTGGATTTTGAAGGACCATCATGATACGCGTTCAAGGGCATACGATCGATCGCAGGTGAATGAGCTGATCCGCGGACTGCATTTGTACTCAGCCGTGCGCCGGCCCGCCGACTTGGACTTTTGGACAGTCTGCTTCGGAGCACGCGCTACACCTTCGTGCCATACAATTAGCGACAGTCGAGTCTTCATGAACTGATACCGCGTGCTTAGTGTGCTGTACGGTCGAGCAGCGAATTCTGCATAATGAAGGCGATCCCGGACCGCCGCGTCACGGAACCCGGGAGCTTTGTCGACGCTGGACAAGGCCCGCTGCCGCTTGACCGTGATCTAACAAAGAACCTTTCCGAGTGAGCTCCAGCACCTGTAGGACCAAACTTCTGGCGCAAAACAGCTTTCCTCGACGACATCCGAGCCGTTGGGGGTAGTCAAGCGCGGAATTCCTGTGTCCATTCTGTCTGGAGAGCGGGCGGGGCGTGCAAGTACACCGGCCATTTGCTCTGCGCAAAGCTCCAAAAGTGAAATCTCTGGTACTGTTTTTGTTTCTTGTCCGTAGGGTGCGTGTCGCATCTTTTCGTGTTTGCGCTTCGACGCTCTTCGCCAACCCACCACCCTAGCGTCCAGTACAGTCTCCATCCCGCTGAAGCTTCGCTTCTGCCTCTCCCTCCCCTACTTGTCGGCGAGAGCTGCATCTTGCCCCCTTGACACTTCTTGCGCCTACGTCTGCACTATGCGGTACTCATCGCTTCTCCTTGCTGCCTTGATGGCCTTGTTTACCCTTGCGACGCAAAAGGTAATAGCTGTCGAGGCGACACAGCCAGAGACCAGCGCGGGGTCGGGATCCGATGATTCTCGATCTGGCTTAAGCTACCCTGGCACAGCTCATCGTGAGTATTGTGTGATAGCTTCTTGACAACGGTAAAGTCTAGTAATGGATTCCGGACTACATTGTCGAACTTGTGCTGATTCATGCCACGCACAAGCAGGCTACGTCGTTCCCGATGCAACCGACGATGATCCCTTCTGGCTGCTTCAAGCCAAAATAAAGTTTGGCAAAGCTTGTACACGTAAAGTCGCAGATATAGGAGATACCATCCTATTTGAGAACTACGTCATCAAGAAACGTTGGGGCAAGAAAATGGTTAGGGTTTCGTGTCAATACGTCCTCGACCTGCCTCCTATCAGGTAAGTTCGGATCCTTGAAACTCTCGACTCGGCGACAGCGAGGGGTTCGAATTGCTTCTTGCCCTTGACGAAGCCTGGCGATCTGGTTGATGGTGATCTATTACCGACAATTGGGCGCGTTTTCTTCCTTCACCCTGCCAGAATCCCAATCGGGCCTCACGACGTCACCGACGAGGTGAGTGTTCTCGAATGGCAGCATCTATGCGCAGCATACCGTGCTTCTCATACTAAAATACCTTCGCTCTGCTGTCAAACGTCGCTTACGTGAAGGTGGCCAAATCGGTCGGATGGGCCGAGGCAGAGGCCGTCATCGACTCAAACTAATCGAGGTGTCACCGCCGCACCCTTCCGATATTCGGGCTGTACGTGATGCCTGACTAGTACTTCAACCAAAGTCATTAATCTCCATGCAATCATGGCCTGCTATGATCCTCGCTCGCCTCTGTCCATGCCAAATACGTTTTGCGCTGTCAGCCTCCTTCACAATCTGTCCAATCCGTTTGCTTGGCGGCGTTGATAGAGCATTTCGGGTTCTTGTTTGAGCCTGTCCAGTCTTGCGCGCCCGAGCTCCGAGCTCAACCGAACCTGCCACCTCCGATGACTTCCTGCTCTCGAGTCCGACCATGATTCCCCAATGACCATTGAATGATGAAGTGGTAAAGTTGATGCATTTACGCAGGCTTAAGCGTGGAGACCTCAATCACGGTCAAAGGTACCGCTTACAGATACTGCAGGCAGATGCATTCATGATGTTTGATTAATATTCACGATTATTCTGCTGGATTTGATTCTCCGGGCGTCTCAGAGCGCCTCACGTGAGACGCGCAGAGAGCTGCTGGCAGGATGCCAAGCAAAAGCCAAGCCTTCAATTTCTCAGGACCCCCGCATGCGATGCACTTTCTGCAAGCAGCCACACACACGCTCGCGGGTACACTCACGATCGACCGATCATCAGGACTTTGAGGCATTCGGGCTCACCTTGAATTCCTGATCGCCCAATCTGCGTCGACGAATCGTACGATCGGAGGAGACCGGGATGATGTGCCTGGCAGGTCCAGCTGAAGTCTTCAAGGCGTCAGCAGGAACGCGGGTTCATATGGTAGAGTGCAGCTCTCGTGCTGAGAGAGTACCGCATCGGCGGTGCGGCGTTTGGCAATACTGACGGCTGCATGGTACACAGTAGTGGTACTGCTGCGATCGCAGGTGTTTCTCTCGAGAGACCAGAGGAGAGGATGCAGGAAATCAACGAATCTCGGGCCTCTTTGGGCAGCTCGTCTGTCCACAGCCAGACCTTTCTGCTCAAAGTATAGGAGGCACTGCTCACTTGATCGGACGTGGGAACGGAGCTTGGCCAGCCACAGCCGCGGATAGTCGACATGCGCAACGTCTCCTGAGCGCAGTCAAGTAAGCCATGCACTTCATCTTGATGTGCCCTGCAAGTCGGACGAAGGACTTGGTGCCAAGTGCATACACGCAGCTACTTGACGGCCTATGCTCGATTCACTTTTTGTAGGAGGCACACCGAACCCTGATCAGGCCACTCTTGACACCGCTATCACCTCGTACTCGTGCCCGACGTTCTGGTGGTCATTTGATCTATATGAGTGCCTAGCACTGCTACTCGGTCCCTCCAAGCTTCAAGGGCCCTCCTAGCTGGAAGCATCTGCGTTGGTTGCTCGGTTTAGCAAATCTCCTGACCATCTTTGAGCCACGATCATCAACCTCGTATGCAGCATGCCTTCTTTCCGCAACGCAGTCTCAAGCATGAAGTCGATGCTCTATCCTGTCCTTCTGGTCTTGCTCGCCCAGGCAGTACCGGCGTCCACAGCGCGTCGACTCTCTCGGCGAGCATTGCAATTGGCTATTCAGGCTCGTCAAGCGTCCGACGTGGGAACTTCTGGCGAAGCAGATGCGTGCAGTCTTACCGCCTCGTCGGGAAACAGCGATGGATCGACAGGTCAGACCTCGCTGTCTTTGGCAATCGGAGGCATCTTTGTCATCCTGATCGCTTCTCTGCTGGGCACGCTGATTCCTCTGGCTTCTAGAGCGCGCCAGTTGTACCTCATCAAACGCAGATCGCAAACGCGCAAGGGTGTGTCCAGTACCGCGGACCGGGCAGATGAGCGCAATGGGGCAAAGATGGACCTTGCAGATATGTGCTTCTTTGCGTTAAGACACATTGGCACGGGAGTCATTCTCAGCACAGCATTCATACACTTGCTCTACGAAGCTTTCGAAAGCTTTCAAAGCCCTTGTTTCCCGTGAGTAGCACAGCTCATTCTGCAATCGCTTGCGAAGTCTTCAACCAACGCAGCCCTCGTCCGCTTCTCCAGAGAGCTCTCCTTTGAGCCTACTTCGCCAGCAATAGCTATGGGATCTCTCTATCTCATCTTTGTCCTGGATTTCTTTCTGCTTCGAGGTCTCAGACGAAAAGCAGCGGCGATGAATGGCGCAGCTGTACCTCCTGGAACGCTAGATGGAGGATTGTGCTGCACCGCACCCAGATTGAGGATGCCGATACCTCTGACAGACGAAGAGCTGGCGCGCCCAGATCCGCCTAGCGGAAAGAGCAAGGGAATGTCTGGGGCAGAAGAGAACCTCGATGAGACTGAAGAGATTGACTCGCATCAACAAATCGCCGCAAAAGGGCCTTCTCATCAAAAGGGCGCCGCATCGAGTACAGATCGTGTGCAGCAGCATCATGCACCATTCAATCAACCGCCTAGTGATGACGATGTCTTTAAGAAGCGGTCTGGCCCGCACGCGCACGATGAAGCTGCATCGGCATCAAACTCGGACTTGGATGCAGCGCGCGCGCACGCAAAAGTGGCCAAGTTCGAAGTGATAGCTCTAGAAGCGGGCATCATCTTTCACTCGGTCATCATTGGCGTATCGCTCGGAGCGTCGAGCGGAGACACATTCGTCACTCTGCTCATCGCAATGACTTTTCATCAAATGTTCGAAGGCTTGGCCTTGGGCGGACGCATAGCTTTGCTGGATGGACGATTTGTTCGACTTCCTTTCAAGCTCCTCATGGCTATCGCTTACTCACTGACCACTCCGACAGGCATGGCAATCGGGCTTGGCATTCGAGGATCCTTTTCCGAAACCGCTAGCACATCTGCCTTGGCCATCGGCATCTTGAACTCCATCTCCGCTGGCATTCTCCTCTTCACCGCAATGGAGCTCATGATTGCCGACTTTGTCTTTGGTCCTCTGAGGGATGCACCAGCCGTTCAAGGCGCCGCTGCCGCCATCTCGCTCGCGGTGGGCGCCGCTGGCATGGCCGTCGTCGGCAATTGGGCTTAGTCAGAGACACAGCAAATTTCTGATGCTTTCGCGCTCCCCCCCCCCAAACATGCTCCTTGCACTATAGATTGTCTTCTTCACATGTCGCCCTTCTTGCAATGACATGACCGGCCCCTTGCTCCAGGCCTGCTTCCAGCCCGCCAGCCAAGATGTGCCTGAAAAATGTTGGGAGAGCGACCGCTGCTCGAATTTGTCGAAGTATGTTCGATGCGCCAGGCCAGCAGCAAAGATTGCATTGAAGACATGTGCAAGAATGATAGCACAAAGGGTAAGAGTATAGTAGAGGTGCGAGAGAGCGAAGTCACGCTCGCTAGGGCGCGTTGGGCTGGAGGCTGTAGCAGCGTAGAACCAGAGATGCGGTACATCGGCAAAGCTGCGAGGAGAGAAACTCTAAAGTCTCTCCCGACAGCGGAAGAGCTGTTCGACGCACGCCGTTGCGAGAAGGACGACTGACGAGCTGACGCATTGCGCCTCGCCTGGCCCCTTTGATGGATTTTGTATTGGAGCAGATGCACGCCGTCCTCAGAACGGCTATCTTTGCATAGTGGAGAAGATGAGACGCTTGGACGTTTTTGGTGTGTGGGGAGGGAGGGGTATCGAGGTTATGAGTGGGTGCAGCAAGAGGCGAGATCGGGGGGTGGGCAAAAGGTGCAGCAAAAATCGAGAAACAAAGAAGTGCGAACTAGTGTCGGGAGCAGATGCGGCGGGTGCGAAGAGTCCAAAGGGGCAAGCGGATGCGATGGTGTGGGTAAAGCGAGATGGTAGGGAGCAAAAAGAAACGAGCCATCTTTGCACCGCTTCACATGACGACGCATTTCTTCTTGTCCTTGTTGCCCTTTTCCTTCGCCCCACTGGCGAAGTGCGCCGCATCGAAAGCCCTACATTGCCTAACCACGTCCGCAAATATTTCATCCACATTGATCCGTTTCCGAGCAGAGGTCTCGTAGTATGGCACGTTTCCCCACGCCCTCGACAGATTGGTTCCGATCTCCCGAGGAACCTGCCTCTCCGCCCTCAGATCCGACTTGTTGCCCACAAGCACGAGCGGAACCTGCAGAAACGAGGCGGGTAGAAATGAGCTCGTGATCGAGACGTGTCTGACAGCTTACATGAACCTCTACTTCTTTGATACTTCACGCTCGCGAGAAGCTCACCTTGGAGTTCTTTATCCGAACGATTTGCTCCCGCAGCGGACCAAGCTCGTTAACACTCGCGAGATGCGTCAATGAGAAGACGAGTATGAATCCATGCCCACTTTTCATGTACAACTCCTTGAGCGCCATGAACTGTTCCGTGCTGCCCAGTCGTGGTGCCCCCAGGTTCGTTAGCATGTGGTGGTTCCGAAGAGTAGTTCATCTCGTATCGCCCAGGACTTACCCTGCCGTGTCTAGGATCTCCACCAGACAGTGTTGCCCATCGATGATGATAGGTTTCCGGTACGTATCCTCGATTGTCGGATCGTAAGTGCTTACGAAGACATTTCGAACAAATTGAACTGTCAAAGCTGATTTGCCCACTCCACCACCTGTCATTTTGGTGAGAGAAATTCGCGGTAAGCCTCTGCTCTGCAAAGAGAGCCAGTGATCTTCCCACCTCCCGACCGATGAGCCAAGATGCCCGCTTTTGAGCCCAGGAACTACGCGCTTGGCCATGATGCTCGCAAAGGGCGAGTGATGCAAGTACCTCTCGCGTGAGGGAAGTAGAAGACTGTTCAAGCAAGCAGCCAAGACATGCCGTGCAAAGCACTTTACCTCGGTAAGCGAATGCGCTCCTCCTCGAACATCCCTTCGATGCGCTCGAGGAATGTATGCACGGCATCGTGCACCTTTCCGACAATCTGCGCTCCCTTTTCACTCCAGCATGCCATTTCCCGTTCCTCTCGTGCCATCTCGACAGCCCCAATGCTATTGTCTCAAGGTGACCGCTTCTGCCGCGAGAGCGCATAGGCCAGCTGTACATTCGCGGAAAGAGTGGAGGAATCCTCCGCTTTACGCTGGATGCTTGGCACCCTGCTCATAGGGCCACTCACCTCCCATGATGACCACTCTGGTCTCCTTCATCTTGGGCGCGCCCTATCTCCGTTCAGCAAGCCACGTTTCCGGCTGAAGATTACTTTTCGCTCACTAGACGAGTGACTCCTTCCTCGAGCTAGGGTCGATGCTGCCGCTGCTTCGATAGCTGACTGGGCCTTGACGCCCAGAAATAGTAGCACAAGCGATTCGGAGGATTTGACAAAGAAAGGTTGCGAAGGAGCTTCATACAACTTGTGATGTCGATCCCAACGAGCCAGTCGCTGCGGAGGGCACAAGCTTGGCAGAAAGATTGGTGATTCCCAGATCTTGTGCGTTAGGCTGCGCAATTCGTTTGTACCCCGGACCGGCAATTGTGATTCTTCCCTGACCCTGAGGTCGTTCTTGCAGCTCGAGATACAAGCACCGAGCTGTGCTGGCCTGCTGTGATTGCTGGAGCGTGTTGCGATACTTGATTCGCTCGTTTTCGATGCTCGTCACGTCTTGGCAAGGGTTGAGCTAGTAGCACCCTTTAATCTTCGTCTATCGCGACTCGTTACAGAACAGAAAGAAGGCCCTTCATTCGTTTTCCCTTTCACCAAAGTTGACGGAAAGCAACAAAAGGTGTCGTAAAGTGCGAAGCCAATTTGCGAACAATAGAGTCAAGATCGTAAGTCAGAGACTGCGCTGGAATGAGATAGGATGAGGCCGGAGGGGCGGTGTCGTAACGAAGCCAAGCCTGCAGCAAGGGCAAAGGAATCGCAAGAGGCAGCGGCAGATCCCAGCTCAGCTATAGCTTTGACGGGATGCTGTGCATGGATAATGGTTCAGCAAGCAGAGATCGTCCTACCTCTGATCTTCTATACCTTTTCCCATTTGATTTGCTGAAAGAGGCAAGTCAAAAGTCTGATGAGTGAGTGTGCATCATCATCATGTGTGCGCGCGTGCGTGCGCGTTGCGCGTTGGCTCAAGCGCCCGGGGAGGGAAGGGGGGGCAGAGAGGCATGCAGCACAATCACGAATGAGGCAGCATGCCATGAGGCTCATCAGCTACAGTAAATACCGTACCGTACAGTACGGTACCGCTAAAGCTGCCGCGGTGTAGCATGCATGCAACAATCGTGAATTAACGGGCGCGTTGCATCATTCCATGGATCGGCATCAGGCACTCACCCACCCCCGCGCACCGCACGCGGACCCACAAAATCGCTAGGCCGCGTCCTAAACTAATTCGGCTGTCTTTGACCCAACGGACCGGCGTGGGCGTGAGCGTGCGAAAGTGAGGTGTGCCTGTGCATGTACGTGTGCCTTGTGTTATTATGTCTAGCTTGATATGCCTGCTCACTCGACGGTGATCGGTGCGCGCAGAAACCCGTGACTGGATCGCCAACCAGCCCCTCCCATGCGGTCACAGTCGTCAATAATAAGCTGCGTCGACGGCGCATGCAGCAAAGCTCAGCAGCGCGACTTGTAAGCCAATCACATGAATGCGCCTTGTTCCTTCACTCGCGACTCACGACTTTGTTTCTACGATTCCATCGCGGCTGCACATTCACGTCAGTCACTAGGCAGAGAGGATGAAAGGGAAGCAGCAGCACCAGAGTCCAAAATCACGCTAGATCGGAACGTTTCGCGTTGCACGGTACCGCGGTCGCAATCAGACTCAGCAGCCCTCCCATTAGCTCCTTGCCATGCACGCGCCATCAGGTTGCATGCGTCGAGGTGAATTGTGTGAATGGATCCAGCTCGGTTTACCACGCTGCAGCAAATGAGGTGGTGAGCCTAACAGCTAGCCAACAGCTCAAATGCCGACAGCAGGGCTGGGAAAGGGCAGCTTTCGCTGATCTGAAGAGACGAAGCGTGTATCATCACGAAGGACGAATGCAGCAAGAAAGACCAAGTAGCTACCGCCCTTGCAGCGTTATCCGATGAGCTTCAGGGATATCAGAGAGTCCTGCCGCGCTCTCCGATGTGGATGCAGCAGGTGTTTTGGTCTCTAGCGACTGAAGCAGGGAATCCAGGGTGAAATCGGCACAGCAGTTGTAAACATGGTCTCACAGTAGCGACACAATTCCCGGATTCGCGCATACAGAACAGCTTGGACCCCTATGTTCGTCATGTAGCTCGGTAACGCAGTCGCGCGATGAGCGCCAGATATGATATGCAGGATGCTGAAAGGCGCATTTATCGGTCTGCAGAAGCACAAACATGCGACCATCAGAGCATCTGCTATCGCGAATGTCGGGTACGGCACCCCACATTCTGACTATACCTATACGAAAGACTTGTCCGCTGTTCTAGCCGCAGCAAAAGCAGAGCGCGAGCCCTGCATTGCAAGAAAAGCGCGCCTCCAAAAGGACAAAAGAAGCTTGATAGACGAATCAAAATGAAGAATTGATTCCCAGTCACGAGTCTTCCAACATCGCACCTTCCGCTCGCACCTATCACACGGTGCCCCGCTTCTCCCGCGTGCGACTTGCACCTCCAACGATAGACGAGAGAACCGATCACCAACCACAAGCCAATTCTCAGCGCTGAGCACACCTCGCAAAGCGACCAAGAACACAAATCTGACCATGTGCATTTTGCATGCCTACGCTCTAATGCTCTTGCTGCACTCGCAAATTGCCAAAAAGATGTATCATTGCGCAAGGGTGTGAACCTTTTTGAATGTCGTTGTGTGGGATGAGAGTCACATAAGGACTAAGCCTCTTCTCGGCCGGTTGCGATTCGGATCAGAAGGTTTTGGTGTGAAGCAGAAAGGCAGGCGCTAGGCGGAGGTCGGGAAAGGATTTGGCGATGTGCTTCGTGGGAAAGTGCATGAGTGCATGACGTGAAGGTGGGAAATTTGGACTGTAGACGTTTGAGATGGGCCAGGACTATGGGCGGGACTGCAAGAGAATTGGCTCTTCGGTGGAGAGTCAAGATGCATCACCTTCCTGATCTGTCGCCCTGATGGTCCCGTGGCCGCGCGCCAGTGACTAGCGCCGGTCTCCGCTTTCTCTGTCGCATATCCACAATCCTAAGCCGCAGAAAGAAAAAGACTGTGTTGTGACGGTGACCATCGGAATCGGGAGCAGTCGGTGGTGAAGATGCCGCCACCCGTAAATTAAAGAGCTTCAAGGCTTTGCAGATGCAGTGAGCAAGGTGAATCGTTTCGAGGCGGGCGACTATCGTGGATCTAAGCACACCTGCAGGTGAGGAAGTCGACCAACTTGGCGCCAAAGCCTCTCCTTTCGGCGGGATGAGCGTGTTGGTGAGCTTCGCTACCAGCCAAGCCGCCTTGCACAGGTCCTCGACCATCCAATCGCCTTCCCCCTTCGATTCCGCCAGTGCCATTGGGCACGCCAGCTCCAGATGACAGACCGCCCGCGTGGCTGTCCCTGGGTGTGTTGAGAGCGTCCCCGGTCGCTGCTACTTGCGCACCGTGAACGGCTACATTGGATCCTGCAGGTCCTGGACCTCCTGCGCCGTAAGCCGAGTTGCCGTTGTTGGCAAAGTCTGCGCCGGGTGGACGCAGAGCGCCAGATGCGGCGCGGCTGTCCGCACCGCTGCCTGGTACGAGTTGGGCAGGGACGCCAGACTTGCGTCCCTGCTTGGACGCGCTGCGTTGAAGCTGTTGCTGAGGCGCCGCGAGAGCACCGCCGGCAGCACCGCCAGCCCCGGCGGCTTGTTGGGCGTGAGACGCTCGGTGATCTCGGGGGTCTCTGTACCGCTCGCGCTCATCACGACGGTCTTTGCTCGTGCCTGCTTCCCAACCCTTTCCGCCGTTCAGCATCATCCAGTCATACACGCCATCTTCTTGCTCTCCGTGCAGCGCTTTGCTTAGCAACTCCCTCAAGAAGTCGTAATCGGGTGTCTCCTCGAAGCCCAATTTTCTGACGTAGTTCAGATAGATACCGAACTCTTCTGGGAAGCCCTCGCAGAGCTCCTTGATAGGTGTGCTCTGCTTCTTCTCTCCAATCTTCTCGTACTTTTGCTTGTTTGTTGCCGCCTTGAGTCCTTGCCATGGCAGACCGCCCCTCAGGAAGTACATGAACACATGTCCAAGCGCTTCGAGGTCGTCACGTCTGCTTTGCTCTCTACCCAAGTGAGTGTTGATGGACATGTAACGAGCCGTGCCGCTCAGACTTTTGCGCTCGCGGTACGGGATGTGCTGCTTGGTCTTGGGATCCCGGTATTGCTTCGCCATCCCAAAGTCAACCACCCAGACGGTGTTGGCAGATTTGGTCATCGGTCTGCCAATCAAGAAGTTGTCTGGTTTGATGTCGCGGTAGATCAGGTTCTTTTCATGGATCGCTTGGACCCGGGTGATCTGTATCACCAGGCATCGCAGAGTCAGTGGAGTGCATCAGCGGATGCGATGCGTCTGCGACGCACCATTTGCTTGGCAGTCATGACAACAGTCTTGATGCTAAATTTGCGTCCGCACATATCGAAGAGGTCTTCCAGACTAGGGCCAAGCAGGTCGATGACCAGGATGTTGTGAAGGCCTTCCTGCCCGAAGTAATAGACCTGAGGCACACCAGCTGCAGCGGATCGACATGGAAGGTGGTGAGTAGGGGCGTAAGATCGAAAGCGATGCTCTTGACACTCACGGCATCCAGCAAGAATCTTGTAGGTCCTGTACTCATCGCGCAGCTGAGGAGCATCACTTTTCCGAGGTTCCTGCGCGCAGTGACGAGCTTGAGTCAGATCAGGAGCATGCAATACAAAGTCGTCTCGAACGTACTCACAAATTTAATGGCTACTGTCTGGCTATTCAGCAGGTTCGTTCCTGAGAGCGCCGAAGTCACGTCAGCCGAGGGCCTCGTCGATCATCCCCTTCTTGCCTGTTCAGGGGGCACGTCACTCACCTTCGAAGATTACGCCAAAGGAGCCTTCTCCCTACAAAGCGGGTATCAAATTGCAACGGACGCAGGTCTGAGCGCATTACTCTGCGCATACATGCGTCTCTGCCACAAGACACAACTCACGATCTTTTTGCCTACTCTGTAGTGCACTCCAACCACGTTCGACCCCGAGCTACTGCTGTGTGATGTCGACATTGTGCTTGCGGAGATGTAAGCAGAAGACTCGAATGATGAAGCTCGGGTCGCTCTAGAGTTCGACTGCGACAGCGATGCGCGTATGCCCCAAGGTCTAGGTGCGCGCGTGCGGTAGGATCTGGATGGATGCGTCGCTTCAAAGGATGTAGCTGTAGGGACGAGTGTCAGGTAGACAAGTCGTCGGATCGCTTTGCAAAGGCTAGGATAAGCGCAAGGATGTGCAAAGCAGATGGAGGCGAAACAACACGGAGGATGCTGCGCCAATCAGGTAGGTGTATTGTGGAAATCGTGATTTCGTGAAGAGCAGTCGAGGCGGGACTCGGTGCCGTGCCGTGGGTAAGAAATGTGCGAAGAGGCGATGTTCGGATGCTGTCGCACTTCTTTGGCTTGATTGGCGTGTCGGACTGCGTCGCACGTTACGGATAGGTAGAGTGGGCCGGAGGGGTAGTCGCGTAGACAGGTAGCAAAGAAGATGGGCAAGGGGATAGGGAGGAGACGTGGATGGCTCAAAGCGCTGTGAGATGCACACTGGCAATGAAAGGCAGATAGGGAAAGGAGAGAGTCTACCTTTGGCAGCGCTTGGGACGCCTTAGCTAGGAGGAATGCCGTGCAAAGGCGCAGGTGATCGGGCGGGCGGCTTGGTGGAAGCTTTGCTCGCGGTGCTGAACGCTAAGCTGTTGTGATGAATGCGTGATCCGGCGGGAATGATGCTTCATCGTGCAATCACGGTGTGCGCGGTGTGCAGAGGCTAGAGCAAGCAAGCAAGCGCTCGCAAGACGATGCGCGCAAGATCTCCTGTGTCGTCTCCTGGCGGGTACTACTGTATGCGCGCTGAGAACACTCATCAGACTTGCATCACTGACGGATCCAGCAGCAGCAAGTCGCGTTCGTTTGACTCAGACTGCAAGCAGCCAGCAGCAGCACCACGACCGGAAGCAACAGGGGGCATCAAGCACGCGCACGCATTGAGTGATTAAGCGTGTCAGCCTCCGCCCCAGCAGGCCGCCATGCAGCAGCAGCGTCAAGGGAAGCAATTAGCCATGCGCGGCTGCAGCGCCTGCAGTGTGCATGGCCTGTGTCAGGTCTGCCCGAATGCAATTAAGTCTGCGCGCATGTGATGCCTGCGCGCCGCGCGATGTCGTCCAGCCATGCAGCAACGCGCTTGCATGCCAACGCCAGCCGTTGAAGCGCCGATGCTTCATCAGCACAGCAGTCGAAAATTCACGACGCGCGTTTATATATATAGCTGGTTTGCTGCTGCTGGCCGCGGTGATCTTCGAAAATATCGAGAATGATACTCATCAGCAGCCGCTGACTGCATGCGCTCTCGGACTGCCCACTGATGCGAGATATTGCTGCTGAATGCAGGATGGCTTGAGTTGGCTGCATGCATGCAGTCGTGAGGGGTGAGTGCAGGCTCAGGAGCAGCCTCTTGGGCTATGGATACTCGCGCCTCAGCAGCAGGCCGGTCAGAAGGGTATCGCCAGCAATCGTGAATAAGGAGCCTCCAGTACGTGGCGGTCTGGCTCGTCGTTGCTCTACTGACATCTCCGTAGCGGTGCACAAACCTCTTCGTCTCTATGATGATTCGACTCGCCGTCAGTCGAAAGGGACCACATCTATGGTAGATCTAGGTGAGAAGGACAATAACAAAACCAGTTTCCGCTACATGAGGACGTCCAACGCGGAAAGCCTCGTATAGCTTCTCTGCGCACCTGTGGGCCACTTGCAACACGTACACAGCTAGCGAGCTGTTGGTCCGCCATGCAGAGGAAAAGGGGCGTTTTGGCTATGCATGCAGGGCAGCCAGAGACCGAGTCACGTGAAAGCAAACAATCTTGAATAAAGCATCGCGTCCAGCAACACACACACGCACCGTTATCGGCCTCGGGATCAGAAGGTTTGGCAAGGCCTGACAAAAGGAGGCTAGAAGCTACCGCTGGCTCCAAAAGGATCAGTAGAAGCTGTTGTGCATGTTGAAAGCTCGGCGCACAGTCACGAGCAATCTGAATACGCCGAACGAGGACGGCACTCGATCGTTGATGACGTGCTCGATCAAGGCGAAAGTCCACAAATCGAGTTCAGCGAGTAAGCCGGTCACCATGGTCACGAGTCTTTTCTCACGGCCCAGATCGAAGTTGCACGGATTCCGGAGTGACGAGTCGGTGCCTTCCTAATTCACCTCTTCGTGCGTGTGCCGGTCAGCTGTCTAAGGTCTCTGCACCTGTGCGGCTTCGATACATGATGATGCTCCGCTCAAGATTCCGCAACCCAAGCTGGGACAATGAGAGCGCACAGATCCGTATCCTCAATGACTGCAGTCAAGCTTAAGACCAAATGTTTCTGCTGAACAACGTGACCAGACATACCTCGGCACTACTCTCGTGAAACATATCATTTCGACTTGGATGTGATGTGGGCGAAATGTTTCGGGAACAAGAGTCTGGCAGGTAGTAGAAAAGGAAAGGCGGGCGCGGATGGGTCAACGCACCCACAGGGACGATCGAACGTATGCGCGGAAAGCTTTGGGACGGAGGATTGGGGAAGGATACATCGGACTGGTATGTGCATTTTCGTCTGCAAGTTGGGTGAAGTGGCGCCCATAGGAAAGGGAAGGCATTTATGGTGGGGGAGGCGGCTAATGTGAAGCCGGTCATGATGAGTGCATCACGGCCACCGTGCCTCAAAAAGTCTACCGAGACCTGCCTTTCTTCCGTTGAATTTGTCTCAGTCAGATGCTGCAGCCATACCATGCAGCGCTGAGGTTCTGCTAGGCTGTCGCGACACCTGACACTGCGTGCATACCCTTAAAGAAGGTAGGCTCCAAGAAGGAAAGAAGCGACCAAAAGAACTCCTACAACCTGAAGGCTAACGCCTTCGGAGTTGGCGGTCTGGATTTGTTGAGCTCCCTTCCTGGTAGCGGAATCGAGCTGCTGCTGAAGTCGCTTGATCTCGCTTTGGTATTCTGCGGGCGTCTTCTCCACCGCACGAGAGCCAGCAGACTTGGTGGCAGCGAAAGCAGCCCCAGCTCCAGCGGCGGCCGCACCGCCCGCTGCTACCGCTGCGTTGCGAGAGGCGGCCAGAGCGCCACCGTCGGTGTTAGCGGCGGCGCTGCGCGCAGCGGCAATGGGGTTTGTCGTGCCATTGGCAGGAGAAGTCGAGCCCTGAGTAGGCGAAGAGAAGGAGCCATCGTCATTTCCTGGAGAGCTACCATTGGCAGCGCGAGAAGGCGTTCCACGCACGGTGCTGTATTTCTGCGAGGGTACCATTATGCCAAGGGAGAGGCGAGAGTGTCAGTGAGTTGTGCGCGAGGCGCGCAGACCACAGAGCTCCGTGTTGCTACATTTCCTTCTCTTGCTGTGACTCGCGAATAGTTTCAACTGCCCTCTACTTACCTCGTCGCCGTTCGAAATGTTACTACCGACATGCTCTTCCTCTTCTGGCACGGGCGCAGTGGCAGCAGGCAGGAAAGCAACTCGAATCTTTTGTTCGTGAATTGCGCTCTTGTCCTCCTTTTCTACCACTCCCCAAAGCTCGCTGAGAGAAGTAGTCTCGCGCTCGGGAGTGATGATGGTGGACTGGACCAGAAATTTGTCGCGACATTTGGCAGAGGTAGGTGGTTCTTCTTTCATAGGCTGCAAAAGGACTGCGAGAAAAAGCAGCGTAGGGCATACACATAGCGTCAGCGCACCGTCCCTGCAGAATGGGCGCAGGTGGCGCAAAGGTGCGGACTTTTGGTGACCAACCTTGTACTTCGACCTTCTCTCCCGGCTCGATCCTCCCCGAATTTGGGCGCACGCAGTACTGCTTGGGTGCGGTCGTCTTGACCTTGAAAGCCACCGGTTGAGCGTGAGGGTTCGAGACTTGCAAAGAGCGCTTGACGAGCTGCGTCAAGGGTCCTGGTTGTGTAAGAGAGTCCAACGTCAGACTACTGTATTTACACCTGCGTCCAGAAAAAACAAGCGACCAGCGAGGTCCAAAGTGACTACATCTCGAGCAAATTGGAGCGCAAGGACCCGTGAAGGGGTGAGGTGGCAAGAGCTTTCCCGCTCTGCCTTTAGACTGGCCCTTGCATGCGCATGCACGCAAATGTTGCGCTCCAGCTTCTGAGGACCATTTCGAGAGCGATCGGCCGGCTCCTGATTCGCGCCCCGAAGCAGCGAGTCGAAGCGTCCTGGGAGCACTCGAAAGAAAGTCCCCTCCTAAAGACGCCCATTGGCGAAGTGGATTTGTGGGACATGCAGCGTGAGAAGCGAGGCACATGATTGCACTCGTCCGCCCTACTTGCTGAGCCAGTCATGACCGAGGCGCAGCTGAAGCCCGGCTGGTGTCTGCTGGCAAAACGCAATCGACAGCGATCCGCTCGCGAGACTCATCCCTGCTACCTCTTCCCGCGGCTAAGTCAATCACTGTCGCATCCCGCCCGCCTCTTACTCACTAGGGAAACCAAGCTGGACGTGCGGATTGAGACTAGAAGAGGATTATGCAAGGGAGCGCGATCAGCTACAAGTCTCGACGTACTTGATGCCTGCGAGAGAGTTGTCGAACGTCGAGGTCAAGGTGCCTAGACCCTCCGAATGGCGCAGGTGGCAATGACTCTGCTTTAGAAAGCGTAAAGATACTCACTCGACAGACATGATGGATGCAACAACAGCTACAAGACTTGCAGATTTCCGTGATCGGCGATGAAGAAATCAAGATGGGATGGAGAAGATCCGCTCGGCTTGCCTGTGATCCGCTTACTGGATGCAGTCACTTGCGATGGTCGTTGAGGGATTCAACGAAGAGCAAAGCGAGAATGATGCACGAGTGTTTGAAGCGACGTCGATGGCCCCGAGGTGGCTGAAACGATGAGTCGTGAGTAAGGGTGTTGGGGTAATAGAAGGTGCAGATGGATGCGATGTGTGCAAGCGACTGTGATCAGCACAGCGGCAAACGCGGTGCTATGATCTCGGGTGACAGAACGCAGGCCTTCAGTCCGGTCTTGCGTCAATGTCGACGTGCCGTGCGCGCGCGGCATGGCAGGCAGGCAGCCAGGTATGTAGGCAGGCGTGAGGCGCGAGGCGTGACGCTCTACAGCCTCGCGGCTCTCACACGCACGTTTTGCTGATGACCACGTCGCCAACTCGCCAGCGTCATGCTCAAGGCACGGCTGCTGCGTGCGTGCAGAGCATATATGTGTATCAAACATCGATCGCGGGCATGTGCTTCGAGCACTACGAGCGTGCTTATCCCCGCGCGTCCGGCTTGGCCAGCATTTCTTGATTTGTGCGCTATACGAGTATACACGCCTACACGGTATATCCCTGCTATGGCTTGGCCGCTGGCGGGCGCCCAATTACAGCGCGGGGTGAAGAATGAGCGCTTTCTGCGGTGCTTGATGGGCGGAGGAGCAAGATGCGCACTAGACTGCTTCACTGCCCGAATTCAGTCTGGCGTGCTTCCGTGGCAGCAGCTCGATCGGTCAGCATCCATCTCGGCCAGACCCCCAGCGCACCATGCATCACCATCATGCAGTGTGAGTCGCTGGTGCACGCACTTGCACTCGTCCAGTCAGAGAGAGCCCGCTGTGCGACCTACATTCATTTTCCCCGCGAAAGCTTTGGCTCCGCCCCCGCATCTGCAGACGTGGCACCAAACCACGAGCGCTTCGCCATCGCCGCCTTTCGCATGGCTTTCACGAAGATGCAACGAAATGCGTGCAAACGCTTCTCTTGCGTCTAGAGGTTCACAATTCTGATTGGGAGGCTGCGGTCCAAGTACGCGTTACATTTAGACACTATGTACCCAAGTCTCCAACTGTCGAATAGGGTCCAGAACGATGAGCAGTCGAGAATGTGTATCACCAGCTAGCAGCAGCTACGTGCGGCCTCAGTCTCGTCATTCGCCGATGTCACGGCCGTGAAAGCGGACACCGCGACCACAGTAAAGAGCACACCGGGCGCAAACGTAATATGTCATGTGTGGACTTGCGAGTGTGATTTCAATATCAATTCAGATGGTATCTTTGGGTATACGATGAAGGAGACAGACAAGTAAAGCAGGTGAAACTGTTGAAGTGAGATTCGTGACGCAAGACTCAAATAGGGCGAGACAGACGATCCAGGGCAATTTCCTCTGCGGTCTGTTCGATCTTCGGATAGGTGCGGGGTGATTCTTCTGCGACCTGCTCGGCAAACGCAGATTCCTGATGCGTGCCAGGAAGCTCGTATCTTGACCCTTTTGGTCCATCTACCAGATCAAGGTAAAGATACAGCGTCCGCAAATGAGCGTTCACCTTGTATGGCTGGAGCGCGAGCCACTCCATGACGCGGTCCCTGGGCAAAGGAGAAGGAGGGTGGTGAGTTTATGAAATGCTAGTATCAATGTGCTTCTCCACAGCTCACCATATGCGCTCGGAGCGGGTAAGGAGGGGTCGACCACCAAGCCTCTGCTCGGCCCAAGGCCAGGCGGGTCTCTCGATGATGTTGCTGCCGTCGTGATTAGTTCCGCCACCCGTAAAACGAGACATTGGGTCCAGACTAGAGTCAATTGTGTTGATATCGTGCTCCTCTACCTCGACACGTCCGTAGGCCCGGATGGTGCCGAGAGCGACGCGTACCGCTGCATCGCTATGGTGCCGAGCAATCCGCCCCGAGGTCGCATTGGCCGGCAAGAGAGGTGGGTCGGCAAAAGGATTAGACTGGTCTTTCATGGTGTGAGTCTTGATCCACGAGCGTGTCCGAGCGAAGACGATCATATTGAGATAGAAATACAGGCGGTTCAGCAAGCCGCGGTTGATGACGCCCCTCGCGCCCTGACATTGCCACAACCCGCGTTGATCCAGAAAGCGTTCCAATTCGGCGCGAGGCACTGGCTGATAGGCGATGCTAGATGGGTAGTGTGGGCACAAGGCACGGCGATGTCGTCGTAATTGGCTGTAGTCGCGTCCATTCTGGCGCCAAAGGTCGTCCCAGAAGAGCCACCACCATTTGTGGACAGGGCTCTGGTTGACGTGCATCAGTCGCTCGTGAAGCAGGGTCATTGCCGCTCTGTATTGGCGCGGGAGGTGCTGCACTGAAGGATTTCGGGTCACCATTCTCAAAGTCTGACGTAGCTGAACGCGGTCCAACGTTGGTGCGTCAAAGACGTCCGTCAGGAAAGCATAGTCGAGCGTCTCTCTTTTGCGGATAGCCTCAGTGGCATAGCCATCTCGGTATTGTTGTAGGTTCCGCTCGACATTGTCTCGACGGGCATGTACGATGTGCTCATTGGCACGCAAGAAGCGCACCAAATCGGAAGTGAGTCTAAAGTCGTCGTGTAACCCGAACGCCGTCGTGCCATCGACCGTCAGGGCTTTGCGGACTCGAGTAAGGCCTTCAGGGTCTTGCCGGGTGCCCTCGGCGTATGTGACTGTCACTTCGAATCCGGAAGCAAAGTCGTGCGGGCCTCCCTGCCAACCGAGCTCTCTCCGAGCGATGCGAAGGGTGCCAGTCTCGTACGAGGTCGGACACGCGAGGGTGAATTCGCCTGAGCCTTGACGAGGGCCCAAACCGAGCGCCGCCCGCACGCGGCTTCGTCGCCTTTGCAAGAAACTCTCAGACGAAGCAAGACGGCCGCCGATCTGCACCACTTCAGTGTGAGGAGCTTGAACTAGCTGACCGTCCAGTGCGCGTAGAGCTGTCCGCACCCAACGACGAGACAGCACCTCTGGATCTTCATTTTGTGACACGAAGAGCTCGAGCTCCCCCAAAGTGCTGAGCTGCACGGTCTCGTCTCCCTGGACTTGGTCGTACCGCATGACCAGCGTCGGTGGAAATGGCACTAAGAACGCCTTTCCAAACCACGAAGAGACGCCAACGGGGAATGGCGGCTGGGTGGGCCGCCAATACGCATCCGGACCAGCTAGTCGGGACTGGATCGCGTCCATCACTGCAGTGAGACGTGCCGCGTTTTCGCCATTGCGCAGGAGGTCAACTTGCTCTCGATAAGTGTCGCTGCCAATCGCCTTGAGGATCTTCAGGTTCTCGACATGTCGCTCAGCTGGCGAGCCCTCGAACCACAGCATGTAGGGTGGCCAATCGTCCGCGATGGAAAAGGCAACTACTTTGCCGGGACGCATGTGATAAGGGCGTGCGCAAAGGAGCAGAGTGGAGAGTGTCTCTTGCCAAATGCGCCGCTTCACATGCTTATCGAGGTCTAGAGCAGGCGAGAAGATGTCGATGCTGAAGTCTATCCGCGATTGAGCTCGTTTGACCAGGTGCTCCATCCAGCCAGTGCCGGCCAAGGAAAAGTAGATGTTTCCCGCATACGTCAGAGCTTGGATGAGGTAAAGAATCGTGGACCGATAAACCGTGCTTCCTTGCACTTGCAGCGCAACAAGTAAGCCAACAACAGCGGTGAGCACGTAGCCGGCTCGGGAAACCTGTGCGATTGGGTTGCTATGATAAGCAAGAGCGTCTCACGCTCCGACGCGGTGGCTACTTACCAGTTCTGACCGGTTGCTGATCCGATCGTTGAATGGCACGACGTAGAGGTGGATGGCGAACAGAACACTCCACAAGACGATGAGAGTGCTTTGCTGCACGACTAGCATGGTTCGTCCAGGCATGGACCTGAACAAGCAGTTATCTTTGGTCACGATACCGATCACCAAAATGTTGGACAGCTTAAAGCATAAGATGTAGAGCGGTTTGTCTGAGGGGAGCTTTTGGATCAGGACCAGCAAGGGACTCTTTCGTCTCAGCACAGCGAACACTCACAGAAGCCCCACCGCCTCCTGTAAGCCTTGTACATGAAGTTGAGAGGGGATCGATCGCGCTCCAATAGGCGAAGATACTCTACCTCCTTCTCATCTTCACTGCGCGGCACTCCAAGCTCGTTGAAATCGCTGACGCGGGGCAGTAGCGGTCGAATCGTCTTCGCCATCGCGTACGGGTACCACAGAGTATATATGATCACTGTCAAAACAGCAATAGGCACGGCTAGCCAAGCGAAATTGAACTCGTCTTTTGCCATGGTGGTCGTCCAACAGAAGTCCATCGGATCTCGAAAACGCGATGCGGGACCAAGTGGTGCAAGATCGCCGACGTTGTCGCCGTTCGCGTACGGGTTGGGGACCGGCCAGAAGTCCGAAGACCAACTGATGGTGTCGACTGCCAGCTTGGACAGAGGGATGTACAGCGTTGTCAAGATGAAGACGGTGAGGATGTTGACGAGCTTCGTGCCCATGGACGGTGACGTGAACAACCATGGCTGGGAGACAAAGCCCTCGATCGTGCGATTCGGGTTTGGAGCGCGAGTCATCCTCCAAAACTTGATGAGCAAAGCGGCAACGACGATTATCCAAATGAGCAACAAGATGAGCGCTTTGCCGAGAATGCTAACAAAGTCAAGCGCCAGTATAGACGGTATGAAATGCAAGATGATCCATCTCGCGCTCCACTTCTCTGCCCCGCCCGTTGAAGGGGAGACGTCAAAGTGCAGCTGCAGAGCCATGATTTGGGCAAAGTCTCGTAGCAGCTCAAGTCGGAAGATGCCCGCAGCAAAGGCGCTACCCTCCATACCAATGATAAAATCGACAACGGTGCTGATCATGCTTCCCATCGGCGGCAATTTGGCCAAGAAACCACCTGGAGGCTTCCGAGGTCCTACGGCATTTGACTTGAGCTCGTCGAGCGAAGACTCTTTCAGTAGCATCAAAGGCGGGAACATCTCCAGCCTTGTTTGTGGCTTGCTTGCAGAGGAGAGTGAAGAAGAAATTCCCAGTGAGACGGTATCGCTAACGATGCCAGTGCTGGGCGTCAATGACAGATCTGCATCTCCATCTGCGGGGGACGGAGGCGAAGCTCCATTCTCTTGACGCAGCAGCTTTTGGTCCTCATCGACTGGGTTGTTGGGCATCACCGTCCGCCGACGCACGCCGGTGTTGGGCTCTGCAGCTCGACTGGGCACCAAAAGTTGGGCGCCCGCAACCTCAAGCAGGTCGCCCCTGCCTAATTTTCCCCTTCTTCTGTCATAACCGTAAAGCTCTCTCTCTTCATCGGTGGCAATTGCGTCTGCTTCCGTAAAGCTGGGCGCGCTGAAGCGGACAGGGTCCGCCAAGAAGGCGTCCAGTACGGGGAGGTGCAACGGCGGGGCATCAAATGCGAACACCTTGGCTGCTGGCTGGGCAACACGACATCCATCAGGAGACTGTATCGGCGAGAGTCCAGCAGCAGGAGATTTGCTTGATGTTGGAGTGGTCGGCTTGGATGCATCCGGAGACTGACACGGACAGTCCTCAAATTCGGGCCTGCCCCCGTGGTCCAGCCGCAGGCTAGACTTCGGCTTCGGTTTGACGATTCCATCAGCATCACGTGGAGGTGCTCTCGTATCACGTGAAGGGGTGGAAGACCGACCCGGGCCACCAGTGCTTTCGCTCGGCCTCGACAAGGGGTCATTTGGGTGTGGGAACTGATCTCGTTGATTCGGTTGAGATGGTCGATGATCCCGCGACGAAGACTCATCTCGCGTCCTTTGTCGGCTGGGCATATCTAACCGAGTCTGGCCACTCCGCGGGCGCTTTTCGGTTCGTGCTGGCGAGGGGATGGGACACTGATGTGGGGATGTGGAGGGCGACGCCAAACGTGAGAAAGGACCGCTGATGGGCAGCTCCAAGGCGATATTCTGAAGCGCAGGCACCGGTCGAGCATGGACCGCTCTGGCGCTTGGCTGAGCAAGTTCTGGGGATGTTGGATGTAGAAATGCTAGATGGTTGGCTTTGTCACCACCCGCCGCTGGCTGCAGGGGGGCGTCCGAATGCCGCCGTACCCGTCGGGACGTCGGCACTATATGTGCTTGCTTGCCACTCGACGCGACTGGTCTGGAAGGCGTAACCTTATTCTGTTCCAATGAGGGTGCACGCACGGGAGCTTCGTTCCTGTCGGGCGCCACCCGAGGTGATAGTGCATTGTCCGGACCAAACAGGGATGCGTGATCGCTGTTTTCTGGAAGTCCGTCGATCCTCCTGTCGCGCGGCCGCCAATCCATGTCACCAAGACGCCCACGCGTAGCAGGGCCAGCAGCGACATTCGGCTTTGGAGTCGACGTTTGAGGTGCTGTCTCCCGCCGCACTTGCGCGCTGACACCTCTCGTAGCCTGTCTCGATCGATCGGTCGCCCTTTGAGCCCCATCATTACTTGCTGAAGCGTCAGACGACGCTGGAAGGCTGACTCTGCGAAAGCGCTGGGCATGCGCAGGTACCATCAACGCCTGAGCAGGTCTGCCAGCTGCATCTTGCCTAGCTTCGGCTTCGAAGCGTTCCAGTCGGGCAAGAAAGGCCGGCGAGGGAGGCGGTCTCGACGTTCTCGGCTTGCGAGCGGGTTGCGTTGAGCCGGCTGAGGTACCAGACGCCACGTCTGCGGCTTGATCGCCAGATGAAGCTACCATAGCTCATTGGCTGAGGCAAAACATGAATGCAAGAACTAGTGCTGAGGCGTCTGCTGGGGGCAGAGCCAAACCTGGAACTTTGCTTCTCGTGGAGCACGTATGGGCGACCCAAAGTAACGGTCGAGTCGGAAAGTCAGAAGATCATGGCAGGCGAAGGTGGGTGCGCGATGCCATGTGGACCTGCTAGTGGGCGGAGCTGGTCATGGAGGAGATTCGACACCCTAGGCCTGTTGTGAATGTATGCGCTCATAAGGGGTTCGCGCGCGTGCATGCTGCAAGGTGTGCACCGCATCGTTCAAGGGACGCACCGTGGCTCGCGCGCTCGCAGCGCAATATAATGCAAGCAAGGCTGCACTCACTGCACGGCCTGCAGCTCATGATCGTCGTTGCGCCGTGCCTTGAAGCGTTGCGTGCAACTGTCCCGACAGACTTTCCCTCACAGCTCCTCACATGACTGCCATGGGCGATGCTTGTCCACAACTTTGGCACTGAGAAGTGTAGTCTTCAGCAACTTTGATGGCTGACAAGAGCCAAACCCAGGTGCGGATCTTGTGTGCGGAATCGGATGAGCTGTACCACACCTGCAATGACTGGCGCCATCTGGCTATGGGCCAACGGCACGTAGGCACCGCGATACCTCGGCCCGGTCGAATCGTCGTGGAGGCGAGCGTGGAGGGCTGCATGATATGCTGTTCTCTCACAAAAGCGGCCTGACTCGCAGACCATCGTGCAGTCACCACCCAGTCAAATCACAATGGGCCAGGCGAGCTGAGGAGAGCAGCAAGCTCTACTTCTCATCACAACGCTAAAAGGAAGTCAAACGTACGCAATGCGCGGCCGTCAAGGATCGACGCAATGCATGCATCAGGTTGCGCCGGACCGTGCTGTGATGAACCCGCACGCGCAATGAGCCCCTGAACGCACGCACCGCGGCTCGAAGCGCGCGTCTATCACGCGGTGCCGCCGAGTGAGCAGGAGCTGCGCTCGGCCATTGGGTCTCGTGACTGCCACACGATATTTGTACGATGTGTGCCAAAAGCCTCTCGGCAACTCAGGCAGCTTGTCTCATCAACAGGCGCTTCGGACGTGCGCATCACCAAAGTGCATTTCGTGGATTGGGGCAAGCAACATTTCTTCGGTCGCCAATCTAGCACAGTGTCATCTACCTGAACCGACTTCACGGTCACATTTAGGCCTCGAAGACGAGAGAGAAGCCTGCCTTGTGTGCGTTGGCACCTCCATTGTCAGAGAGCTTGACGGTGTCGAGAGCGAGACCGACGCTGCCCTTGACGCCAGTGCTGTGATGGATATAGTAGCAGCAAGAGTCAGCAAAACACACATCGAAGTGCGCAGCAACCAAAAGCTCAACACTCACGCAAGAGCTTGCGTGTAGCCGAGGCACAGGATGCCGGAGTTGTTGATCTTGGCCTTGATGAACGAGGCGTTGTCGAGGTATGTCTTTGTTCCAACTTCGAGGTTGACGTTGCTAGCAACGGCCTTGGAATCATAGGTGGCACGAGCGCTAGTCTCGATGTCCTGGTTCACACGGTGGTAGTAGCTGGCTTGGTAGGTGCTCAGGTTACCAAGACCGTGCAGGGTCACAGCGTACTCTGGAGCGTGGAAGGCAGCCGCGAGGTTGTAGCGAGACAGCTTGCCGTCACGAACGTCGTAAGCAGCCTCAGAGCCGAGAAGGAAGCCGTCACGGCCCAGGACAACATCGGCAGTGACTTGAGGACCCTAGGAGTACGCAAAATAGAGCTAGAAAGTCAGCTTGATGTCACGTCAACAAAATTGGCAGCAATTCCGCAGCGCTAGGAGACCGCGAGATAAAGGAATGGGGAAGCCTCGACAGCTTCCAGCCAAGATGAACGAATGACGCGCCGCGGCAGTGTCCGTAGTGTCTGCAGTGCAATTGCACTCACTGGCACAGGCTTCGCCTCGCCACTAGCCCCTGCTTCCAAAGCTGCCACACCTATGATGGTGCAGCGCCACCTTACTCGATGTGTTCCGACCCCACTCCAACGAGCACGACCGTTGAAGCGTGCGGAGAAGAGGGGTGGAGGTACAAATTCCCGCATGGGGCGACGAGGCCCAGTAGGCGAACCAGGCCGAGAAGGAGGCAAAGGCACAGAAGCAGCCGCAAGAGTTCGCGAAGCAACTTCTTCATCGTCCCTGTTCAAGAGGAGCGACGGCGACGCAGGAGTCTGGTACCCAGACGTCGATGGGAATGGGGGCGAGGGAGGCGGCAGGAAAGGTACTGCGTATATTGCACTGGAAGTTGATTCGCCGCTCTGAGATACGTTCGGAGCTGGAGCCTCGTGTGAAGCCGATGCAGCGGAAGCTCTCGCTCTCGTCTCGGCTCCCGTCTCGCTGCGTCCCCTGGCGTCGCCACGTTCCACATTGGGATCTAGATTCAGACGCGCCCTGGCGCTTACCTTGAGAAGATCCAAGTGTTGGCGAGTGTGCAGACCTGGCATCTTGTAGGTCGAGGTGAGCAGGAAGTTCTTCGCTTGCTTCTCGGGAATGAGAGTGGAAACCAGCTCAAGCTTGAGACCCTTGGCGATCTGGTTCTCCAATCTGTGATAAAGAGTGGTGCAGCTTAAATTTGAGCTGTGAAGGCGTGAACGAGTGCCACGTCTTTGCACTCACTCCACGTGGTTCCTCAGAACATTGCTGGTGAGCCAAGCTTGGGTGAAGGTGATGCCGCTCTTCTTGTCGGACCACTTAGCCTCGAGGTCTCCATTGATGTTGCCGCTCTTGGCATCGCGGTTACCAAGCACTCGGAATTGAACGCCGTTCGGTGCCTTTGTCTTCACCTCAAGGTTGCTTCCGTGGATGGGCCTGTCGTGAAGATGCACAGCAAGAACATCGAGAGTCAGCCCCTCACTCGTGCGCCCTTTCGAATCTCGTAGCCGGTCTCATGTGCAGTGCGTGTACGCTGCAATGGTGAGAGAGTCACCCCGCGACCTCCGCAGACTCTGGGAAAGCTCCCTCTAGCCTATAGGAGCGCCAAATAGCCTCATCAAGGATGCCATGCAGACGCTTTCGGCCACCCAGCGCTCGATTGACACTCCCGAACCCCTGCCAGCTGTGTGCTCCCACATTCTGATTGATGCATATACGCACAGGTCCTTGCCAAGGGTGTCGTTGGCCAGCTTGCCAAGATCCTTCCAGGAAGGTGGGACAGTCTGAACGTTGCTCATCTTTGAAAATTTGAGAGGTTGGGAGGTTGCGATTGCGCAAGGACAGAAGAATGCGATGGTGGACGGTGAGAGGGAAGGGAAGCTGATGCTGCCACGCGCGTGGTCCAAGCGTTTTCTGCGCCTCTCCTTCCTTCTTGCGCTGAAAGAACTCAAGACCCGCGCCTGGCCAGTCGAGTCCTAGCTAGGCAGGGCCTTCTTCAGGCACGCTGCAGCATGAGGCGGGGCACGAGATGCATGGCGTGACGCGAGTGCGCAGCCCCAGCAGCACCGGCCAGCACACGCGCACTCCAGTGTTGGGGAGCGTCGTCGGCTACAGCCGGCGCGCTGTTCAGACGCACGTGGCTCTGCTTAGAACCCCTCAGCGCTCTCATCACGACACCAAAGGACTAGAGCTATAATAGGTGCAGCGCAGCGAACGTGACCCTTCCGTCACGAAGCGGAGCGCCGCCAGGTGGGCATCCACTGATTTTGATTCACTGTTCCGGACTCATGACTGATCTTTTCGACGTAGAAACACACTTAGACTTGCTGAGTACGCGCGGACGAGCTTTCAAGACCTCAAGGAGGCGGCAGCGCGACATGCTACTCCAGCACACTGCCCACAAATGAAGCTGCTGCGCTTCGTAGACTTCAGAGCGAACAACAAGGAGGAAGCCACAGCTTGACCCTCACTTTGACTTACGCAACACCTGGCGTTCGACGAACCGGCACGATGAAATTGTGAGTCTTACTGGACTCATTCAAAAGTTGCTGGAATTCTGCTGCAGACCGCTGACCGCTCCTCCATGATGGTCCCTCACGTCAACAAAGTGCTCGATATCTAGATGACAGCGCGGTAGTGGAATGGAAGAGAGCGTACATTAATTACCGAGGGCTGAAGCGGCTGAGTGAGGCGGGCTGCACGGGAAACATGACTACAACGGTGACGCATGACTCATCCCCGCACCTTCTTGTGTTACGTGACAGTCAAACAGGTTGCTGTTCGGCACCAGACCCGCACAAGCCTCGAGCTACAAAAAGCTGCCACTTCCGAGTCCACCGGCTCGGCATTCGAAGGCTTGCGACGCAGAGCTCTCGGCAAAGGTTCGAGCAGCCACAGAGTCTCGGGAGTCTCATACGATGCCAGGAATACGCTTTCAGAGGAAGATGATGGTGCTGCTCGACCCCCTTTACGCGAGCGCGAGCGCAGCGGGCAAGAGCTCCCTCAGGTCAATCTCGCCACGACCGGATTAGCCATCGCTAGCCAGAGCACAGCCAGCGATGTCAACGCAGCGGACGAATTCGGACCTGACAGCGATGATACTCGCGTAGGTGTGGAGCCAGCCAAAGCTGGCAAGCTCAAGGGATCGAGGACGGGCCCATATGACAAACGTGATCTTGAGGCCCAAAGGCCGAACACTGCATCAACCCTGGCCAGTGCTGGTCCCTCACGCATTGCCGAGGCCTCGCTGAGAACGCCCGAGCCGGCACATTTCGGCTCGTCTGCTGAAGCACATCTTGGAGGCGCATCTACCCGAAATGCATCGCAAGACGCCTCCAAGTTGGCTGGGAATGGAAAGGAGGAGTTAAAAGGCTCTCGCAACAAGAAGGGAGGCAAGAAATGTACGCATCTCTCGCGACTTCTTTGCAACCAGAGCTGTTCGACTGACAAATTAGCCCACCTGTCGTGCTTCAGCTGAAAAGCACAGGGTGTCACTTGACCAACTCATTGCCGACAACTTTGACAACCAAGAGTCTAAGTTTTTCAGTGCGTTGGAGTTTGAGCACACGCGTATCGTCGATTTCTTTGAAGCGAGAGAGAACGAAGCGCACAAGAAGTTCGAGCTACTGGCACGGCAATTGCGTGAAGTAAGTGACGCACCAATCATGAATGCCGGAAAGATTCCGCTACCCAGCTGACATTCGTCACCGCTAGCTCGCTGACCATCGAAGAGAGTACAAGGCGATGCATCCGCCCAACCTCTCGGACAAAGTGGCAGACAAAATTGGAGTGGCCTCGATCATTCCAGTTGCTAAACGTCTGACAAGGGGTCTAGACAGCCCACGCTCTTCCTTGCCGCCGGCCGCTGGAACTGCTCTCTCTCCCAACGCCAAGAACGAGGGCAAGGTGGACCACGGCAAGCGGCGAGCAGGTGACGCCGGTGAGTCTCAGGACGAAGGCGACCGAAGACGGTCGCTGGCGTTGCGGCGGCTTCTGGACGCTGGCAATGACTCGGACGTCTGGAATGACGAGGAGCTACGAAAACAAAATCGTGCTGCTGCAATGTCCCACGATCCTCAGCGATACACAGGTGAGTTGCAAGCAGTCAGCCAAGACAGACTCTATCTGACATGGGTAAGTCATCCCAGCCGCCCGAAAGAAGCTCAAGGCTGCAGTGCTAGAGTTCTATCGAGGCCTCGAGCTTCTCAAGGTGAGAGGCGCTGGAAGGCAGCGCAGATCAAATGGCTGCAGGCTGACCCTCCTTTGAATTTTCGAAGAATTATCGCGTTGTCAACTCCATCGGCGTGCGCAAGATCCTCAAGAAGTTCGAAAAGGCAACAGGAGTACCAGGCATCAACGACGCGTGGTATCATGTCCACGTGTCCCGTAGTGTGCTTGTGACATCGGACAGCATCGAAAGGCTGATTAAAGGCACCGAGGAAATTGTGAGCGAGCGTCCTAGAATCTCAGCTCGCCCTGGCCGCTGATCATCATTAGTGACGCTCCATCGACAGTACAGTGCATACTTTGAACACGGCAACCGCAAGCGAGCTGTCGAGCGACTGCGGGTAAATGCCGGCACGGGTGGTGAAGAACATCATACGCATCACATGAGCGCCTCTCGAACAGGCTTTTATTTGGGGGTAGCAGTCTGTGCTGCCGTCGCAGGTCTCGTGGAAGCAGAGAAGCAGGGTGGTTCGCGATTCGACATTCCGCAGTGGGATCAGCTTTTGCGGGTGTATGGGGCACTCTTGTGAGTAGGAAGGCAAGCAACCTCGGCCATCATAAGTAGGCCTCTAAAATGCGCCTCTCTGCAGCTTGCCTACGTTATTTGCGCTTTTATTTGGGCTCAATTTAGCAACTTGGCACCGAGCACGGATAAACACCAGCTTCATATTTGAATTTGACGTCAGGCACGCGATGGATCATCGACAATGGTTTGAAATGTGAGCTTCGCAAGACTCTACCCACTGCTCTCGTCGTGTCACGGCTGAACAAAATGACTTTCCAACGGCACACTTCAGCCCGGCTTTCCTCCTGCTCCTTCTCGCTGTGGCGTTTTGGATCAGCTTCTTGAATCCTTTCCCTCGCGCCATCGCTCCAACGACCTGGCCCCTCGTCTGGCTTGTCATCGTCGTCCTCGTCCTTCTCAATCCGTTGCCGATCAATCTTCCCCACAGCCGGCAATGGTTCGTCAGGAGCTTGGTTAGAGTCTTCGCGGCAGGCTTGCTATTTGGGGTGGAGTTCCGGGACTTCTTCATCGGCGATGAGCTCAACTCTCTGGCGTGGCCAATATCCAATCTATGGGTCATTGGATGCGAGTACAACAAGAGCTGGCGGCCACCAACGTGCAATCCCAATGGAACTTTTTGGACAGCCGCTCTCTCGTCATTGCCTGCTCTACTTCGTCTTGGGCAATGCATCCGGCGTTTTGAGGATAGCAAAAGAACAGCATATCTTCATCTGGTGAACGCGGCAAAATACACAGCGGGGGTCATTTTCTATTGGTCTTACCTAAATTACAGATATCACGGCAGCGGCAGGCAGCGCGACCTTATTTTTTGGTGTTTCTTTGCTACTCTATACAGCCTGTACGCCGGATCGTGGGATCTTCTGATGGATTGGTCGGTGTTGCGACCTCGTGCAAAGCACTGGATGCTTCGTGATGAAATCACCTGGCCACCAGCTTTCTACTATTTTGCCATCATCTCCAATACTTTGCTCCGTTTTAGCTGGACCATTTATCTCTTCCCTGGACCGGCATCCGCAACACTCAAAGTCTTCATCATTGCGCTGCTGGAGGCGCTTAGGAGGCTGCAATGGAACGTGTTCAGATTGGTGAGCTTAAGTGCATCGATGAGCGTTGGCGATCCGGTCTGACACAGCCCTATCGGCCTGCCACGCACAGGAGAACGAGCATCTCGTGAGTGAAACACGCAGAATTCCGAATCTCTGTAGTATCGTTCTGATGCACTATGTCGTCTCTCACGCTTCAGGGAAATGTGGACATGTACCGCACTACGCGGGAGACACCTTTGCCATACCGGATCCCTGCTGCAGACGCAGTCGACGAAGTTGATGACCTGCCGGCCTCCAAACGATGGCTCCCGCTTCTCGCACTTCCAGCAATTCGTAAGCTTCGACGGAAACAAGCCGGAGAGGTAAGCACAGGGGCGGACTCGGAGTCTTCTGACGAGCCCGAGCAGGCTTCACGCCCGCCTCCAGCTAAGGTCTTTTCGGGGAGTCACAAGGCGCAGAAGACATCTGCGGTCCTTCCCATCTCTACCGAGCGTCCGCAGGGTCAGCGGTCCGTCGAGGTCGCGCGTTCGGAGCGTCAAAATCAAGGTGCACCTGTACTCAGCAAATCGCGTCTGTTGGACAAGCTTCACGATAAACTCGTCCCAGATCGAGGCGGATATGCAGTTCAGGGGCCGGGCATCACGGATCAAGGAGCGGCGCACGGTGCTCAAGCTCGGGACTACCAGCCTAGAGCCGTGGAGGTTGATGGTGCAAGTCGGCTCAGCACTGATGATGGTGATTCAGACGCTGCACTGGATGATAGTGATCGCTGATAGGCCAGAGCCCGCCTCTGGACTGAACGCGGCAGGTGCATCTGCTCATACTGGCACGGTTTGCAATGGATTACATTGAAATTTGCGCACACATACGACGTGACTCAAACGGAACGCGACATGAGGTGCAAATACCCTCAACGGAACAGAGTGCGCACAACTTGGCTCCTTGATGGCGAGAGTGAGGGTCAAGCTCAGTCTCCGCGCGGCAGAGGGAGGACAGGCAGGATTTTGACTCCTTCCTCAGCCAGAAGAACCGATGCAGCGGAGTAAAACTGAATGAAGAGGTTGCGCGCGCATTTGTGAGTGCTGTTGGCTTTTTTTTTTTTTTTTTTCGATTGGGTCAAGTGCGCCACGCGAACGCACCAGTGTGACGCCTACAAGAATGAACAAAGCACCTCCGGTCTTCATGAGGTTGATGGCCGGAAATTCTTTGAAGCCGACTCCGAGCACAATCAGGGCTATGACGATGAAGAGGGCTGCTGAAGAGACTGGAGCTGCGGTCTTGAAGGACGCAAGAAAGATGATAAAGACTGGAACGAATGAGCAAATGAACACGACCGCTAAGGCCTATCAAATGTCAAGAGATAAGTGACGTAAACAAATCTGGTCAGCTCGTGTGGCCGCTTCTACAGAATTCGAAGACGTACATTGTAAAGCTCTTTGGTACCAAGGGGGATATTGCCCTCCGCTTCCATGACGTAAGCAGCCTGAATACCAGTCCAGGGAAGGTTTACTGGCAAATTGAAGGGACAAACATTGTGAGCGAGCTACCTTCCGTGCTGCTATCGCTCGTCCTGCATCCTGCTCACCCAAGCTTGTACCTCCGATAAGCCCACCGAGAGATCCAGCAGCAACACACAAGAAAGTGTTGCCCTCGGCAAATGCAAAGACCATTGCCGTCAGCAGTCCAATACCTCCGAGTGGAAGACCGACATTGAGTCCGATGTGAGGGCTTGTTAGACCTCGATGGCCGACAAATACTAGACCCAGAATCAATAAAGAGGCGCCAATACCAATCGCAAACAGAGGGAAAGGGCTTTGAAAAGGGGTGCGGGCGTGCAGGGTGGTCAGTCTCGACAGTCAATTTGGTCCTAGCCTTCTCTGCATGCTGAGCCTTCTCGAGAGCAAATGACAAAAGGGCCCCTTGTAGTGTAGTGAGCAGGCTAGCTCGGTTCCGCTGTTTGAAGGCGCGCGCCTTGCGAGATCCGCAGGGTCCCCCGCCCACAAGCTTGGTTCAAAGGCTCTACTGCGCTGTCGACTCTGCTCAAGCTGTACTCACTTGGCGATCCTACGATGATAGACAGGCAGACCGGGCTGCTGGGAGCCGACTTCGTGCCCACCAACGGTAGTAGTCTTGGTCAGCCTAGTCGAGCCTGCCATAACATGCTCATCGGCATGAGGGTCCGCTTCCAGACCCCATTGTTGCTTTAGCGTGCGCGACATTGCGAATTTAGCAAGGAGCGAGAACGATTGTCGATCGTGATAAGAGGAAAAGGCGCGAGGCGGCGCGGATGTGTGTGAGAGATGAGATGGTCGAGTCTCGGGTCAGCAATGTGGTTGCAATCTGTGTACTGATAGTTGCTAGAGAGCAACTCCAAGAGCACACACCTGTTGGCCCAAGGCAGCAAAGATGTGTCCTACGGCAGTCTTCCTCTGCTTCATTTTGCGCTTTCGTCTGAGTACCGCCGAGCGGGCCGGTCAACCACTCGTAACGGGACCCTCTGCTGGCTACTTGGCATTTGGGCAGTAAGTAGCTCAAGAAAGAACCGAAGCCCAGCGGAAACCCCCTCGCCGTCATTTCCGTCTCCTGTGCGACATTCTGATTGTGTGGAAAGCTAGTGGGGTCATTGACTCATCAGTGTAGTATCTCCTTCAAGTCGTACGGCTGAACACCCAGATTGCTCCGAACCACACCAAGTGACAGTCACGACCTGCTGCTCGTGCACTCGCGCCTCGATTAGTGTGAGTCTTCGGCTCCATGTCCCCTTGGTGTTACGGTGCTGGCTGGAGGACCCTCTCCTCCCACTTACCCCGCACTTTAGCGTGGCACATAAGCTCGATACAGTGCCTCGTACGGCTAGCGGGTCCGTACACGACATTTCCGATGCATGCGTACGCGCTACATTTTCCCATGCGGGCACAACGAGGCGGCGGCATGCCTCCACAACATGCAGAGAGATACGGAAAAGCCGCAATGCCAACGATCGAACGGCACATCCTCTGCCAGAAAGTTTGAGTGGGAAAGTGAAGCTGATATGAGCAATTGAGGGTCAAGAGGAGGCTTATTCGGTTCCTCCCCCTTTTTTTACGTTGCGTCGAGGACCTGCGGATAGGTTGCCTGACTCGGCTGACCCTCCGTGTGGCTGATCAAAATGGCCATAGAGAGAGTCAATATTCACAGTGCGATTGAATTGTTCGGTAGCCAAGCCGGCACGCAGAACGGCCAATTTTGTGGGGCTTCACCTTCTTGGAGGAGGTCCCTGATAATGTGGAGTCTATATGCATCCATGAGATGAGCTCTGCGTCTGTCTCGTCTCATCCACGTCTTGGCTACTCGAGGTTGGTCCGTGGTAGCTCCGCTCGCTCTCATTTCCAAGCAAGAGGGAGTACGGCTGAGTTGACCCTGTTTCTCGCCCGTCTCAATCAGGGGAGGGGCCTTCGAGTCAGGTCTCAGCACAAGCCGCATCGATAGTCAAGACTCTCTCTCTCTAAATGCAAAAAGCCCACAAGATCCAAATGGGCGGAGCAGTGCAAGGCTAGTCTTGTTTATTGGTAGAGATCGTTATGATTGGTGAGCCTCGACATCCTCTCTTTTGCAGACGTTCGCTCCCCTTCTCACATCGCTTCCAGCTCAATTTCATCGCTCTCACTTGACAAGCAACTCTGCCGCTCCCCACTCAGCAAGATGTCAGTCGTTCAGCATAACGAAGGAAGCTCGCACACGGAGAAGCATCTCCACGAGACGGAGGCGCAACAACCTATGAGCGCGCGAACTGCCACCAACGGCGATGGCAAGGAGTATGCTGGTGGAGAGAGCATGAACCGATGTGAGTCCAAAAGTAGGGCAGGAGAAGAGTTGGCACTCGACAGTACGATAGCCACATCCGAGCGCAACTCGATCTACAGTCGAGGTTCCTACTCTCTTGTGTCTTTCTTTGCTGACAGCTTCGGATTGCGGATGGCTTGACTGCCCTCGCAGACATTACGCCGGGTGGGCACTTCGCCAACGATGACCTGATAGCTATCGGAGCATCGCACCGCAAATATGCCAATCCTCTACCCCTAGGCGCAATGTCCTTCGCAACAACCACGCTTGTTCTCTCGCTCTATAATGCCGGGGTGCAAGGAATCACCGTTCCCAACGCGGTCTTGACTTTTAGTCTCTTTTACGGAGGGTTCGTGCAGTACCTCGCTGGGCTTTTGGAATTCGCAAGCGGCAACACGCTCGGTGCTAGCATTGTGAGTGCGACACGGCGCACAGACAGGGACCTGGGCTATGGAGCATGAGGCTGGTTCGATCTGACGGGCGCATCTTAACGACCTCGCCTCGAAAGTTCTGCTGCTATGGCATGTTCTGGTGGGGTTTCTCAATGATCTTCATTCCGGTGAGTCGAGCTGCCCTCCTTGTCCAGAGCTGAAGACCCTGGCTGATCAGATCGGACGCAAAACAGTTCTTTGGAGAGATGGGAACGTACGATGGCGTTCCTGGAGTATACTCCATGAACGGCGCAAATGCTGCCGAGGCAGAGAATGCAATTGGCCGTGAGTCTAAATGGGAAGTCTAGGGCTTTAGATGTTGCTGTGGCGCTGACAACCGGCGTGCGGATTGTTCGCGCTCAGTTTTCCTATTCATCTGGCTGGGCAGTGAGTCAACAAAAGAGATCGATGGCGCAAGAGTAATTGCTGAAGCCGTCCTTGCTTGCCGACCTCAGTCACTCTTGTGTTCACAGTCGGTGCTATGCGCTCCTCGATCACGCTCATCGTCTTGCTTGTTCTGCTCGACATTACCTTTTTGCTGCTCGGATCCTTCTACTACACCGGCAATACTGCATTGGAGCGTGCTGGAGGTGGTTTCGGTATCGCGACGGCCATAGTTGCCTATGTGAGTCATCGCTTTGACCATGTGCCTTGTGCTGCTGGAGCGCTCATCTCAGTCCAAGCGTCATGCCACGCAGTACCTGGCAATGGGCTCGTTCTTGACGCCTGCCACGAGCTACTTTACCCTTCCCCTCGGAAGCCTTGCCGTTAAGGAGTGATGCTTTTCATCGAGCCAACCGAATCTCGGGGCTATGCTTTCTGCACTGGTCGTGGCCGCGTCGTAGCGCAGTGGTTGTCGCCGGTACACGTCCAATGCTTGAGTTGTCCTTCTCAGCGAATTGAATGCTCGTCACAACGTCCGTCGCGCTATCGGATGATGACCGGCGAGGTCGATCTCAAGTTAAGTGAATATTGCGAAATTGTCCATAAAGTACACGCTTCCTGATTCAGACTACAGTCGCAGGCTTAGCGCAAACTAGCCATCAAGCTGGCCCAGCCGTCAGCGCCGGATTGACTTTGGTGAGGCTGCGCGGTAGTCTCCTCGGCCGAGGGCCGCGAAGAGTTGCTGCCACTTCCAAAGGGACTGGTGTCCAGATCAGCAAGGTCCAGCCAACCCTCCAGAGGCACAAAAGGCACAAAAGCGTCCGAAGGTCCTTCCAGTGATTGTAGAATAGCGTCAAGTGCATCGTTGCCGCTGTTTTGCTGCGAAGCCAAGTGGGCGCCGGCAGTGTTCGCAGAAGCTGGCCAGAACGCATCGCCTGAAGCGCTGTCGGACGCAGCAAAGTTGGTCGACACGTTCCAGGCCTGGGGGTTCTGAGTCGCGTGAGACAGACCACTCGTTTCCTCCGCTCGGCTGATCGGAAACGGTGTGGTAGCAGCTGACGCATACTCAGGAAAGAGATCTGCAAAGCTCAGGTCGCCCGGACGGAGCTCAATGCCTGCAGGACCACCCGTGCCGTGTTTGGTGTGATGTCCTACGCCCAAGCTCGAACTCGGCGGCGAGGCTCCTCTCTCCGGTGCGGTGTAGAGGCCCGAGGAAGCGCCAGCCCAGGTGTCAGCGGCGGCCACGGCCTGAATTGGCTGTAGCAGCTCGCCCTGAGACTCGGGCCGGCTCAAGACCGGCGCCGCCCAGTTCTGAAGAGCAGTGGACTGCCCTTCTAACAGATCACCGCGACTAGGATACGACGGGGCAGTGGAAGACGGAGCAGACAAAGTGGCGGTAGTTGGCCGAGATGACAAAGCTAGCAGTGATTCGGGTGTTGCGCCTGGCTCGAATAGGTCGGATCGCGTCGTTACGCTCGGACTGTTATCTGTGCTCGTTGCCGCCTCGCCTGGCCGAGAAAAGACTCCTGCTTGAGTCGACCACCTCGGATTGTACTCGCCGGTCGGCGGTGCCCCACGCCTCTCTGCGATGCGCTTCCAAGTCTCCATGATTCCAACGAGACCGCGCACGAGATGAGCCCCTGCTGCGCCCAAGTTGGCCTCGCGAGCCGTGTTCGCCTGGCCGCAATTGACCGCCCAGACGGATTCGAGTCTGCGTGCGACTTCAGAGAAGAGGACAAAGTGCGTGGTAGCTCGCTTGTGCATTCCGCCCCACCCCTTGAGCCGTGCAGCTGCATCTTCTGTGTAGGACTTGCAGACGAAGACGACGTTGGCCACAAGAAATACCGGAGGCATGGCACGAGCCGAGCGACACGTCGACGAAGCGAGCTGCACAAAGGAGCCCAAGGCTTCTTCGAATCGGTCAATTTTGGTAAAGCCAAATCGATGCAGTAGCTCTCCGATGGGGCCTTGACTACAAATGCCGGCGATGATGAGACTCATAATGTCCTCGCCCTTCTTTTGGGAGACTGGCCGGTTACTGAGACGCCTAGCTGCGAGAGCATCCGAGGAGGGCGTCGTGCTCGTCGAAGTGGCGCCGTCTGGAGATTCCTTTTCGCCGCCAGTCGCCTCGTCGCATGATTTGGCTTGAGACGATCTGTCCTTCCCAATGAACGGGTCCTCAGCCTCAAGTTCTGCCTTTGCGGCAAAGATGGCGAACCACATGCTAAGGTTGTGCAAATTCGAGTCGTGCACTCCAACGTAGAAGTTGAGCATTTCGATCATAAAAGCAAGGGTGTTGTGTGTCTCGTTCGTGTTCAGATTGTCAGGCAACCAGGTCAACAATCGCGCTAGCCGAGGGCGACAGATGCAGACGATGCATCAGCATATACAGGAGGTGAAGAGCTCGACAAAACTCACCTTTCGCGAGTGCGGCTTCGTCCTTGGCGATCTCTGTTTCTTTCTCGTGCTCCTCAAGGGAAGAATAGTGGTACTGCTGACTTTGTTTTGGCTTCATGATGATCCGACAACGATCGCGACGGATGAGCATCCACTTGTATCTGAGTGCCAAAGAGTACCGGCCAAGCAGAGGCGGTATGAATGGAAATTTGAGAATGAACGTCTCCGCAGCCGCTGCAATCTCTTCTGCGTCGTTGGACGCGCAGGCTTGTCGCGACAATCCGTCGGCGTGCACTTGCACTGTGTCCGGCACGTTGAACGGCATCGTCGCCAGTATTGGCGTCCCCAAATCGGGATCCCCACCCAGTAGAACCATCATCGCGTCGTCGACCTCGCTTGTAGCGGTGGGGGACCACGGATCGTGGCCGATATCCCGCTCGTTCTCAGCCGCAATGAGCGAGTACCATTGGCAAGCGTCCCACAGCAATGGCGCCAACAAGCGTGGATTTGGCGTTTCTCGTCGTTGATAAATGCGTCGACACATCATGTGCAGGCGTTGAGGTGCCTTGTCGAGCTCGATACACTCCGCGATGCGTCGAGCAGTCGCCCCGAGCGTCGCAAGGCCAATACCACCCTCAGGTGCGCATGCGCCAGGACTCATGCTGGAGGCTGGCAGTAGCACAAATGGCATATACTGCGAGATTAGCTCGAGTGCGAGGACCGCGTGTCGGCAAAAAGGCCTGCTCAAAAGCACAGCTATGCCGTGCGCGTGTACCGACGCTTCCAAAGCGCACAGACGCTGCTTTGTCGCCTCGGGATCCGAGCGAGGCGCGGAGGGTGAATCTGAAGCCCTCAGCGCAAGAATGTATAGCACGGCTAATAGCAGCGCTGTGGCTTGCACGGGATCGTCGAGATGCGCAGCGCGCACGAAAGACAGCGTAGGTATATGCGGGTACATGAGTCGGTGGCCCATCAGGCTGAGAGGGCGGCCCGCTTATGCCTCAGCGTACGTGATGAGTGTCAAATCTAGACTGACCTCCGCACTCACTGCTCCTCCAATTGCTGACTGAGACCTTCGTCGACAATGTCCGCAGGGTCGAGAGGAATCCTGACTCTCCGATCCGCAGGCCTAGCCAAGCCAGAGCCCATGTCGCGCCCAAAGCCTGGGTAGGAGTTCAAGACTTCGCTAAAGAGAAGATATGGATGGAAGCTGCTGTTGATCACTACCTGCTCGTGCGGCTTGCGTCGTCGGCGCTTCGCCACTGATACAGTGCTGGCCGAGGTGCCCTGGGCTGCTCCGCGTTGCTCCTTCTCAGAAGCCGAGTCGGACGGGCCTGGTGCAAGCGCAGCCGCGCCGTTCGTCGCATGACCGTTTCCGCCCTGTTTGCCCTCTGCAGCTGGAGCAATCGGTTCTGGCAGCCACATGAGATTTTGAATAGCTTCGCCTTCTCTACTATCTTTTTGCCCTTCTTCGACGGCGCCATCCGACGCAATCGAAGCAACTTCATCATCCTCCGGGCCGGCATCTTCCTGCACGCTCCCACGTTTGGCTGGTGAAGGATGGCGTCAAGCACGCACGTTGAGCTTGACCTGCTTACCAGCCTGCCATCTTTAAAGACTCACCGTCGTTCTTGCTTGGTAGTTTTCGGACACGCTTGCGATCGCCATCCCACACAAAGCACTCGATCTGCAATACGCTGCATCGGTGACACCTCTTGGCAGCCGGCACTGGCTTATCCTTGCTGCTCTCGACGTAAATATCCGGCAACTCGCACCTGGTCTTCTTTTGTCTGCACGATAAACACGATCTTCTGGCATACGTTCGATGGGGTCGCTTAGTGGAGCCAGATGCTCCGGTTTGCGCATTATCAGCGCGGATGACACTGCCAGAAGGATCAGAAGAGGATGAGGATGGATCTGCTGACCCCTGCATTGGATTCGGTGCTGGTCGAAAAGCCATAGCGGCTAAGATTGGCCTTTTCAGCGGCCTCGAGCAGGACAGATAGCTGTCGAGACTGTCGTTGCAAGTTGAAATTGGTAAGGTAATCACCAACGTAAGCAGGAAGGGGCGGCACACTCAACTCTTAACTGTGTGACTCTCAAACCTGAATCTTGACTCGTGACTGTGCAGCTTAGCGGAGCTCGAGTCACAAGTGTCCAAGAAATGCACGCATACATGCACAGTGAGCACTTACGCCCGAGGTGAGGCGCTGCACGTGCTGCATGACAGCAACCGCGTCGCCGCTGCTGATGCAGGCACAATCGACTCGTCGATTCTGATTGCGATCGTAAATGCTGAGCACGTCTAACGCAAGCCAGAAGGGCCGTCGATGCACCCACCGCTGTAGCTCGTACCTGTGAGCGTCGCAAGCTGTGCTCAAGTTCACATACACAGCAGTCGCGAGTCTTTATTGCGATCGCTGAGCCGGGAAGCCCCGCAGAGCTACACCAACAGTCGCACACTTTTAATCACGAGACCATCGAGCCGCTGCGCGCTGACCGAGGACACTGTGACTAGCATCGAAGTGATTCGCCCTCGCCTGCCTTTCGGGGCGCACGGATTTTGTGCATTGGCAGGCAGGCGGTCGTGGGTCCGAATCCGCTTGGACTCCAGCTGAGAGCCAAGCGTGCGAGTGAGGCCAGCTCGCATTACAGAAGAGCTTCTCATACATGTGCGTCCCAGACGTGCTAGTCAGGAGCGAAAGGCTCAGATCGTATTGCGCAGAGTATCGTGAGCTCTCGAGCTCGTGGAGGGGGCAGCGAAAGGGGGGATGAGAGAGTATCGTGCTTTGACTCAAAAATGCGACGAGCTAAATCGCAGCGCTTATGGCAGGACGAAACGTAGATTTGCTCGTGGAACTTTTTGTCGCGGGTACTGATGAAGGCCGTGCGTGCGCCCATCGACTTTCAACGTTGAAGCCGTACTTGCCACCGTCGGCTTGGGCTCAAATTGAGCGTGATCGGCAGCCTTGTTGACTCCTTTGTTAAGTTTCTAGGCTCATTCATCTGCATCGCCATCGTCACCCTCGTGGGCCTTGTAAAATGCCCTCAAAGCCTCCTCTGCTTCCTTGTACTGCACTTTGACCTCCTTAAGAGTAGCAGTCAATTTCTCCAAAGCGACTTCTTCCGTAATCTCCGTCGCACCGTCAGGCTCAACTTGCTTGCCATAGTGCTGCATGTTTTCGCAGGAGTCGCGTACTTTCGACACGCCGACTGCTGCAGATGATCCCTTCAAGAAGTGACCCAAGGTGGAAAGCTCGAGCAGGCTCTTTTCCTCGCTACGGGGGAGACAAAGCAGGAGAGGTGAGTGGTCAGCTGTCTCAGCACATCAGAGTCGAGAAGTAACGTGCTTCGCTTCGCTTGTCCATTGGCACCTGAACAACAGCTACATCGTGACGACTTACAGTGCCTTGTCCATCTTGACAAATGTAGCCGCAGCCTGATCAAAGTAATTCCAGACGATTTCCCGAGAGAATTCCCTATCGTCCTCATCGTCGTCCATCTCGAGCAGTTGGCTGAAGATGTCCATGTCTATGATTTCTGGGTTGATTGAGTCGCCCACATCTGCGCCGCCGCCCGGAGGTGAGGAAGGCGGAGAAGAGGTGGATGCAGCCTGAGAAGCGGGGGAAGACATATCGGGCAAGACGTGAGGTCAGGTGGTCTTGTTTGGAGGCTTGGTGAGAGGAAGACACGAGTGCTCGAGATATTGCCGCTTTTGTAGCCTGGCACGAGCCATGCAGAGCTCGTGATCACTCGACGTCAGGCGCGAGGCTTGGTCACGCCAGTCCCATACTCCTAACGCCGAGGGTCCCTCATTGCGCCTGCAGCGCCTCCCGAGCAGCAAGTGTTCGCCTGAAGCTCAGCAAGCGGAAGAAAAGCGGGCGGCGCAACGACGTTTCGGCCCTAAAGCATGTCAGACGACGATCGTGTAGTGCAGCTCGAGGGATGGTGATGTGCGCCCTCGTTCCGCCACGTGTTTGTGGTGATCCTCTAATAATGGCATGCCCAGGCGCAGCCATCAAAGGGCTGATGCGCAGTCAATTGCACTGACTCAATCCACACGTGGTGGCAGCAGCAATCTGTTGCACGTTGGTCAACACCCGCCCACCTCGATCGTCGTCGCCTAGCTGAAGCTCCCCTTCCTTCTCTCTCTCTCTCCCTCCCGCCCCCCTTTCCTGGTCCAAAAATGACGCCATCCAGCTAGCATTGTCCGAAGCAGCTCGACAGCATGAGCAAGCCCGTCTCGAAGGCTGCTACTCAGCTCGATCTCGCCAAAGTAGCAAACCCCTTTTTGAGTGATCCCTAACAGTGATCGAGAGCCGCCGCTCTCGGATCGGTCATCGGTCGACTACCCGCGGATCCGACGCCGTTTTGGAGGTCCTGATGCTCATTTGTTTCGGCTGCCCACGTCCACCAAGCATGCTGCAGCCTCGCTGATGAGCATGTCATTCAAGCGGTGCAGCCCACGTGCCAACCCCAAATCTCTACGCCAAGCGAGCGTGAGAGCAGCTCTTGCTGCGCTGAACCCTCTCACAGTAGCTAGACCGAGCAGAGCAAGTAGGAAGCCCCCCCCCCATTCGAAGCGCCAAGTGTATGAGCCAATTCGTTTCAGCTCAGTACTACACTTACATTGGCGTCTGTCATGGTGAGACGATTGGTATTGCTCGGCGCGCGGTCGGAGCTAGAACGGAGAGTTGGAAGCTTTTTTGCTCGTGAGACGTTTGGCCGCGACTGAGTTGACTATATTGCCGTGCTTCCTCGCGATGATGCGAAGAGCCGCGGGTCTTGGTGACGAATCACGAGTGTCGATGGTGAAGGGACGATGGGGCGAGACGGCCTGTTGTCTCGTAATTGATCAAGGTGCTTGCTTGATGATGGTGGTGCTGATATACGGCAATCTCATCAGTCCTTTCCGAGCGCGGGGACCAGTCTCGAGAAGTTTGCAGAAGCCAGCCACCCATATCACAAGCATACATGTTGCTGGCCTGCGCGCTCGCACATCTCACCTTCGCAGCCACGCACGCGCCACCGCCGCGCAGCTCGATCGCGTCGACGTCACTTGGATTGCGCGCCTGTCATGCATCAGTGGCATTGAGCGGCACATCATCATGGTATATGCAGCACATGCGCAGCTCTGCGCAATAGCAAGCCACAACGACAATCGGAGCTTGACTCGAGAAATAGAGTAGGCGTGAATCAAATCTTGAATCACGAATGTTCTTAATTCGACCAGATGCTGCTGTGAGCTCCCCCAATCAAGCCTATACAAACGTACGTGTTGCTGCAGATGCTGCATGTGGAGTCTCGATTGTGCATCGCGGGGCTGCTTGACCGAGCACCCATGCTCTCATTTCGGATCACATTCGTGTTTCACAGCATTCGTGGTTGTGATGACAATTTCTAGGTACACAAGACTCGTGACTGCATGCAGCCATCCAAGCTGACTCTACTTCCTGACCCGTGTAGTGGAGCCAGTATCGGAGTATAGTACGCGCGAACCGCGGGTTGCGCTGGCCGAACCGTGTCGGTGCGGCTCGGAGCTCATCCGATTGGACTCTACGAAGACTAAGAAAGTCCATTCACTGATTGTGTATCATACGGGTCTTCTGATGATGGAAGACCAAGCTTGAAAATCGAGAAGGTCCCTCATCTGTGCGACCCGCGCGGGTCAGCTCTCGAGAACCAGATACCTTGGATCAATCGCAGTTGAGTGTTGCAGCTATCGCTGCTTATTGCGAGGAGCGGTCGAGGTGTATGGCCGAACAAGTTGGGGAGCGAACCAAGGAGCTCTGCTTGCTGTGCGAGAGTTCAAGCATGTCAGCAGTGACGTGAACGAGAAACAGTTTGGAGATTTGCAAATAGTCAGTAGGGATTTTAATTGCAAGAGCTACATTGGCGTTGATGACTTGGTTGATCCACAGCTGCGAAGCGCCGGCACCTCGTGTTGCGCATATCCGAGAGCCGAAAGCCATTCAGTTGGCCGCCAGGCCAGGTCGACCACTAAGTCACGAGTGACTTCAGTTGGGACTGATGACGGTATCGAGGAATCGAAATATGGCAATGATGATGTGTTTACCACTTTCGCCATGCGCCATTCGTGATTCCATGTCAGTCACACTTAGGATCGCAGGCGCTGCTTGCGAAGATCCAGAATTACCCTGCGGCTTGCCTCACGTGATATTGATCTGTGCATGAGTTGGGCCCTCCACTCACAGCATGTGCGCGCGTTGACGTCACCCACGCAAGCGTTTGATGCAGCCAGATCAAACCAGCAAGGCAGGCAAAGGAGCTTCCCCCCTCCCTTGAGCTTGTCGTGCGACAGGAACAGCTCTTGACTTACATTACTTTCATCACGCATTCGCGATCCGACACACGACCCAATTGACGACACCTTCCATTTCCAACAGCACCCTCGAACGACTCATTGAAGATGCCTTGGCAAAAGACTTTTACGCTCGCTTCAAGAGGCAAAGGCTGCCACTTGGTCACCTCGGAGGTGGTCAAACAGATCGATGAGGGTCTCAGGAAGACGGACGTAGGGATCTTGAATTTGTTGTGAGTGTTGGCGCAGCGAGAAAGCATGAGGAAGCAGGATGTCAAATGGCAAGAACTACAGGTAGTAGTCAAAGGCACACTTTAGAGCTTGAGGGACCAGGCTTCCAGCGGTCCTCCTGGAGCGGATGTTCCAAGTGAAAGGGCTCGGATGAGAATCACATATGCGGGCGGACTCCGAAGGCAGGCAGACCAGCCTGCTTAGGAAGAGGGGGTGGGGGAGGTGTATAGGGGGAGAGGGGCGCTTCGGCGCGTGCTTGCAGCGCCGCCAACAGCCGCCAGAGCGCCAACCATCGATCATGAAAGGACCTTCACACGAGCGGTGGTAGCCGGCTCTGGGTAAGGAAGAATCAAGTCAGGGGGTCAAGGGATGATCCTACAGAATGCTGTTGTCGCTCCACGAATGCAACAAGACTTGGTCCTGATGCATCGCTTCGCTTTCCCGTCTTTACAGCATCCAGCACACTTCTGCCGGCTTGTCTCTGAACGAGAACTTTGATTCAGACGTTCGAAAGGACATGGAGATGGTGTTTGTGAGTAACCAACACCTCTTTGTGCTCAGTCACTTGTGGCTCAAGGCTCAAGGCTGGCAAGCGCTTCCATTTTCGACTTCAGGACCACCTTGTGCCCCAATCCTTGCCGTACAGGCACACTGACGAGGGACCGGATGACTCGCAATCGCACAGTCAGTCGGTTCTTGCAGGTAGCAGCATCTCCATTCCGATCTCGCACGGCAAGCTTGCCACGGGTACTTGGCAGGGCATCTATCTAATGGAGTTCAGAGCTGCAAAGCACAGCAGAAACATTGTGGCTACCATCATTCCATGAGGTCACATTGGTCCAATCAAGTAATCTGATGCTTCCTAGGTTGCTTGTTCGCACGCTGATGTTCGAAGAGAGCGACCTCACGCTCCACATCGTCACGGTTCCGGTCGCGTCTCGTGTCGCATCGCGTAGTCGTGAGTTCGATTTCTCTGCTGCCCGATCTCGTCTTTCTGCCAGCTTGAGCGAGGCCGCGTCTGCGAATTGTGATTGTATCACGTACACTCGCCACCCTTCAAATCGGGTTAGGCGCCCGCCCATTATCTGCAGGAACCAGCTACCCGAGGTCTCTCAAGGGAGAAGTCTGAAAGCGACAAGATGGGCTCACCGCCCACGGCATCTTTAACAATGCTCTTGCATTGATTGCCTGGGATTCTCGCGACCTGTACGAAGGCGTCTTTGTTCCGCTCGATGAAGCTGTCCTTACTGCGCAGCAATACTTCCCTCCAGACTCAGTCAACATTTGTGTCTGTACACCTGTCGCTTGCTTCAATGAGGATGCGAACGCCAGCTTGCCTGCCGCTAGCAGCTCTGGGGCTGGCCAACGATCGCACGTTCCATGAGCGCCAAAAGCACGATTGATGCGACTTTGCGACGGAGCTGCAGTCGTGAGTCTAGGGCGTCAAGCACAGCGTGTCTACATGCATGCTCCTAGTCAGCAAGTCGTGTCGCAAAAGTTGCGTAATCTCGTCGAGACTTCCTTACGACTCACTGTGCTCTGCGAAGCTCGCTGCGATGCAGTGGTGCAGCATATCTTTCAATTCGATAGTCAGCAAGGCGGCCCTGAGCGGGTGCTTGCTGCTTGGGCGATTGGGGCATGCCACGGCTAGAGTACGTCCACCTGGCAGTCAGTATACGTTATATTATCTGAAGCAGACATCAGCCTGCCCGTCCTCAACAGCGGTCACGAACGCTTGGTTGCAACTTGCGTAGTCCGCTCACACTCGTGACCCGTGACTCGCCTTGACCTGCACTCAAGACCTATACGTGACCATCAAGAAACGTACCGCGCTCACGTTTTTGCGAGCGAGCACCCGAAAATGCAAGAGTCGGCTATCACACATAATCCCGCATCTAATTGCTGGATGGGGATTGGAACATATCCCCGAAGAGCGGTCGCTACGCCTTGCTCGGCCCCTCGGTGGTTACATGTATACTGCGGGCGCAGCATGCGAGCCTTACGAAGCCTCTATACACACGATTTTACCAACTCTATTCGACTGTGCATGTAATGATGTTGGCCCATCTTTGCGCCATGCAGAATTTGAACTCGAGTGTGAGTGGGAGCGTTGACTCTAGTTCTGTCTCGCACATCTCGATTAGGCTGACCCTTGCGGAGATCTCACCCGATCCAGAGCCTCTGCGGATGAAAGGAATCGTCGAGTCGTAAGTGTTGAGCTCAATCGCCAAAGAGCGAGTGATTCAAGATTCGCATGCCACATCGATTGGAGTGACCCAAGCGTGGACCGGGCGTTGCGTGCTGTCATTCGGCGCCTTGCTGCAGTTGGCGCATTCAGCCACCTTAGCGCGTCCGAAATGCGCCCAACAGCATGAGAGGACGCGATGGTTAAACACCGACGCGTGCTATTTTACATCCGCGCTTTGGACAGGCGCGCACTTCCGACGAGCCCTGCTCATGCTTCTCTGATGATGCCCACATACCTGATTGTAATCGCAAATTGCTTTCTTCGTAATGCTCGCCTCGCCGTCAGCGAGAGCAAAATTTTTCAAGTGAGGTGCTACGAGGTACAAGGTTCTGGACCTGCATATACGCCAGGCACCCTTGCGCGACAAGTCCTTGGCGCCTGACGCCCAGCAGCTGCAAGCTATGGGCTGTTGGAAAGGCTCAGCAGCACGTATGCATACATTCTTGAGAACGCCTGCTGGTCGATCATGAATGCCCATTACTCACACTGCTCCCTATTCCACCAAGCTGTGACATCATGGCGGACAGACGCAAAGTCATACAAGATTGACTAAGCTATTTCTGGGACAGGCTTATGCGGCATTCACTATTGGCGTCTTCGTGCATCGATGACAGCAGCGCCGATGCGCTCTTTACTTTCTCACGCTTTCTGTCGCTGGAACGCCGGACCCGCCATAGATCAAGCAATGGCAGAGTGCGAGACGAGGCAGTGGTCTGTCATCGACCGAGGGAAGCATGAAAGGAAGCTGCGAAATATATAAGGAGCACCCAAGTAGACTGCATCCCGGAACTCTCCTCTTCACCTTCCGCCTCGCATTGTCTCGTTTCATTCTGGTCCGATCCGGCATCGCAGTGACCCCGCTCCCGCAGTCAAGTCTCTACTCTCGTACATTCAAACGCCAGGAGCGTTCTCACTACAGCACAGCATCGTCACCACGCTCACATAGCATCCAGCTTTCACGACTCTTGCGTTCTCGTCCCTACTCATCTCATCCGTCCGCTTGTCTTATCCATTCTGCTACCTTGACGGTACACCGCATCCATTCCCGACAACGACCCCCTCGACCTGACCATTCACATCATGAAGTTCACTCTGCCTCTCCTCACCGTGGTTCTCATTGCCACCAACGCTGTCGCAGCGCCCATTCCTGGTTACGGTCGACGTGCATCCGACAATGCATCCAACAACAACGTTCTCGTTTCCGGTCCTACGGTGGATGGTGAGTTCTGCATGAGTAACGGGTGGATGTGATACAGGCGATGCTGACGATCTGCATGTCGTTTCGCTCGCAGCACAAGGCAAGACTCACGATGGCACCATCACCAAGTCCGACAAGACTGCCATTGTCGGCGCTTCCAACGACTTGACTGGCGCTCAAGGCCAGGTCATCAACGCTCGTGAATACATGCCCTTTCACGGCGACCGCACTCGCGAATCAATTCATCGTCCGCGCAGCGTAGCGGAGCAAGCGTACATCATGTACGAGCGCAGAAGCTCCTACAGCGTGCAAGGCCGCGGTATCGACGTCGTCGGCGCCAAAGTCAATGCGGATGGATCTGTTGAAGAGGGCAAGATCGTCGACAATGGTCTCGATCACGACAACGTCATTGGCAGCAAAAACGAACAGAGTGCGGCTGCTGGCTCGCCTGTAAGCACCCATTACCGCCGCGGCACCAGCGTGGTCGGACCCAAGGTCCACGCCGACGGATCCATTGAAGATGGCAAGATCGAAGAGAACGGTCTCGACCACGACGACGTGATTGATAGCAAAAACGAGATGCAAGAGAATGCTGCTGCTGGCGCGCCCGTACCTGGTCAGTATCGCCGCGGCACCAGCGTAGTCGGACCCAAAGTGCACGCCGACGGTTCGATCGAGGCAGGCCAAGTGGGAGAGAATGGTCTGGACCACGATGAAGTGGTGGGTGCCGAGGACCATGTTCAACACGAAGCTGCTCAGCGAAGAGGCACATTGGTCAAAGGCCCAGTGATCGATGCTGATGGCACGGTGCACGAAGGCAAGGTGGTGCAGATCGATGGACCGGACCGCGTCGAGCCTGCAGAGGATCACAGAACTGGACCTACCGGCGCGAGCGCGCCTCCTCCCTCTACACCTCCTCCACCTCCTCCCTCTACAAACGCCGCCGACACGACGACGCCCAAGAAGAAAGTCAAATCCAACATCAAGGACACAGTTCACGTCAGCAACCACGACCAGACAACCAATCACTCCGAGACGGTCACTAATGATGGTGCGAATGTAGACAAGGGCGAAGATGCGGGCGAATCGACTCAGCTCGCTGCTCGTCGCCAACAGCTCGAGTAAGATGATTGTCCCCCTCCTTCAGGCCATAGAGATGAGAGACTCTTTCGTGTGCTCGCAGGCACGAGCCACGAGCAATCCCTAACGACTGCGACGGCAATGGAACGAGCCTTTTGCTTGACAATCGAGTGTTGTGTGGTCCGTGGCGCTCTCACGCTCGAACTTGTAGAGACAATGTCCCTGTGCATTCAGACAGTGTGCCATCGCACGCAGGTCGGTTTGAGCGCGTAAGGTGGTATCGATTGATGAAGTGTGGGCATATTGTATTGGATCGTATCCAAGCCCTTGACAAGGCTCGATGTTCTACTCTTGCTTGGCGAGCTCTTGCCTCCTGTTGGTGGCCATGTGGCTCGTTGCTCTCTTTTTCGAACTTCGTCGCAAGAACGCCGTCGGATCAATCCCGCATCCCACGCCGACTTCTACCTGGCGCGCGACGGCCCAAACCCAGATGAGTCCAAAGAGGGGTGTGCAGAGGAGCACGTTGAGGACCGGATGAATGTCAGGATACCTATCATAGACGTGCGCAGCCAAGCCTGGCGCAAGTGCAGGTAGCAACACTTCGACGAGGTGCAAAGCGAGGATAGCAGCATGAGCCATAGCGCTCGTCCACCCGACAAGTGATTTGCGTCGGCTTTGCAAGGCCAAAAAGGGATTGTAGCCCGCGGACCAATTCCACAAAAAGTTGAGGACGAGGTATTGGAGCGTCAATCCATCCCTTTGCAAGAGGGGCCACATGCTAAACACTGCCACGTTGTTCCCCAGCATGGCCCACTCAAAGTCCGTCTTGCCACCTCCGCCGCCCCACTCATCGCCCTTGACGGTGATGAGCAGCGAAAGCGGCACAAGAGGCAAAAGGATGCTCTTTTCGTGCGTCTGAAAGCCAAGCAGAAAGAAGGCCAAGGAAGTGTTGAGGAGGGCGTAGGGCAAAACGCTAGCTGCTGGCGAAGGCGTGTTGCTCGCCACTTCTTGATCGCCCACAGTCGTCAGTTTCGAGCTTCCAAACAGGCTGCCCGTATTGCTCATGGCGCCAGATATGCTGGGAGCGACACCACCTTCGGAGGCTCCCGCTTCAGATCGAGCAGGAGCACCCGGCACGCTCAGTATGGATCTTGTCCTGTCCCTGCGTTCCGAACGGCCCGCGCTCCTTCCACCTGCGCTGCGTCCCATCACCGACCCCTCTCCTCTCTGCCTAGCCAATTTTTCCCTTGCAGCTTTCGCCCCTTTTCCTTCGTTGAGAAACATCTCGATGGTCACAGTCTGGCTGGCGGCGACGTACAAGTGGGCGCATGGAGCCAAGATTGCCAGTAGCGTCGCGATGAGGCTGACCTTGGCCAAGCTGGATACTTCAAAGAGGTTGCGGAGCTTGTATCGCTGGGGAAGAGGCAGCACGCTCAAGAAGCACCAGACGTTGCTGACCTTGTCCTCAAAGATGCCCCGTGCTAGTGGGAAAATGCGATGAATGACTTGGAAAAGCGCCGAGGGACTGTAGAGCCATGGTGAGAACAGCACCAGAGTGGTGATTAGGGTCACGGCGCCGATGCCGGTAAAGCAGATCAGGCTAGAGTGGCGAGCAATGAATAATAAATCTCCTGAAAGTGGGCATTCGCACGACACTGACGATCACTCACCCCCTCTCAAAGCCAACGCGCGCAAGTCCAGCGCAACGCCCGAGCATGATGGCGAAGACGGCAGGCGCAAAGTAGAGTGCCATCTGCTTGAAGCACAGAGCCAAGGTAAAGAAGAAGGCAGCGAGCACATAATCGTAGCTGACTCTGCGGCTTAAATTGCGCGTCCTCGTTTGCCACTCCGTCTGTTGCGCCAGGGCTGTCTCGGTGCTCGGGTCAGACGCTGAGGCGACGGGTGCGGAAAAGAACGGCAGGTCCGGATTCGGCAGGCTGGAGTAGAGCAGAGAAAAGGCGCCTACGCAAAAGCCCAGCATAACGCTGTTGTATTGGAAGTGCCCATGGTCGATGAGAACCAGACTAGGCTGCAGCAGAATAGTCATCGCCGCGATGGAACGCGTGCGCCTGCCTCGTCCGTGCAGCCGCCTGGACAGGAAGAAGAGCACAGCTGGAATATATACGAGCGCGTCAAAGAAGAGCACGGTGGCTCTCAGGTACGTGACCAGGCTTCGATTTTCCGCGCCTCGCGAGGTCACAAAGGCAAAGCACTGCGAAAGGCCAGGGATGCGAGATCCGCTATAGAGTGGCACTACGGTGTCAGCCTCGGCACAACGCAAGGAGAGCGTGCGCTCTCGACACTCACATCCAGCCGCACACCAGACTGACGTACGCAGTCAGCGGAGGATAGTCCAAGCCCCAGTACTGCAAGTCGTACTCGTACCACTTGTGCACAGGCACGTGCAAAGTGAGTTCCATCCAGTGTCTCTGAGCTTCCAAGTCGCCGTACATGGGACTGATCCCTTTGCCTGCGAGTCGAGCAAAAGTCAGCCTCGTTGGTGTCCGTGCGCCGACATACTTGGGAACCCGACCACAGCTCACCGCTCCAACCTGCGAGGCCCACAGCCCAGCGAATCCACACAGCCGACAAGAGCACGACGATCCAAGTACCTCTTTCTCCCGCGCCTGCAGAAATGCCCTCGCTCTCCCTAGCCATCCACCTGACCCACCTCCGGAGCGGACTATCGTTGTCCTTTGCCGACTTCGAGCTGCTACCAATTTTGTGCAGACCCGCACTTCTTCGATTTGGCGCAGAGCTGCCCATCGGGAGAGGAGCGAAACTGGTGCGCGAGGTGGATGATTTGGCCGGTGTCAAGTCGGCAGCGGTTGAGGGGGTTCTGAGAATCGCGCTAGAGCTGGGCGTGATGCCCGTGCCAGCCAACGTGTCCAGAGCCACTGCCGATTCTTTCCTGCGCGGATATTCTCGACCCACAGACCGACTGCCAGTGCTCCTGCCATCATGGCTATCTTCCCTCCTTCGGGGAGGTTTGGGCGTCTTTTCTCCTTCTCCTTCTGCCTCTTTCCCGGGCTGAACGTCGAGGTCCGCCTCTTCCCAATCGGGCAGTCGCCTGGTGCCCTCATTCTGCTTTGCTCTTCGACGAGCTCCGCTGCCTTGACCTCGAGCGCCAGAGGACCAAGCGCCAACACTGTACGCTGCATCCGAGCCCGCATCGGATGAGGGACCTCTGCGGGTGATGCGACCTGCAGGAGCGCCCGATAAGTGTTCGCCAGCGCCGGAAGACGATGGGGCATGCACTGCTTGGGATCGTAGCCAAGTTTCCAAGCCTCCCGATGCAGGCGCAACGGGCGAGACGGGCGAGGGCAAAGCGAATGGATCATCTGCTGTATGTTGAGGACCCGAGTGACCTGCTATGGCATCCCTTGTGTTCCCACCCGTTCCAGATCCGCCGACGTACGCTGCACCTCGCCTCTTGCTGCTCGATCGATTCTTGCTAGTGAAACCAGATCCGTTCAGATTGGGCAAGGCACCAGGAGCAACGCTGCTGCCCACGCTCGACACGCTATCGTATCTTCTACGATTGGCGGGCGGCAAAGGAGCCAAAGCATCCGCATCGTCTTCCACCTCGTACCGCGGTGCTGCTGCTGCTGCTGCTCTGTGAGAGTCCGCAACACGATCAAGCGGATGAACAGGCAGGCCGCTATCGCGCCCTCGTCCACCGCTGCTTGAGCTGTGATTGGCAGGGAAGCTCAAGCTCGTTGGATCGCCTGCCGTCGCTGTGGATCGCTGAGGCCGATGTCGCGAATTTCTATCTCGTGCTTGAATGGGTGAGACTGAACGTCCATCGCGAGCCAGAGCGTCGGAGCCCGACCTGCGATGACCTGGAGGTGTGCTGCGTGTTGCACCTTCGGCTGATCCGCGTTGGCTCAGACGATGCAGCGTTGTTGGTGAGGTGGACCTCTGCATCGCTGCTTCTTCAGTCGGAAAACGATCCATGATCAGCGGCGACCGAGATGGGTGTCTGTCGAAGCGAGGTGGCTGTATCACTCGGCGCTGAGGAGCGTGATGCGCGTGCAGTCAAAGCCGTGCGTGTGAATGTTGGGTGGGATCAGCGTTTGTCCCAACAAGCTCTTGTTTGCTTCGAATGTGCCACGCACACTCTGGCTGCTAGCCATAACAAGTGCGAAGGTGAGTGTAGTGAGAGCTTGCGGGGATGAAGTACGCTACTCCATGCTTGCTGCTCCGAGTGCAGTGTGAGTGATGACCCTCATTTCGCTCAACCTCAGCCGCGAATTGGAAGAGACCGATTTCCGATCCGTGTGCGGAGAAGTCCGAAAGTCTTGCTCGCGATGCATTCGTGATTTCTGTCAAACGCGATCGAGTGCGTGTGTCGGGTGCCCGTGCGTGCGTGCGTGCGTGCGTGCTGGCGTGCCGTGCGGGCTTGAGTGTGCGTGAATCCGGGGTGCGTGCAACCATCATCGGCATGCACGACACCACGTGGCTCGACGCGGAGCTTCTCTTGCCGCGCTGGTGGTGAAGCAAGACGCGTCGGGCTGAGCGACGCGTAAATCGTTGCAAAGCACACGCACAGCAGTTGGGCACACGCGCACGCTAGGTAGGACCCTCTCCTGGGCACGCATCCGCTCCAATCACAGGCACAACAGTCAATCGAGAAGGCAAGCGCGGCGCGGCGCGGATTGCACATTCACCATTGTCATTGGACTTATCGCACCCTGACAAGCTCGCACTCTCCGCGACTTGCTTCCGCTCAGACTACACTCTCACCTCCGTCACTAGCGAGTGCCGCGCGCGCAAACAGCATCTCCACTCGTTGGTCAATTCGTCCAGCTTCCACCTTCGCGATGGCCTCTGTAGCGACAACTCGGGCTGCATTGCCTCCTTCTCCCGCCGCGCAGCACAAGCGTCGAAGAGTGGAAGGCGCTGCTGGTGCGATGGTGGTGAACAAAAAGGGCGCAGGAGGAGCCAAGTCAGGTGCGAAATCCTTTGTAGAGACCTTAGAGAAGCTGCGTGATGAAGCGGAACAGGTGGCGATGGAAGAGGCGGGATCGGAGGAGGACAAGTGGGCTCGACCAGCTTTGCAGCCGCTGGATACCAAGAGGGATGGCATAACATTTCAGCAGATCGACATTGAAGAGTATCAAGCGCCCAATCAGGCTCCCCTCATCCGAATCTATGGAGTCACTGCTGCTGGCCACTCGGTCCTCGCTCACGTATCCGGATTCCTGCCTTACTTTTACATCCACGCACCGCGGGGTTTTCAACAGAGCGATTGCAGCTCCTTCGCCAATCACCTCAACTCGCTCTTTGGCGCAAGGAGCGTGACGCGTGTGGAGATGGTGGCGAAAAAGAGTCTGATGAACTATTTGGGCGATCAAGACGTCGCCTTTCTCAAGATCACCACTGGCGATATTCGCAATCTCGGCAAAGTCAGGGGAAGTCTGGAGCGGGGAGAAGTGTCGTTCAGGGATCTGATGTCGTCGGGGGATGCGCAGGTCAGCTACGAAAACATCGCTTACTCGCTGCGCTTCATGATCGATCACAAGATTGTGGGCATGAACTGGTTGACCATTCAACCCGAAGGCTACACGGTCCGATCAGACAATGACAAGCTGTCCCGCTGTCAGATCGAGGTCAATTGCTCCTCCGAAAGCTTAGTTTCGCATGCACCAGACGACGAGTGGGCGGACATCGCCCCGCTGCGCATCCTCAGCTTCGACATTGAGTGCGCAGGAAGAAAAGGCGTCTTTCCGGAAGCCGAGGTCGACCCGGTGATCCAGATTGCCAGCATGGTCACCCGTCAAGGCGAGACGGCGCCCTTTATCAAGAACGTCTTTACCCTCAACACTTGCTCCCCCATCGTGGGCACGCACGTCAAGGACTTTCAAAGCGAAAAGGACATGCTGGAAGCTTGGGCGGACTTTGTGCAGGTCGTCGATCCGGACGTCGTCATTGGGTACAACATTGCCAACTTTGACTTTCCCTATCTCCTCGATCGAGCCAAAGCGCTCAAAGCTACGAAGTTTCCTTATCTGGGCAGAGAGCGGTGTGAGTTCTGTGCACGCTGTCAAAAATGTTCTTCTGCTCATCCAAATCGCGGTGCACCACCACTGCCACAGTGACACGTACCGAGGCCAAGGACACGCACTTTTCATCCAAAGCTTACGGCACCCGAGATTCAAAGAATACAGAGTTGCAAGGCAGGCTTCAGTTGGACATGCTTCAGGTCATGCAGCGAGACTACAAGCTGCGCTCCTACTCGCTCAATTCCGTCTCGTTTGAGTTCCTGGGAGAACAAAAGGAGGATGTACACTTTTCGCTCATTACGGAGCTTCAAAATGGAGGGCCTGAGGCTCGTCGAAGATTAGCAGTATACTGCTTGAAAGACGCTTATCTGCCGCAACGACTTATGGACAAGCTTATGTGCTTTATCAACTATATTGAGATGTCTCGCGTAACGGGCGTGCCCTTCAACTACCTCTTGGCAAGAGGTCAACAGATCAAGGTGGTCTCGCAGCTGTTCAGAAAGGCCCGCGAAGACAATTACTTGGTGCCTTCGCTGAAGTCTGAAGGTACAGACGATCAGTACGAGGGAGCGACCGTGCTGGAGCCCAAGCAAGGTTACTACGATTCGCCTATCACCACTTTGGATTTTGCCTCGCTTTATCCTTCCATCATGATGGCGCACAACTTGTGCTACACTACGCTGCTCACCCGAACGACGATCGAGCGATTGAAGCTTGTCAAGGACAAGGATTACGTGCTGACGCCCAACAATAACACGTTTGTCAAGCCAGATGTTCGAAAGGGGCTTTTGCCCACTGTGCTGGAGGACCTGTTGGCCGCTCGTAAGCGAGCCAAAGCGGATCTGAAAAAGGAGACGGATCCCTTCAAACGTGCCGTGCTGGACGGAAGGCAGCTGGCACTCAAAATTAGCGCCAACTCTGTCTATGGTTTCACAGGTGCAACGGTGGGCAAACTGCCATGCTTGGAGATCAGCATGAGCGTCACGGCGTACGGTAGGCAGATGATTGAGCAGACCAAGACGCAGGTAGAGTCGCACTACTCCATCGCCAATGGCTTCGAGCACGATGCAGAAGTCGTCTATGGTGATACCGACTCGGTCATGGTCAAGTTTGGCACGCCAGACTTGAAGAGGGCCATGGAGCTGGGAGCGGATGCGGCTGCAAGAGTATCCACCACGTTTACTAAGCCCATCAAGTTGGAATTCGAGAAAGTCTACTTTCCTTATCTGCTCATCTCCAAGAAGAGGTATGCAGGTCTGTACTGGACCAATCCGGACAAGTGGGACAAGATGGACACGAAGGGCATCGAGGTGAGTCTACACCAACGCCTCCTGCCGCTCGTTGGACGCGCATTTACGCATTCCTCTTGTTGGCGCTCCCCAGACCGTCCGCAGAGATAATTGTCGCTTGGTGCGCATGGTCATTGATACTTGTCTGCGCAAGATGCTCATCGACCGCGACGTCAGGGGAGCAGAAGAGTAAGTGCAGCGCGTTGGCCGGCGGCCGTGTTGCGTCGTGACTTATACCTATCCTGGCACACGCTGTCTGGAACATCAGCTTCGTCAAGCAAGTGATTTCCGATTTGCTGCAGAACAAGATCGACCTGTCTCAGCTAGTGATCACCAAGGCGCTTGCCAAGGCGGACTACGCAGCCAAGCAAGCTCACGTAGAGTTGGCAGAGAGGATGCGAAAGAGGGATGCTGGGTCTGCGCCGGCGCTCGGCGACCGTGTCGCCTACGTCATCGTCAAGGGCACAAAGGGCGCTGCTGCGTACGAAAAGTCAGAAGATCCCCTGTACGTGCTCGAACACAACATTCCCATCGATACGAGGTATTACTTGGACAATCAGGTGAGCTGCTTTGCGATCGTCCTGTCGTGCTCGTGATCCATCCGCTGACACGCCGCCTTTGGCCCAACCGATCAGCTGGCAAAACCCTTGATGCGAATCTTTGAACCCATCTCTGGTGCAGGTGCACAGAAGCTGCGTGAGTGTTCATTGTCAACTTGAGCGTGAAGCAGCGCCAAATTCTCACTCGGGCCGCTTGCTTTGCGCAGTCAATGGGTCTCATACGCGCACCGTGCAAGTGGCCACCTCTACCGTAGGCTCGTTGATGAAGTTCGCAGTCAAGACTGCACAATGTCTCGGATGCAGGACTCCTCTGCCTGCAAAGCTCGGGGGTGAGTCTAGAGGTGCTCTGCAGCTGTTGCAATATCTTCCCTGAAGATTCTTTTTGCTATCGTCTTGTCTTCCGGTAAAGATGCCCCGGTCTGCGAACGTTGCAGACCTCGATTGCCCGAGATATATGCTGAAAAGGTGAGGCTGGTCCGAGCCTGCGTAGTCAGTTCGGTCCGAGAGCTGATCGATCCCCTTGCCCTGCCCCCCTTTCGCACCCACATCTCCCAGCTCGCGAGGCAGTCATCCCTCGAAGAAGAGTTCTCTCGACTTTGGACATGCTGTCAACGTTGCAGTGGCACAGTGACGCAGGACGTCCTGTGCAGCAATTCTGGTGAGCAAGAAAAATGCACCCCTCCATATCCTTGTCCTGTCATTCTCGTTCCCACCGTCCGACTCGCACACTGATATCTGATGTCTTGGCGCTCTCTGCATTTGACAGATTGTCCTGCTTTCTACTCGAGAAGAAGAGCGCAAAAGGATGTAGAGGAGGCTTCTAAGGTCATGGCTAGGTTCGACATTTCTTGGTAGACAGATGATCAACGCATACCTTTGGCACGCACGTGTACCGTAGCATTTCCCTTTTCTGCCCCCTCTTTCAATCAAGCAGCGTCCACGCGCGCCTAGAGACCCGTGTTTTCGGCATCGCTGCCTGACTCATAGGCTCGCGCAAAAGTGCGTAATCCAAACTCGCCTTGACAGCACCCATTCATCGTCCCTCGTCGTGTCCTGCTCATTAAAGCAACGCACGCAGAGCGTATCGGTGCAAAGCCAAGATTCTCGATGTAGTTTGTCAGAGAGAGAAAAAAAGGTGGGGCTGAAAAGGGGAGGTCAAACAAAGAGATTTCGTGTGGAATGGACATGGAAGTCGGACTTGGGATTTGGTGCGTTTCGAAGCCTTGTCAAGAGCCAGGGCTGATTGGGAGCGAGGGGGGGGGGGGGAATGCACTTTGGGAATGGGTGAGGAGGAGGAGCAGGGATGGTAAAGGGAGAGCCAAGGTCGTCAATAGGAGCGTGATGTTGGGATGGCTGTGTGCAATGGTAAGAGAGGATCGTGCCGCGTCGTCAAGGCGTGAAGAAGACCAAGATTTTGGAGAGTAAAGGCGTGCCCGAGCGGCCAGTGATCAAGGTCGTCGCCGGGTGACGGAGATGTTTGCGACTGGTGACTCGACTGCAGCTCGTGTTTGCCAGACTGATCCGATTGGGAGACTGACGTCGCTCTAGCAATCATGCTTCACTAGCACCTCCGTCCTTTATTCTGGCCACGTTCCTCCCCGACACAGGCGCAACCGCCCGCACCACTCCAGCTGACCTTGCTCAGATGCCCCTCTACGCTCCCAAGAAAGTAGCCAACCTGGCCCCCTTCCTTCTGCCATTCAGAGGATGGCGCACTTGGTCTTCTTTGAGCCGCTTCTCTTGCTTAGGAGCGCAGCGCGAGTAGCATGCTCAAAGACTTCCCGCACACCCTCTCCCGACTTGGCACTGCACTCGAGGTAACGGGCAGCTCCAATTTTTTGTGCCACAGCCATACCCTGCGCAGAGACGAAGATTCGTCAGCCAAAAGACCAAAAGAGACGACTTGTGCGCAGCGCACTACGCACCTCCTCTGGGCTGACTGGTCGCTGACTAGTCTTGCGGAGCTCCTCGATGATCTTGGGATCACGACGCAGATCCTTTTTGCATCCGACGAGGATGATGGGCAGGTTTTGGCAAAAGTGCAAAACTTCAGAGATCCACTGCAGAATGATCAGTGATGATTTGTGGCGTCAGTCATAGTGCTCTCAACACGGACAGTGTGACTGAAAACTCGCCTTCTCTTGAACGTTGTCCAAAGAGTCGGGACTGTCAACAGCAAAGCAGATCAGGATGACGTGCGAGTCGGGGTAGCTGAGAGGACGCAGACGATCGTAGTCTTCTTGACCAGCGGTATCCCAAAGGGCCAGCTCGACGTGCTTGCCATCCACTTCGACATCCGCAACGTAGTTCTCAAAGACAGTGGGAACGTAGACCTGAAAGATGCGGAAGAGGGTGTAAGAGCTGGAGACCCGCGAGCTGTCGAAGCGCATCCGAAAGAGAAGCCTGCACCAGGGTGATGGCAGCAGTCGCGCGAGCAAGAGAGCATCTTTCCAGTTGGAGCTGATCGCGAGTGACAGCCCGAGGGAGGTCATGATGCCACAGATGGCCGAGCGCTCCGCCTTCCGCTCGGGCGCCTTTGATGTGAATCCTTCGAAGGTGTCGACCCGCTTGCGACTGATGCCATCGCCCCTACAGCTCCCTACGCGATCGCCCAAACATTCTGCTCACCTCTGGGAACGTTCCACGGCTGAAGACGATCAACAAGCAGGTCTGATAGGCATAGTTGAGTAAGAGTTCGAGAGTCAGCGAGATGCGATCAGGGATGACTAGTGTGCTGACATGCCTCTCTGCCAGCTCGATGACTCAAAGTGGAGCAACGCGCCACAACTTACCTTACCGCAGGCACCATCGCCTACAATGACGAGCTTGCGTCGGAGGGAGTCGCCAGAGCTCTGTGTGCGTGGACGTGCAAAGAAGAACGCGCGATCAGTGTGCGCAGTCAAGGCCAAGCTTAGAGTCTCGCATACACACCATCTTGAGTGCCTAGATGGAGTGTGTTGCTTTCGCTGGTGTTGCTGTACGGAAAGTCCTGCTATCGGCAAGGAAAGTTGAATGTACGCGAAGAAAAGACCTTCACGAGTCAGCGCCAATTATCTCGCTTGTGAGACGGTTGCAGTCACCCAGCAAAGGAGGGCGACACTTGTGGTGAGACCAGATACCCCAGATCTGTGAGGCGAGTGGATGTGCTGACTGGTACATAGACAGAGCCATCGCGGCAGCCTCCGGCTGCATCTTATCCCACCGAATCGGTTGATCTGCCCTCGAAATTACCAATCAACCTTGCCTTCTCTTGTCTACCTTTCGTGGGCACGCTACCGCGCATTGATAGAGCGCCAAGGTCCCATCGCGACTCACTCGGAGTAGCAGCGTCAATTTTGCTGATGATGCGTGCTGTCAGGAGGACGTAGTGTGCGCTCGTCGTAGACAATCTCGGAATGGATGCTAAGGTGCAAGGTGAGCGATGTGGAAGTGGGTATGGATGTGAACGTGAATAGCGTTCGAAACGACGACGACGACGACAGACCGCTCGATATGACGCTCCTGCTCGCTTTGGGTTTGCGATTCGTCTTGCTTGAGCGTGGATCAAGCAAGTTCAAACGTGATTTTGAAACCGAACGCCCCAGAGCTGCGCGCGCGCGTGAGCCGTCGCAGCGTGGCAGTGATGAGTGGCGCGGTGTGGGCGCGGGCGTGCGGGCGGAGGGTGCGGCGACAGGTAGGTAATTGGATTGGCTCAAGGCCAGCCAAAGTCACGAGCTGCTGCTGTATGATGCTGAGGCAGTTATCAGCAGCAGCTGTAGCACAAATCACGATGCAGTTGCCCCTGCCTGCCTGCTGATGGCTTGATGCATGCCTTTTGCACCGCACGCGCGCGAGCAGCGCGAATGAATCGCATGCAAATCGAACATCTTGAATGTCAAGCTCGAAAGGGGTGCATCTGCCGCACTTTGAATTCAAAATTTGACGAAAGTCAAGTCGCGAGTCAAACGCGTGTAGAGCGTCCTCTCCTCGTGCGTCTAACTGCCGCTGCTGGTGATGCGCTTAGCCTTGCGAAGCATGCATGCATGAGCTGCCTTGTGACGCTGAGCCTTGGTTCATGAGTTTATAGACGCGCGGGCATCTTGCATCAGGCCTGTTAAGCACTGCATGCTATAGCTATTCAAGATTATTATGGTCGTCGGAGCACCCAACATGCAGCACACGCGCGCGCAGCACGGTACACAGCGCAACCGCGAGCTGATGCTGGCTCAGGAGCAGTCGCAATTGAAGATCATGAAATTTGAAGAGGCAGCATTGATAATGATAATAATCATACGACATGCCTTACATTCTTGATTCACCATTCACATTTTGAATCGCTTGCATGACTTGCGTATGGGGCGCTCGCAAGCCTAGCTCACATCTTGCGCGGACGGTGCACATGCAGGATATATGCGGCGGACGTGAGCTAGGCGCAATCCCGCAGGTCCTCACGCGGTGAGCACCCTATCCACTCAAGCCGTCTGGAATCTGAATTCTTGATTTGAAGCGCTGCTCACTTAATTAGAAGAGAATCTGGTCATTTGATTGGAGTGGAGTCAGAAGAACATCATTCAAATTGCAGCGAATAATGACGATGAATACTCACACAGCCAGGCTACTGTTCATGTTGCCTCGCGTACAGCATCTAGGTCATACATCAGCAGCCATGCGAGAGCTAGAAGGCAAGCTAGACGTATGTCGCGTGGGCGTGTCTCTGCTGCGTCGATGGGACGATACGCGCCATGCCCCAGCGCTCCACTCCGTATTTCGTGCCTCCAGCGGTGGTCACGAGACACTTCAATGCTCAGGGTGTCTCTGTCTGATGTCTCTATAACGAACAATGCCCTCTCCAATACGTGAAGCCTCGAGTCTGGCCATTGCAGCTAAAGTATCAAATCAATCAAGAATTGAGATCCAGAATCTTGAATTTGAATGCGCAACCGCCATTCCCACTCTGGAACACAACGGTCACGTGGTATTCTTGTTGGTTCTTTTCCGTAATCTCGGCCGAAAACGCCGCGCTATAGGCGTGTTCTATGTCTGATGAGACGATTTGGGCCTGTGTCGGCGGTGATATTCCGGATTGAAGGTTCTAAGGCGACATGACATGACTCATGCACGTCGGCTACGAGCTTACCATGATGCTGGATGCCGAGCAATTCAAGCAAAGCACGATCCACGAGATTCGATCGACGTTGTCTTAGCGCGCGTCAGCTCATTTGCGTGCGCGTGCGCGTGCGCTCATCGTTCTTCTCGCTCATTCAAGATTCACCATTCGTGTTTGTGATTCGTGTTTGTGATTCGTGATTGTGTCTCAATTGCAATTCAAGGTTCACTTGTTACTGCTGTTACTCGTCACATTCGTGCTTCTTCACGCCGAACAGACGCACAAGCAGCGCGACCGCAGTTGCATGTGCCCAAAGCACTGCTACTCTCCACTCGACTTCCACCATCCTCCTACCATCCCATCATCACACGCACACTCTTTCAGCATGGCACAGGGAGATACGTCCGGTCTGCGCGCTCGAGCAGACGAGTTGCGCAAAGCGAACGCGCAAAGAGCAGCACAGCAAGAGCTGCAAAACGGGACGAATGGGGGGAGCAGCAGTTCCACGGGTGCGCCATCGGCTGCCCAGGTAGCAGCTGCAAAGGAAGCGCACGACAAGATCGTCAAGGCGCAAAACACTCATTTCGAGCATGGATATAGAAAAGTGGACACGAGGGATGATCAGATCATTGGAGGTGGAAAAGAGAGAGCATTGACGCATTACAATCCGGGAATCGTCATCACCGAAAAGGGACGCGAGACGGACAAGCGCGTAGACACTCACGAGTCGTGAGTTGCGCAAGCAGGGCTGCTTCTTGAGCATGAGCTGCACGAGCTGAGGATGAGCGCTACGTGCGCTGCCCACAGATGGGAATTTGGCGGTCCCATCGGAACGGCGTTCATGATGGTCTTCTTTCCCAACATGATGTACTACCTCTGGATCTGTCTCTGGTTCTATGACGGCAGGCTCGTCATTCCAAACGGTGTGGATGACATCGTCCCCTTCTTGCAACGCATGGGTCAACACGTCTACGAGGTGAGCGCCGTCGATGCGTGCATTGCATGTGCCTCTCAGTGCGAGCCGCTGACTCACTCATACTCTCTCGCGCAGGACGCCTTCCCTACTCCTCGCGCCATCATTGGCTACGGCGGTCTAATGGTGTTCGAGTTCGCGCTCGCTTGGGTGATGCCCGGATGGATGCAAGAAGGTCTGCCTGTGCCATCGTTGAACTACAAGACGCTCATGTACAAGTGCAACGCCCTCTCATCCTTTTACGCCACGCTTATCGTATCCGCCGTTTTGCACGTCACTGGCATCTACAGGCTCACCGAGATCATCGAGCACTTTGGAGAGTACATGACCGTCGCCATGATCTCCGGCTTTCTGCTCGCCATCGCCATCTACCTCCACGCAGTCCTGACCGGCACGGCGCAGCGTATGAGCGGTAACCTTCTTTACGACTACTTTATGGGCGCCGCCCTCAACCCCCGCATTGGTCCCGTCGACCTCAAGATGTGGGCCGAAGTACGCATTCCTTGGGTGCTGCTCTTCCTCATCAGCGTCAGCGGAGCTTGCAAGCAGTACGAAACATACGGATACGTCACCCCCAACATGGCCTTCATGGTCCTCGCGACTGGGCTCTACATCAACGCCTGCGCAAAGGGCGAAGAGTGCATTCCTCAGACCTGGGATATGTTTCACGAGAAGTTTGGTTGGCTTTTAATTTTTTGGAACTTCGCCGGCGTGCCGTTCACCTACAGCTACTCGTGCGTCTACATTGCCACGCATCCTCCTCACGTGTACAAGTTTAGCACGCTTGGCTACGTCGCACTCTACACAACGCTCCTCACGGCATATTGGATCTTTGACTCTTCCATGGCGCAAAAGTCTCGCTTCCGCATGCAGCTCCAAGGAACCTTTGTCGTGCGCTGGACTTTCCCACAAATGCCTTGGTCCACACTCAAGGACCCGCGATACTTACAGACCGAGCACGGCAATGCACTGCTCGTCGATGGGTGGTGGCAATTTGCCCGCAAGATCAACTACTCGGCAGATTGGATCCAGGCCACCACGTGGTGCGTCGCTGCTGGATTCGGCTCCATCATTCCTTATTACTACTCGATCTTTTTCTTTGCCGTGCTCACGCATCGTTGCGGACGTGACTTTGAGCGGTGCGAACGCAAGTACGGCAAGGATTGGGAAAAGTACTGCAAGATCATTCCTTATAGGTGAGTGTGCCGGCGAGCGTCGACATGCGATCTTGCTGCTCATCTGCATAGACCCGCTTCCGCTGCAGGTTCATTCCCTACGTCTATTAGGCGGTCTCTCGCAAGAGTCGCGGCTCATACCTGAAAGGCTGCGACTCTCAAGGTTCATTGAGCACTTCTCTCTCTCTCTCCATCTCTGCGCTCTGCCGCTGAAAAGAACATGGTTGCGGATGCGTACCTTCGCGCCCAAATTTGCAACCTCTTACGTCACTTGCATGCCTGTTCTCTCGGACAAAGAGCGCATCGCCCAAAGTAATCATTACCAATCATTCTCGTTGTCCTTGCGCCCCTTGAGTGCCGCCATCTAGGTTTGTGCGGATGTCACTCAGAGCAGGAGGACCGTCTGGTCAGGCTTGCGATCGCGCGTTGCGCTACGCAGAGCTCTTCACTGCCACGACTGGCTTGATCTTTGCTGCATTCTCTGCTTGTTTTGCTGGATTGCAGGACTTGCACATTGGTCTACATTATGCCCGACCAGACGATTCGTTTGGTTGAGCTGATGGGCAGCGCGCGTCTATTTTTGCGCTTGCCGATGCGATGGCGATGGCGGTAGACCGATGGATCAGAGAGACCTAAGCTTTCGAACGAAATGTGAGTGACTCGAGGTCTCCTCTTGAGGCATCCTCCTCGTACTGCCTGCATAGCTTTTCGTACGGGTTCAGACGGACGTTCAGCCGGAAAGGCAGGCCCTTGTCACCTGCCGGCTTCTCGTGAGGCACTCGTGGACGACGAGACCGCTTTGACCTCTTCAGACACTAGCTTAGAATTCGTACCTATGATTTTGGGGATATCGCGAAATATTCATTCCTCGAGCGCCAAAGTTCGTCGTTATGGTCCATCAACTCGGCTCCGATGCAAGCAGGCACCCGTGTCCTCATCTCGGTCCCATCTTTACCCTTCAGATCGACCTCGAAGCATCGGGATGGGACTTTTAAAGCACCGAGGGTACAACGGCGTCATCTGTTGCCGCTGGTGAGGGGCGCATCGCGAGTTGCGGCAGAGAAGGGTAGATAGGCAGCTCGCTGCGATAGAGCCTCTGCGCCAATGCTACGCTAGGTGGCTGCCGCCTTATACCGAAACGAGTGGTGGTGTAGCGTAACGCAGGTAGCGAATGGAGTACGTTGCGCAGTCAACGCTCAGCACGCTCCAATGCTCAAATCAGTCTGCGCGGCGACGGAAGTGCACTTACCGCCGCCGTCGCCACCGCGCAGCTCCCCATGAAGTTGCCTTGAAACTTCAGTGAGCCGTTTCTGTGCCTCGTTGAAGGAATCAAAGAAGGGATCCCAATGTCTGCGTACAGTAGCTGATCGAGGCTGCGTGTCCTTCCCAACGCACTTCGACGCCGATTTGCTCGTCGTTGAAGCCGCCTCTGTCAATCTGCGGCTCTGCGCGAGGTCCGCGGGTAGTGTGGGTGCTGTCTTCTGTGCCTGCTCATATTGCTTCTCTCGCTCTCATCACGGAGAGAATGGACCGTGCAATCTGAGCAGTCGGTGTTTGTGCGTGTTCGGTTGCATGCAACGTTGGGAGACCAGTCCGTCGATGGTATATAAGCAGAGTTCTGCCCAAGCACGCCGTAGATCCTCCCACACCCCCTTCGTCCACCCTCTCACCCTCCCCCCTTCCCCCCTGAGCACGATGCGTTTGACCGCTCTGTCCGCGCTTGTCGCGCTTTCTACCCTGGCTCTGCACGTCACGGCTTCTCACCAGGCATACAAAAGCCAAAGCCTGAATGCGCGTCACTTGCTCCGTACTCGTGATGAAGCCACGTTGACGCCGGATTATGAGCGTTTTGCCGACCCCGAAACGGCCAAGCATAGTCTCATCTTTGGTGGAGACGACAATGTAAGCCACGAGATCAAGGGTGAGTGGCATGCCGCCCAGTCCGCGTCTGGCGACCGCTGACATGCTGTACTGTGCAAAGGCAAAGGTGGCAATGGCGAGCCCAAGAAAAGCTTGAGTCTGCAGAGCGCAGACGACGGCACACGCACCGATGCCCAGCCTGACGAGAAGTCCGTCGCTCCGAAGGGCAAGTTGCCTCCCATGGCAAAGCTACCCGAGAAGATCTTTGGCGTCAACCTCGGAGCTTGGTGAGCCAGTGCGCTTGGTTGGCGCCAGGAAGAAGTCGCACTAATCTTGGGTTGTCTTCCATGTTGCAGGTTCGTTCTTGAGAATTGGCAGGGCAACTCGATTTTCCTCACGCTCGACCTCGTCGATCAGACACTGACAGACGAATATTCTTGGAGCATCGCTGTTGGAAAGGAAGAGGGCGCCAAGCGTCTGAAGGAGTGGTACGCCACGCGGTACACGGAGGACGACTTTAAGCAAATCAAAGCTGCCGGATTGAACATGGTCCGCATTCCTGTCAGCCACTGGATGCTGAACGCCTCCGACACGGAGCCATACATCGGAGGCATCCAGCTGCCATTCCTGAAGCAGGGCCTCAAGTGGGCCCAGAAGTATAATCTTTCCGTCATGATCGACCTCCATACTGCTCCAGGAAGCCAGAATGGTGTAAGTCTTTCTTGGCAGGGAAGGGTCGGCGAGTCGGATCGCATTCACTCACGCGAGCCTCCAACGACCTGACGTGTTAGTACGACAATAGCGGCAAAGGATCCAACGGCAACCTCGGCCAGTCAATCATAGAGTGGCACCGCAACTCGACGAATTTCTTGCGCACTTTGTCTGCTCTCAAAACCTTGACGGAAGAAGTGGTGAACACGGAAGAGTTTGGCGGCATTGTCAAGGCGATCGAGGTGATGAACGAGCCTCACACTGGTGCGTCATAGGTCTGTCTGATAGACCGCGCGCACGCTGACGGTTCACCCTAAGAATAGGCAAGGACGCCATCCCCATCTCTCTGTTGGCTTTGTTCTTCAGCGAGTCGTACAATGCGATTCGTTCGACGGTCAACTCATCTGCGCCAGTCACGCCTTATGTCGTCTTCAACATCTTCCAAAGCCCCGTGAATCTTGACGAGCCTGGAGGTCTGAATTGGGATGGCGAGTCTGGTTGGAACACTTTCTTCCTTTCCGACGCTTTCCAGAATGGCACCTTCTTCCTCGACACCCATCAATACCAGGCTTGGGACGGTCTTCTGCTCCACGACGACCACATTGCGCGTGCTTGCAACAAGACGGCTTCCCTTGAAGCGCAGAATGCCAAGATCCCGACGCTCGTAGGGGAGTATAGCTTGGGCATCACCGTCCGATGCGTCAATCCCACCGTCCCCTCTTACCACAGCTGCCAAGGTCTCACCATCAAAGATGATCTGAAGACACTGTCAGCTCCAGAGCAAGTGCTGTTTGCCAAAAGGTTCTACGAGGCTCAGCGAGCTGCCTATGGAAAGACCATGGGCATGATCATGTGGAACTGGAAGACCGATTCTGCTGCTGCTTGGTCCTACTAAGCATCTCTCGATGCTGGATGGATCACGAAGAATCCCACCGAGGTGCGCTTCAAGGTCTTGCCTGCCGGATCGCCTCCACTCTTTCAGTGTGTCGCGCACGATGATCTGACCACGACAGTCGTTGAGAACAAGGCCGACATGGAAGGCATGTAGTGAGTTGAATGTGTCGGTTCCATGAGGACTTTAGGATGCTCAATGCCCGCACTCCTGCACGCAGCGTCGACGACCCTCGTTCGAAGCAAATTGCGGCGAACATGGCTCCAGCTCTGCAGCAGTACCTGGCGGAAGGAACACTGCCTGCTGAGATTCAGAAATATGGAGCGCAGTACTCGAACGAGGTGGGCAGACTGCTGAGAGCGGCTCTGCCTTTCGTTCCTTCGAGCAAGCAAGTCGTCGACCCGGGACCGCCACCTCCGCCTGCTCGTCGCTCAGTCGTAGCGAAAGACACGGCTGGCCTCGCACTTCGTCGTGCGTGATCGGCTTGATCTGGAAGCAAGCCTCACTCAGCCCCTCGCCTTCATCCAACCCTTCCAATCATCCCTTCTCCCGGCGGTCGCCGCCGCTAGCGACGCTTCCTGGGCAGAGGTGCCTGCGCCTATCCCAATCATTTGGAGATCTTGACAGTGACCTGGCCGTGATGCTCTTGCGGCAGGGTCCGGGATGAGTGGGTGGATGATGGCGCTTGTGCAAGGGGCGCGTTCTAGATTCACGCACCTCGATTGACAAGCCAACTTGAATCGACAGGTGTACACGCGCACGCAGCCCTGCATCACGATTCACGTGATCCATACCGCGCTTGAATTCCTTTTCCCCCTTCGCCCAGAAGTTCATCAATCACAAAGCCGATCGAATTCCTCTCTGTTCTGAATTATACTCACAAGCATTCAATCCAATCCTTTCATCTCTTGTTATGTTTGCGAACATTCGCCTTCTGTGACAGGGAAAGCCCGACGTAATGGCTTGCGAGCGTACCAGCTTACTCAGGACTACTTCACATGCTCGAGTTTGGACATCCGACTGCGGCGAAACTGCGATCACATTGCTACAACAGTCGAAATGACCTTTTGCGCGACTAGCCAGGCAAGGGAAATGCGGCGGATCATAAATTCAGGATGGAGGATGCGGTATCGTGATTAGGTGTGGTCGGGTGAGTCGTACTTCACTTCATGGTGCGCACACGAGTTGGCGCTGCGCAAACGACTAAAAGACAAGTGTCGTAAGAGCTCGTTCAGAAAGCGAAAGTATGGATAAGAAGGGAGGTGTATATGCGAAGAGCTTGCTTAGTAAGACCACTTGGGGTTCTCTGGGTCGGTGAAGTCAAAGACGGTGCTGGAGTGAGGACGAGCACCACCGCGGTCAGGGAAACGGCCAGCAAAGTCGATGGTACGGTTGAAGCTCAATCCACCGTTGGGGAGAATGTCGATGACGTGAGAAAAGTAGTTTCCTGGTGTGTTGAGGATACCAATGTCGCCGGTGCGGACAAAGTAGTCGGTGACGGTCAGCGTCTTTTGGTCTGGGGACAGAGACAAGAAGTGAGGTCCGAGAACGGGAACGCCACCAGCTGACTTCTGTTGCTCGTCGGGGTTGTCCAGACGCTTAATGTTCTTCAAGTCGCTGATGTCCAAGGCAAAGACGTGGTTGCCGGTGGTGATGGAGCCGTACAGGAACTTGCCGTCGTTGGAAACAGCAGTGTAGATGGCAGTGCTGTCACGAGCGCGGGGGCCGAGGTCGAAGAGCAGCTCGGCGGTGCCCTGCTTGCCGTTGGCATCCTTACGGTTGGGGTAGATGATCCAGATCTGACCGAGGTGGACAGCAGTGGCAATAGCTGCACCATCGGGGTTGTTGGGGATGAACTTGACGTCCTGAATTCCACCTCCGCGGGGGATCGTGATGGTGTTGACGATCTCACGGTTGTGGAGGGTCCAGAGACGAAGGGTGTTGGCACGCTGAATACCAGTGGAAGGCTTGAGGACGGAGAGGGGAACGACGTAGTCGGAAGTCAGGATCCAGTTGTTCTTCCAGTCGATGGACAGACCATGAGGGCTGAACTGCTGAGTAAGAGCGTTGATGGAGTCAAGAGATTGAGGCCATTGACCGATGATGTCAAAGTCGGCGTTGGTCTCGACGAGACGACCTGGGGAGGTACCGGCAGCGGAGCCCATGTAGGTGATGAAGAAACCACCGTCGGGCTTGGCACGGATCTCATCGGTGATTGATGCCAGCAAAGCTCTGTTGCTCTGAAGGATAAGCGAGAGTGAAAGGGCATTCTGTCAGCTCAAACTCCTAGCACAGCCGCCCTTGGTCACCATCAGGAGCATCGAATCGAAGCGACTCTCACCTTCTTGAATTTGGGTGCGTATGGGTCAGAGATGTCAAAGTAGAAGGCGGTGTCTTGAGTCTTGAGTAGAGAGAGCAGACCACCACCGACGAGGGTCTTGCCGTCGGCACTCGCACCGATGTGGTGAGGCTCGTTACCAGAGGTGGGAACCTCGGCAATGTTGACGAATTGACCGAAAGTGTCATCGTCGTGAGACACGACAGCGAGGAAGTCTTTGTGCTTCCTGTCCTCAGCACCAGTCCAATAGTAGCCGACCTTCTTTGGCTTGATGCTCAGCTGCTTGAATGGCGGCGAGCTCAGGGCAGGGGTGGGCGCCTGGAGGATGGGAAGTGGTCCCAGAATGTTTTGCAGAATCGAAGTGATGTTGTCGTTGATTCCAGGAATCAAAGAGTCAGGAATAGAGAGCTGACGCTTTTCGGCGGCAACCTCGCGGGTCGTTGGCACAGCCAAAGTCATGGCGGCCGAGACCATGGCGCCAAGGGCAACAAATTGAGAACGCATCTTGGATGTGTGAGTAGGGAGGGGTGAGGGGAAGAGAGAGTGGGGAAGGGCAGAGGAGAGAATGGCGATGCTGAGTGAGGAAATAGTATCAGCCTTTCAAGGTTGGACTGCTCGACTTATGAACGCTTTGCTCGTTCGCGCGAACGTACCGTGTAACGCTCTACGGTCGTTTCATCAAGCGAAATTTGCTCAAGACGAGTCTTGGCGTCAGCAGCGAGCAAAAAGGACTCCAACGAACGAATCGCTTCGAGCGAAATGCGCTCAATGAGCAACAACTGTGCGGTATGAGCGAATGGCGCCATTCAGGTCGCCAAACTCGCACCGTAGATGCTCGGACCACCTCTTGCGGCGGATAGGTGCGATCTGGCGACGGTCCAGGATGGCAACGTTCAGTACCTTATTGCTTCCCATGTCTCGCGAAGGCGAAGCTAGTCATTGGCAGTCATTCGCCGACCTCAGCACGCCATACCCAACCAGCTTTGACATTGCAGGTCGTTCGGATGGGTCGATGAGCGCCGTCCACCTTGATAATCAGTGGTCCCTGACCCTAATTGAGCGAATAAAGCGCTGTTGTTGTCCCGAATCACGCTTGTTCTTGGCGGAATTGTCTTAGCGCCCTTTAGCGTAGTGTCCTGTGATGCAGCAGTCAAGAACATTGTCGAAAGAATGTTGGCAGCTTTTGGATGTCAAAAGGGTGTGAACCATGGTGCTCGCCAGGCCTGCGTAGAGAGCGACGTTCTGTTGGTGACGGCCATGCGCTTTGACGATGCTTGCTGCGGACGCGTCGCAAAAGCGCGCTAGTGTAAGTCGCATTGCGCGCAGCGATGGCGTTATAAGTCCGCTTTCGGATATTCATCGTCGGTCAGCTCTTGGCCTTTTGGACGCCACTTGAGCTCGCCCGTCAGCTGTGTGCGCGATTTTTGCCTCCCACAGACTGCTCCAACCCGCATGATTAGCAGCTTTGGAGAAATCTTCCGAACGCTAATGGGGCCCCCTGCGTTCATTCATCTGATCAACCTTGCTGTGGTAGATCATTTCGCTCCAACTCGCCCGGGTCTGCGAGCTGAGTCCCAGACCGTCGTGGGCTCAGAGCCAGCTCGCTGCCTGCAGGCACCCAAAGCGGTCAAACAAAGCGGTACAGACTTAGCCCAGCTAAGTTTGATAGCCCACGTCCACATCACGCTTCTTTCCGCGCTAAAGAGGTGTCACCATTCCTTGGCAATGAGCGCAAGGTCCATCGGTCAGCTTCGTCAGACACCACCGCACGGGGAGCAAAAAGCACGCAAAGGTGCTTTCTTTCTCCTCGAGAATACCTAACGAGCGGCGGTTCAAGTGACCCATCGCACACTCCTCGTAAATCTGATGGAGCTAGTGAGCACTCACCGCGTGTGCGACCGGTCGCTAGCACGTAGCATGGTGCACCACCTCCTTCTGGAATCCAACGCTGCATGCAGTTCACTTTCATGGGTTGCTTCTGGTCTTCCTTGTAGCCAGGCGCCAGCAAAGAGCCCAAAGGTCGTCATCTGGGCCGGCGATGTCGTCAAATCCACACCCAGATGGTGAAAGGTGTTGTCCGTCACGCAATGATCGCAAGCATACCCCGCCGCGCCCTAGTGGTCCAGTGTACGTCTACTACCTGCGCCCTTTTTGCTCGTGCTACTCGCAGACACTTGGTTTCGTTGAGCAAAAGTAGCGCGTTTGTGTCCGTCCGTTGCAAGATACCAAGCGCCCTTGCCGCTGGTAGTCGAAAATCATTGAAAAGGAAACTGCCAGCAGAACTCCATCTCTTGTCTCTGTTCCATACTCTCCTCCTCAAATCTTTCCCTCCCACGCAGCCTTCCTGAACCGCTCCATACCCTCTCACAATGCGTTTCACATTCACAAAGCTTGCTGCCATCGCCCTCGTGGCTGGCTCCGCGGTCACCATGTCCGCCAACGGAAACCCTCTTCCTCAACAGGACGTGAGTGTTGCCGCCTTTGCCAAGAGTGCTGTTGCGCTGTTGAAAATTTGAAGCTGATGCCAAAGTGCTTTCTGAACGTCAGTACGGAGGTGTTACCCACACTCCCGACCTTGAGGGACTCAACAAGCTCCTCGAAGTCCTCCAAGGATCTGTCGAGAAGCTCACTCAGGCCTTGAGCGGACGTCAACGCCGCGCAGACCTGCCAGGCGGTGACTCTGACCAGAGCGGTGGCCCTCAAGACCCTCCCGAGCTCAACCTGCAGGACACCATCCTCAGCGTGAGTCATTTGAGGAAGTCCATAGCGAGGAGAGATCACCACTGATTCACATTGCTATGTCCGCCTACAGATCGTCCCTGAGCTGCTGCCCCTCCTCAAGTCTCTCGGTCTCAACGTCGGAAACCACTAGACTTCGTCGCATTGACTTTGTGTGACAGCTGATCCCGTAGCATACCTAATTCCTAGCCATGAGACTTGTGTGCTCGAGCCTCTTCGCATTCCCACCTCTTGCGGCTCGCTGCAATTCATGAGCCTTTTGACCACAATTCGCTGCCTCCTTATGCTACTTTGCCTTGTACAACCATCGTGAATGCATCTTTGCTCTGCAGCCTGAACGCCGCGTGACTTTGTTCGTCGGGGTGGACACCCCCTTTTGCCTTTCGCTGCGAGTAGTCCTCTTGCTCGATGAGTGAGCAATTGCGCTCTCCAGCCGTCGTTTGCTAGACACACTTCGCTACGGCCGCTCAAGCATAGCTTGATGTGACAATCCGATTGCAACGCGCCAGGCATTGGCGGATGATGGCTTGGACCGGCCGCTATGTTGCGAGCACGGCCCGTGCTCTTTCCAGCCGACTAGGGAAAGAATGACCATGTCCGCATTCACCGCATCAGGTGTGAAGGCGGCAATGGATGGTCGCGCCGGGATTCCCAGATGTTCCCAAGAATCCTGATCGTGTCGAGAGAAGATCAATCTAGACAGCTACAGAGAGGGCAAAACGCAGACTGAGCAGAGCGCGCAAAGCTGACGACGCGAATCCGAATGGTGGTTGGTGGGTCAGTGCGGGTATCGCCATAGCACGCGTCGATGGCGTCTTGTCGGCTAAGAGCGCGCGCATCGCATCGCTTGATCAACTTTGATCACAGCAGCTAGATCTCCAGCTGATTGATTGCCCACGCGCAGCATGACAACAGGCGGGGAGAGCGCATGCACGATGTATGCAGGGCTCGCATGTTTGCGCTAGTCCACGCGCCAAGAAAGCTGGTCAGAAGCAACTGCAAGCAGCTGCTCGAGCTCGCGCTTGCACACATGTTCCAACCTAACATTTCTTGTGCGCATTGCACCATTATTGCCCGCAAATAGCCTCGATGTCCTCACCATGAGAGGCATCTGGTCAGACCTTGCGCGCCGACTAGTAACAAGTCACAAGTCAAGAGTGTCAGCGAGAAACAGAGGGGCTTGAAGCGGAGCTCATTTGTCGAGCCATGCTCACGACGCGTCTGCTCCAAATTGATCAGCACAAACACAGACTCCGCCTTCCCGCCGGCTGATGCCGCAGAGTGCCCGCAAATGCGGCACTGGACCGTTAGTGCCGATCAGTCTGGTTTGCGAGAACATCTTCAGCAGCGAAATCAAAGCAGATGTGGACGTGACGAGCTGATCGAATGATCACTGTGAATGTCGACATTCGTGATTGTAGTCAGAGCCGTTTGCGCGCATATGTATTGCCCACTCGATTTGGCTGATTTGCATGCTTCCTGTGCTGCTTGCGCGTGAGCAGCATCGACGGAAAGCGACGCTGACGCAATCGCAAGCCTAGGGCACCACAAGCAGATCGTGAACGTATACCTTGGTAAGGAAGGCGCCAACGTGCAGTGCTGAGTAGTGTTTGCGCACGATGGTGAGAGGCACTCAGGTTGACCCACCTCGCATATCTCACGTTTGACATCTGGCAGCCGATAGAATAGCAGCGTGGCGGCACTGGTGCGCTATACAGCACTCTTGCGTCCGCCCTCAAAAGTGATCTGTCAGATCGCTGAACCAGCCATCCTCGCCACAAGTCCCCCCTCCTGTTCCTTCTCGACGCTCACGCTCATCATCAACTTCCATCATCCTCTTTTCCCCCCAACAATCCTTACCATGAAGCTTTCCGCCCCTCTCATCTCCCTCGCCCTGCTCGCTGCGGCAGCGGTCGACGCCCGTGTGGTGCGCTTGGAGAATGCACCGTACGCCAAGCGGGACGTCTCGGCTTCTATGCAAGAGCACGAGGTACCCTTGCCCCGCTCCGAAGCGGCCAAGAGCGTCTTGCACAACCGTGTCGCTCGTCACATTCGTCCCGAGACGTGGAGCGACATTCGACGCAGGCAGACCCTCGGTCCCGTCACCGACCTTGGCGGCATCACCGACTTCAAGGGCAAGGATCCCGAACCTGTCCGTGGCGAAAAGGGTCTGCCTTTCTTGGGCGAGTCCAACAGTGAGTGCATTGGATTGTGCGCGTCTGCACTTTCACTGTGCTCGGTGGATGCTGACCGTACAATCCCGCTGCTCCGATCTTAGCCGCCATCGACAAGCAGAACATCGACTACCTCAGCCCACCGGCTACCGACAACGGCGTGATTCCCAACCTCAAGTGGTCGTTCTCTCTGTCCAAGACGCGCCTCTTGAAAGGTGGCTGGGTTCGCGAGCAGGTCGTCACTGACCTCCCCGTTTCTAAAGGTGAGGCATGTCGGTCGTGGCAGGCTTAGGACTTGGAATTTCGCTGCGTACGCATATGCTGACAAAAAGACTCGATTGATGCGGCACCTCCGCAACAGACGTGGCTGCAGCAGAGCAGAGGCTAGCTCCATACGCGATCAGACAGGTGCGTTGAGCTGTATAGGTCGAGGTGATGTGTGACAGGCCGCTTCGAATGTGGACAGAAGGTGTACGATGAAAAGAAGCTGGATGGACGCATTTACGGTGGGTAGGATGCTATGGATGATCTTGCGGCATCCAACCGTGCAGCGTCCATGTACCGGTACCAGGTGACGCGCCTCGCACGACCGCTCTTGACGCGCCGTCGCGGTGATGCGGATGATGCAGCAGCACTCACGACTTGACTCGACACTGATGACTGCATGACCAACTTCTTGAGTCTGACTTGCCCATTCTTCCTTTTCGGCACTGGTGACTCGCCTTCTCCTGGTCGCGCACCTCGACACTGTTCCCTTGTCAAATCGCCATCATGCTCTTGCTTCTCACTGCCTCTCTCAACCGATCGACTGTAGCTACACTGGCATCGAGTGGCGGAGTGGGCATTTGTCATTAAAGGCACAGTGCGCATCACCGGAAGCGACGAGGATGGCAAAAACTACGTTGGGGAGGCCTCGGCAGGAGACTTGTGGAGTTTCCCCACGGGTTCGTAACAATTCTGCCACATCTGAAGACACGCGAAACCCGTGCTGATCCCTCCCCTCTTGCCACCATGACTTGCTCGCAGGCATCCCTCACAGTCTGCAGGCTGGCCCAGAAGGTGCTCAATACCTTCTAGTCTTCGACGACGGCAATTTTGACGCTTCGGGAACGACGTTCATGCTCGATGACTGGGTCGCTCACACCCCTCGAGACGTCCTTGCCGAAAACTTCGGCTGGAATCAAAGCGCTTTCGACACTGTTCCCGCTCAAGATCAGTACATTTTCAAGACTCCAGAATGGCCAAGTCTTGAGGAGGCAAAGGCTGTCGTAGAGCAGAACCCTGCTGGCGAGGTCGAATCTCCTTACGTCTATGCCCTGTCTAAGCAGGAACCTACGCAGGCACCAGGCGGCGGCGGCTGGGTGAAGATCACCGACTACCGTCAATTCCCAGCTAGTCCTACTTTGGCCTCCGCATACGTTCACGTCGAGAAAGGCGGCCTTCGCGAGCTTCATTGGCACGCCGGCGCTGAGTGGGGGTGAGTCTGCTTTTGACGTGATCCTGATCGGACTTTCGAAAGGCAATGTTGACGCAAGATCATCATCCTCGCACTTAGCTACATTGTCAAGGGCAAGGGACGCGCCACTGCCTTCGCTGGAGGTGCCACCGCACGCACTTTTGAGCTTCAAGCAGGTGATGTGAGCATCAATCGGCGTTCTCGTACTGACGCTCCTGATCGAACGACTCGACTGACACGTGATATCTGGAAACTGCAGTCTTGGGTCTTCCCGACCAACTTCGGCCACTACATTCAAAATGTTGGCGATGAGCCTCTGGAGTTCATCGAGATTTTCCGTGGATCAAACTTTGGCGACAAGATCAAGTTCACCGACTTTAGCCTGACCCAGTGGCTCAGCTTGACCCCACCTGAGGTTGCTGCTCAATCTCTGAACGTCTCCGTATCTCTGATCAAAGAGCTCAAGAAGGAGAAGCAAGTCGTCGTCGCTGCTCGTCGCTAGATTTCGGCACTTCCCGCCAACGCACGTGCCGTCTCATGCGTCTATTACGTCGCATACCGCAACCCTCGCAGCTCCCCTTCACAGACAAGCCTCAAGCCTCCTAAAAGACTCGCAATCAAGAACGAGGTCGGAAGCGACCCACAGCCTTCCTACTCGGTATCACTCGGTGTCCACCGTTGACGCACCCTCGACTTTTATCTCTCCTGCCCAGCTCGAATTTCGCTCCGCCCCTCCCACTTCTTCTTCCCACGGCTACGTGCAGCTCGCTTGTATGCTGTCGAATTTCTTAATACCATTGATCCATCCGCTGCAGCGCTGTACTACGCGATCTTGAGAGGTGGGATGCTGAAACATGGCTCGTTTTCGATGTGATCATGCCAGGGGACTGGGGAACGAATCAGACCTTTCGAGAGACTCAGCTCGACTCTGACTATCAATTCAAAATTGCAAATCGTGGTTAAGACCATGAACTTTTCATTTGTCCCTGCAGCACTCCTCACGTGACGGGCTGTTGCAGCGCCTCCACGCAGCTGCACGGACGCGCGCTCGCTGCGCGTTTCTGGTGGCTTCTAGATGCCGGCGGAAATCCGCGGAGCTCTCGAGACAGACCGCTTCGTGGCTTCAACATGGCTAAGCATCCACTCTATCCTCAACATATAACGTGGCTGAAGGTTGCTTCGCTTTGCATCTCGTCGTAGTCTTAACATTGCTTCATGCCCGGTTCTTACAGGCCTCTTCAAGCGTCTTCAGTGATCACGTTGGAAGCGTCCGAGAGGTATCAACACTTGCGTCGCCTCTGACCGGTGATTGCTACCGTCTCGTCAGGCATTTCGAGTGGAGGCATCCAATTGCCACTGGCGCTGCGCGGCTGCTCGACCCGACAAGCCTTTGCAGGGCCTAGCGCATACTCTCGATAACTCAAGCTCCCCACGACACCTGAAGCACCCGCAGCTAGCACCTGGCCATCATGCTGCGACGGGCTGTTGCTCGGCATAGCAGTGCGCTACCCTCAGCATCTCTTCTGCAGCCAGTGCGGGGCATCACGGTACCACAATTGAACAGACTCGCCCTCGCAGCACAGCTTTCAGATCCACACTCGCCGCCTCATGCCTATCGCCTTCACACTTCTGCGCGGCGCAATGCTCAAGGACCTGGCGGGCCTGGCGGTGGCGGAGGCGGAGGCTTTCCCGGCATGCGAATGCAAGGTCAGCAAGCGCCTCAACCTGGCGAAACGCTAAAGCAGTACAGTCAAGACCTTACCGAGCTGGCACGTCAAGGCAGTCTGGACCCCGTCATTGGTAGAGATGCCGAGATCAGACGCACCATTGAGATCCTGAGTCGAAGGACAAAGAGCAATCCTGTACTGCTAGGGCCGGCCGGTGTTGGAAAAACGGCCGTAGCAGAAGGATTGGCTCAGAGGTTGGTGAACAAGGATGTTCCCGAATCTTTGCAGGGCAAAAGAGTGCTCGCTTTGGATCTAGCTGCGCTCCTTGCAGGCGCAAGCTATCGCGGCGCATTTGAAGAGAGGCTCAAAGGCGTTCTTGCAGATGTGGAGCACGAGCAAGGAAAGATCATCCTCTTTGTCGATGAGCTTCACATGCTCCTCGGTCTAGGCAAAGCAGAAGGTGCTTTGGACGCGGCCAACATCCTCAAGCCTGCTCTTGCCCGCGGATCGGTGCAGCTTGCTGGTGCGACTACTTTCAACGAGTACAGACAATCCATCGAGAAAGATGCGGCACTGGCTCGTCGATTTCAACCGGTGCACGTCAACGAGCCGTCAGTGCCAGAGGCCATCTCTATCCTTCGAGGTCTGCGTAGCCGGTACGAGGCACACCACGGCGTCAGCTTGTCTGATGCTGCTCTGGTAAGCGCAGCCCAACTGGCCCATCGATACTTGGGAGAGCGCAAACTACCAGACTCGGCCATCGACCTTATAGACGAGGCTAGCTCTGCATTGCGCTTGATGCAGGAAAGCAAACCAGAGGCGATAGAGAAGCTCGATCGTCAAGTGCTCAGTTTGGAAATCGAGCTCGAGTCTTTGAAAAGAGAGACGGACGCGTTCAGTCGAGAGAGGAGGGAGAAGTTGACGAGGGAGCTGGAAGAAGTGAGGGCCGAGGCGGAACGTTTGACAAACAAGTGGAAAGTAGCAAGGGAGAGGCTGGACGCGATAAAGCGGACAAAGGCGGACATCGAAGAGGCCAAGATCGAGCTCGAGCAAGCTATGCGGGCCGGGGACTACGAGCGCAGCGCCAAGTTGCGCTTCGCTAGACTTCCGGACCTGCAAAGACAATTGGCCGAATTTGAGGCGGCAGAGGAGGAACGTCGCAATGCACACAGTGGAGTGACTTCGAGGGCGGAAGAAGAAGAAGCTGACTTGGCTGTTCACGAGCGCGTAGAAGCGGACGACATCGCAAATGTAGTTGCCAGGATGACGGGCGTGCCTCTGAGAAGCCTGCTCAAGGGCGAACGAGAAAGACTGCTGCGACTCGAAGATGAATTGAGAAAGCGCATCTTGGGTCAAGACGAGGCGCTCAATGCCATTGGAGAAGCGGTCAGATTATCAAGAGCGGGCTTGCAAAACGAAAGGAGACCGCTTGCCAGCTTCCTTTTTGCTGGTTCGACGGGTACAGGAAAGGTGAGTCTAGTGATGGTCTCTCCGCTTGCTCGCACCGCTGACACCGTCTCCATTTTACAGACCGAGACATGTCGCGCGCTCGCCTCGTACCTCTTCGACGATGCTGATCGGGTCATCCAAATCAATTGCTCGGAGCTAGGAGAACAACACAGCGGTGCCCGATTGATCGGCGCACCTCCTGGCTACGTCGGCCACGAGGAAGCTGGCCAATTGACTGAGGCGGTCCGTCGTCACCCCTACTCGCTTGTCCTCTTCGACGAGATCGAAAAGGCTTCGCGACCCGTGCAAATGCTGCTGCTTCAAGCGCTCGAGGAAGGAAGTCTGACCGACTCTCAAGGACGAAAAGTGGATTTCAGAAACACCATCATTGTGCTCACTTCCAATCTTGGTGCAGAAGTGCTGTACGAACCCAATTCTGTCGATGCCGCGACTGGACAAATCACTGAAACTGCTCGTTCTGGAGTGTTGAGGGCCATCGCCAATGCGCTACCTCCAGAGCTAATCAATAGGCTTGATGATCAGCTCATCTTCAATCGACTCTCACGCAGTAGTCTACGTGGCATCGTAGATGTTCGACTGGAAGAGATTCAAAAGAGGCTTTCTCCCAAGCGCATCACTCTCGAGGTGGACGAGGCGGCCAAGGAATGGTTAGCGCAAAAAGGCTACGATCCAGCTTATGGTGCACGACCGCTCAACAGGACGATTCAGAGATACCTGTTGAGCCCGCTCTCCAAAACGCTCATCAAGGGCGATATCCCACCTGGTTGCATCGTGCCTATTGGAGTTTCAGGGTCGGAGCTCTTCATTGGAGCTGCGATACTTGCGAGTGGACCCGAAGCTGCGTCAGCTCAGTCGCCCATCGATTTGCAAGAGGGTCAAACGGCAACGGATGACAAATCTTCGCGCACATCGCCGGAAATCGTTGATGGCGAACCGGTCGCACCCAGACGCAGGCCGTCGAACTGATGCCACTTGATAGCATGAGCACGAGGGTGGCACCACTTCGTTGAGCCTTGGCTTTACCTCCTTTGTTGAGGCTACCGTCCCGCATGACGTTGCAGAGCAATCTGCGCAACCATCAAAGCTTTCCTGAATGCAACATACCAAGAAACGCCCCACGCAACATCATGTCACCCGCCTGTAGTCCTTTGCATCTTTGCTCATTGATAAATCACCACTCATCTCAGTGTCCAAGACACAAAGGAAATGAAGGCGTGTGGCGCGAGAGAGCCAGAGACCGTGTGCAGCCGTAGGCGAGAATAGGCAGCCGGTGTGGGCGCATTCATGATGTGAGATCCATTGCACAATGGGCGGTCCGAGACTAACAGTACTTGTACATGGGTGAGGAAGCAAAGTGTGGCACGAATGAGCAAAAGTAAGACTCTACAATGTGGCCGAGTTGGCGTTGTTTGAGATGCAAAGGATTACACGCTTTGGTCGCTCAGTTCAACACCGAGCCTACGACTCGGTAGATGGCGCGATCCAGCACGTAGTAGACAGACTCGAGCAGACCGTACAGCGGACTCGAGCTCTGCAGTTGAAGTGACAAGCTCGGATGGATGCCAAAGCCAATGTCGATGACTCTATCCACCGTAATCACAGCTACCCTTCCATCCTGAGACACGTTGTGGTTGATACCTATAGCGACAGGGCAAAAGGGATACTAAAGATTAGCGCTGGACTCGAGGCGAGATTCTATGCGACGAAGTACTCACCGTGTCGCCCTGCGTCCAAGAGACCTTCTACCCACTCTACCTGCCCTCTCCACTTCCAAATCTTCCATTTGCCCCCCTTGAGTGCAGCTTCGACCAGCATGTCCCTGCCCGCATTGTATCCATCCTTGTCGATTGTATGATGAAACTTGAGATTCTGCGAATCGAGAGAACAAAGGCCAGACGCTGAGCACACGGGCCTGCGAGAGTGAAAGGTGCCTCGGCAGCTTTTCTGGCTCACCTTCTCTTTGGATACAGCCAAAAACCAAGCGCCCGAATCAGCCAGCGTTCCGTTCTGCTTCCAAGCTCTGAAGTGGTTGCCTCCGTACAAGCTCTCCCAGCAAGCTCCTACCCATCTGCCGGGCGCACCAGGAAGCTGTGTCTGCCTGAACTCGAACAGCTCCGTCTGCCAACCTTGCCCATCGCCGAGATCTGCCCTCTGCAAACCACCAAGATGCAGATCCAAGCATTCGAAAGAGAAGCCAATCGTGCTGTGGTGGTAGTGCAAGAGAAGCAATGAGCGCTCTGGACGAATACTGCGTTAATCGAATGCTTTTACGACGCACCGAACATAGTCTCGCAAACCTGCATCGCTCAACACCGCCGCATCCGATTTGCCTGAGATGATGGCATTGATGGGTTCTCGCAAGCCATTGCCGACCAGCTGTAGACGCGCAAGGATGTATGGATCAATGAATTAGCTCGCGCATATGAAGAGGCGCTTGCGCAACTCACATCGAGACAGCTACCTCCACCGACCCTTGGATCGACCCAGCCTACGTCCAGTCCTCCCCTGCCATCATCATGACCGAGGGCCTGAGCAGGCGCTGATCTGTACACGCTTTCTTTATCGAAGCCTTGCAGTCCGCGGGAGCGCTGCGAGCACGACTCTTGTGATTGCAGATCCGAGAGCGCGCTGATAGCTCGGCCTTGAACGAGCAAGAGTGGCGAGGTGGAGCACAGCAAAGTGCATGCCAGAAGTGCCGCCGCGAGGGCTCCTGACGATCGCATCGTAGGAGCAGCGATTGCAGCGTTCCAGTCGAGCAGATTTAGAGATCAGTCTAATATCAAAATTGACAAGCCAGCGGACTTATAAGCAGAGCATGGTGAGATGATGGATGAATGGATCAGATTTTGATTGATTACCAACGGCGTGGTTACGCAGCTTCGGGTGCTCCACCCTCAAACCCCGCACGGCCGCGGTGCCTGATGCCGCGTTTCCACGTCAATTATGCGCGCCAGGCAGCGTGCGCCGCGCGCGTACCGAAATAAGCATATCACGTGATACCCAGCAGCCATCCGCTGATCCGCTCGATCGTCGCACCCCAGCCCCGTTCCCAGCCTTTTTTTGAATCGTGAATCTAAATGCGTGAATGCTAAGACTGGGAGGCGATCCAACTCTGCCAATTGTCCACCATCATCCTGCGGATGGTCACCACATACACCTACGTTCCTGACCTCGCAAATCTTTGCGAGTCGAGTTCGTCGGTTATTTAGGCTGTTCGTGACTGCCTAACCCAATTGTCAACAGGACATTGCGTATAGGGTGTCGATTGATGGAGCGGATCGGAGTAGAGATCGGCCCAACCGTCGCCAAGACACCATAGTCTCTGCTCTTGCATCGCTGGACAGCACTGCCGGGCGTCTCGGGCGCCCAAGCTGCTGGAAACCCCCAAGCTTGACTTCAAGAAGTGATCTTGTCTTGAGCATCTCGGCTCGTTGACCAGGTAACGCTTCTGGGGTGGCAAAGATGGCAAGCGCTACCATCGGTACCCCATCAGCCAACGGCTCGTCTCAATCGAACGGCAAGCAGAGATCTTCGGCCGGTCCATCGCCGTATGCTCAGCCTTTTGCACTGTCGGAGCAGTACAAGCAGGAGAGGCAATCTGCAGCAGCAGCCAATGGCACCTCGGATCCTTCTCCTCAGCCTACACCCTTTGCGCACGATCTTTCAGTCAAGCTGATTTGCAGCAACTGTCATGCTGACCCGCCCAATATCATGGAGGAGTTTGCGAGCGGGGATCTGGTTTGCGGAGAATGTGGTTTGATTCTCGGTGATAGGATCGTCGATACGAGAAGCGAGTGTGAGTAGCCTTGCATGACCCGCTTTGGCGATGGGTATGCGCACTGGCCGGCTCTTCGCTGAGCTCACTGCTGCACTTGCACGTGCTTCCGTCGCTAGGGAGAACGTTTGCGAATGAGGAAGGAGATGATCCTTCGCGTGTAGGTCAAGCCGACAATCCGCTCATGGACGGTCTGACCGAGACGCTGGGCACTCGTATCGCCTTCGACGGCAGCGCTGGCGCCACGCTTCAAAGGGCCATGAACAGAGTCAATGGTACTCAGCATCAAAACATACTGGATGCCTTTGAGGACATTCAGCGCAAGTGCGATTCCATTCACCTCAACAGGCAAGTGAGCGAGATAGCCAAGCAGCTGTACAAGAGGGTGGAAATGGAGCGCATCTTGAGGGGTAAAAAGACGGACGCGATCATCGCTGCTACCATCTTCATCGCGTGCAAGATGGCCAATGTTCCGAGAACCTTTGTGGAAATTTGTGGCTTGACGAAGGTGTCGAAGAAACTCATCGGGCAGTGCTACACTGAGATTCAGAAAGTGTTCGGACTGAGGCAACCGATGGCAGCAGCAGCAGCCGAAGGATCTGGCGGAGGGGTCGGACCAACGAATGCCGTGGACCTCATCAATCGCTTTTCGAATCATCTGGCGCTGGACCAGCCTACCAGTAGATGCGTCAGGGATGTGGCTGAGCAAGTTAGGAGCGAAGGTCTTCTCGCTGGTAGAAGTCCCATCACCATTGCTGCTGCTTGCATCTTCTTTGCCACGACAGTGATGGGCAAGGAGATCAGTGCAAAGGCCATCTCGAACGCGGCAGGCGTGAGCGACGTGACGATCCGCACGTCGTTCAGAAACCTCGTTGAGCACAAGAACAAGATTCTGACTGTAAGTCTGTCGTTGTTGCGTCGTTCATCACTCGGAGCAATCGAACTGAAACAGATACGTCTTTTCACGTCGCCAAACATGCACAGTCTAGCATGCTTGCCAAGCACAAAGAAGCTGACCCGGCGAACCTGTCTTCTTCCAACTGAAAGAATTTACGTACTTGCTCCTTCCTCGATCGTACCTCAGTCTGACATAGTTTACCGAGCGCAGAGACTGACCTACCGAATCTATCCTCTTCGGAGTCTGCGTGTATGCAAGCCCTCATTTCTGATCGCCCTGTTCGACACGCTCGCCACACACACAGAGTTCATCCCTTCTCTGGCACGCCACTGCACCGCACTCTCGACGCGAGGGAATTCAAATAGATGATAGCTGACGCGGGGGCGAGCCTGCCAAAGAGGTGGGAGATAGAAAAGATGGGCGTTTGCGTTTGCTGCGTGCTCAAGCTGCGTGAAAGCAACGCAGAGCGTGAAAGTCATCGTTGGCAAATTTGGCATCCAGAATGTCAAGTCCTTGATCGCGTGGTAAAGTCACGAGTGATCGAAGTAGTTGATGACTTGCCTCGTTGCCGATCGATGCGCTAGGTGGTCATTAGCAACCCGGCAAAGAGCACTTTCGTCTTTCAAGTGGTGCAAGATCACTTGTGTGTTTGGGTGCGGGGCTGCATCGGTCGTGCATCTGCTCTCGCGGCAAAGCGATGCATTCATTGCCTTTGCGCAGCGTTTGAGCTCCGCTTTCAGAGGCCGACCTGATGAGCAGCATCATCACTGGTGCAGGTGTGCACGCGGGACAAGCAATGCGGGATCAAAAGCGCTTCGATGCAGTCACTGCAGTCACCAGCATGGAAAGGTGTAGAGCACGTGCCGTGCAGGTGATGCTTGCTCATGCCTTGCAAGCGTATATACGCATACCCACACCCAGCACGAGTACGGTATCTATTTGTAGAAGTTCTGTTCAGGTACGCGCAGCAGGGCATCCAGTAAGGTCCCGCTGCGTTCCTAGGCCAGCCACTGACGGCACTGTGCGCTCAGCCCTGAGAGATCTGCTCGTCTTCGAGCTTCCTGCCACGCATGAGTTGCGCATGCTTGCTCAAAGGGACTTTCACGAACTTGGAGCATCACGACCCCGTCTTTCGCAGCTGTCATCGGTCTGCAGGTAACAGGCAGAGCTCAACGCGCACTTGATTGAAGAGGAGAGAAGAGAGCGGGCCCGCGCTGTCGTGGCTCCTTTGGGGACGATCCACTGATAGGAAAGGCCGCTGATGATGTGCTGCAGCATCCACGCTTTCATATAGCCGTACATCCGGACCGCAGAGATTGGCTTGATCGCGACCACGCGGTCGTGAGCTTCATTTCAAACGTGATGGGGAAAATTGCGTCAAGAAAGGCGAAGGCTTCACGATCAGGAACACGACGCCGGCAGCTGGCTGGATGGACGTCCCGCGTGGCAGGTCGTCCTCATGCGGAGCGCGTCATGATGAATTCGTGTGGCTTGCACCTGCTGTCCCCGACCCACCGGTAGAGGGCTCGTGCTTGGCACGACTCTGGCCAGCGTTGGATTCATTTACCGCACCACGTACAACACACGATCAACAACACAGAGACGTGTGATTTGGTCAATGGATCGGACAGCTATGCTTCAGGAAGCATTTGTCAGGAGGATCCCGGGAAGTCCCTCGTCCACAGCAATCGCGGCTTCGCGCATGAGTAGCTAGGTTGTGCCTCAATCGTGACCTCGGCGACCTGGAAGCCGCGCGGAAGTCGGGATCGCTTGAGTGGGGGCCTTCTTCATACTTTCATTTCGGCAACGCCCGGACTTTTTGGAGTGCGAGTCAGTGGACTTGGGACCCGTGCGCTAGGGGTACATACCGGCATTGGCGCCGCTCGCAGATAGTCCGGCGTACTCGACGATAACGATCGAGCTAGGTGAGCAACAAAGCCAGAATTTCGGTCTTCCGGGCTCAGGCCTTGGCAATTAGGGGGAACGGTCTTGGCCTTTGGGCTCAGGGAGAGGTTGCGGCAAAGTTAGGCCCGTCTGCTGCTTTCAATCGTCGTGAGCCTTGAATCGGGACTAGCTGACGCAAGACGCGGGATGATGGATTCGAGGCCTCGTCTTCGGGCTCCAGCGCGAGCCGAGCGGGGCCAATTGGGCGCGGACCCATCCGCGCACGTTGGCCAACGCAATCGAAGCGTTTAACAAGGCTCGTGACTCTTCGGATGGGCTCATAAGAGCCGAGTCAAGAGCCGTTCGGTAGCCTTATTCATCCATGCAAAATTCCTGCGAGGTCTTCCTGTGATGGCCATACAGCAAGGCATCCAACAGGCGGCGTGTGCGACGAGCCATCAGGCAGTCGTGAGTCTGCTGAGTGATCATGCTATTTGTTCGTCTCCATCAGACCCAAGACCTTCGTAACTGTGCTTCCATTCATGCATGCATCTATCCATTCATGTGAATTAGGGGTGAGCGAGCCATATACTGTGACTGTAGCTGCACAGGAACGCTCGATCGGGTTGAGTCGGCGCTGCGGCAATGCGCGTACGTGGGCTGAACTGCCGGCTTCATGCACGCTGGCGTTTACTTGCTGACTGTACAGCCAGCACTCTGACTGCAAGCAGCGCAGCAGCAGTTGCTAAGCAGATCGCTCGAGCGGCAGCAGTATGCATCACGCCTCAGCACGAGCATGACCCGACTTCTTGCACGTCGCAGGTGAAGGCAACAAGGCATCTGAGCAGTCAGAGAAGAAGGAGCAGCACGATAAGAGAGACGGAGTCGTTCGGATTTTCAACCACCGCCCTGATTCAGTCGCATCTCGCATCGCAAGGCACCAGATCAGTCACAGTGCATTTGCCTATGGAAAGCCGCGCTGGATCGATCGACCAGAACGAGCGATCTCGACCTTGCTCTCAACGGCCCAACAATCGTCAAAGCCAAAATGCGATACTTGACGCACAAGCCAAAGTTAACGGCACGGCATCAGTGCTGCAGGTGCATGCCTCCATGCGAATGAGCCGATTCGGCAATTTGCACGCGGCGGGTCACCGCAATCAATTAGACCTGCATGATCGATGGCCGGCGCTTTGTGCAAAAGGTAGGTACAGCGCAGTACGTGGTGACCGTGCCTTATTGCAGCTCCCGGGTCCCCGCGTGCACGCTTCCAGATCTGGCCACATTTGTCTACGCATCCGACCAACGCGTGGACCCCTAGGAACACTTAAAGCCCTCAGTGACCCCCGGATCTTCTACTTGCGTCTCCCATCGACTTTCAAGCGCCTGTTCAGCCAGACTAGACCAGATCTAGAGATCCTTCCGAAAGCATACCAGCGGCAACATACCTTCTCGAGTCAAATCGTCTTTCCAACTACTTGCACGTTGACCGCTTCGCCACCTTTGAGCACCCGCTCCCATCGCTAGCCACCGCTTGCTACTGCTTGCCACCGACTATTTGACCTCACATCGTACAGTCTCGCACCTTCACAACAGCTTGCCGCACCTTGCCAAGCTCCAAACTTGAACTCAAGTACACGAATTCAAGTACACACAATCGAGCGCATAGCCGCTATCAACGACACTCACGGTGTTTTGCGCAACGTTTCCGTGTCTTCGCCTCTTCGGATTCCAAGTCTAGCCGGCTCAGCCGACATTAGCCACACATCAGCGTCACACTAGCCCTTTATCCGAGCATATTGCCGCCATAATGAGCCAAGCAGCGTCTACCAGCAACGCCACTCTCATCGGAGGAGCCATTGCAGCAGCAGCAGCATCATTTGCCGTGACGTCAGTCGTTCGGGATTACATCTTCCGTCTTCAAGCACAAGCCGACATTTGGTCCGATGTGGTCGAGCAATCCGCTCCAATCCAAGACGAAGGCGACGAGGACGAGTGGTACACATCAGCCGCCGTGGTGTCCACACCAACCGTCAAGACGGTATCGCTTCCAGTCGAGTCTTCTACGCCTGCAACTAGACAGTCGCACGCACGCTCTGACAGCATCACGAGTACTTCGACGGCCGAGAGCAGTGTTGGTGCTCGGACCCCCTCAGAATCTGAAACGGAGTACTTTGAAGAGCACAAGGACGACTTGAAGGATGGCGTGTTCATTGCTGCTTTGCCTAGGAACCGAGGAGCTCGGCCGCAAGTGGTTCTCGTTTAGACCTCCGGCTTCGAAGATTGGAACAATGTGAATCGTCCGATTGAGCATACCCTTGCCGGTGCGCCGGATCTGGTGCAGAGTCCATCTTGAGTTACGTCACCATCTTGCATCTCTTTGTATTATTATTATGGACTTATACATTATGATTGCTTGCAATGCATTTAGCGCCGCGACTCTTGACCCTTGCGATTCAAGATTGCCTTGGATAGAGTGTCCTACCACAATTGCGATGATCCCTTGCTCTTCATCCGGTGAGCCACAAGTACTGTGCAATCCGGCGCGGTGCGCATCGTAGCGGTGCTGGAGCCCAGTGGGGGTGAGCCCTGTCGAGTGGAAGATTCGCTTTGTAATCAAGGCAGCAATTGCTGTTTCGGCAATCTGCCGAGACCCGGGCCTCTTCTCACGCATCAGGGCATTCACATCGACACTTGCTGACGTGAAAGGGGTGGAAGTAGGCCCAATTCGCCGTTCGCACACAAAGTCTGCCATTGTGCCTCCATTCGACGGGAGGGGATTGTTGGGGTGAGAGTCGGAGTGAAATCTTGGCGTACTCGACCGGCCCTGATTGATGCCTTTGTAGAAGGCGCAAAGGCAGACTCGATCAGTTTGACCCTGCGTGGGAAAGCGCGTCGCGCTAGCCGACGCTCGCGCGCTTTGCCTAGCGTGGAAGCCCCGGAAAAAGGTGGCTCTTTGACTGGCCGCATGCGACAACAACTTGCGCGAAGGGACACCAGCAGAGCATCTCTGCTATTCTTCGCGCCGCTCACCATGAGCAGGCACACTCGTGACATTCACGATTTTTCGAAATCTTCCCACGACCTGACTGACCGTCACATCCTGTTTCGAATCCCCTTCGTCGAATAGGGTGGTGGAGGTGGGTAGTAGAAGAGCTAGGATTGTTCTCGGGCGACGTATGATGTAGACGCACAAAGAGGGTAAAGCAAGGGTATCGTTCTGCTCAGTATGCAAAGTTGATTCAGGGTCTTGCGACGATCTTCAAGAAGTTCCTTTCGAGGGGTCTTCACTGTTTTGTTGGCGAATGCGAGTTGTCGGTGAATGCGAGGTCTAAGACTTTTCGCAGTCCTCCGGGAAGAAGTGCTTCAGCGCTGATGTTTGGCGGCGAATGCATGTATTCAGAATATGATAATCGCCCCGAGCGAAGCACTGTGAGCACACACCTTGGGCAAGAGAAGCATCCTGACGACTCACCTCAGTCGATCGCTTCATGTTTGCGATGGCGGACTAGCGCCTACAGCTTTCAGGCTGCTCAGAAGACTCAAGCGGTCTACTCAATCCAGCGCTGCCTTCGTCAAAGTGAGCCTGCTCTACCAAGTGATTGCGAGATGCAATGACCAGTGGGGACGCGTCTGCCGTTGGCCTTGCCTTTCAGCAGCCTTGTCAAGCTGTCATGCCTGCGGTGGTCCTTGACACCGAAGCCGGAGCCATCATAAGGTCGTCGTGTATGTACATATGTGGATAGGTGACCCGTTCGAGCCTTGTCACGTGCGGCCCGGCGGCCTAGCGCTCGTGCCGAGTCTCAGCAGAGCCATCACGCGTTCTTTGCTGGAGGGCTCAAGCACTTGCCTCAGGTCCCACAGCCCGCCTTGACTCGTGACTCGTGACTGGCGTTTGATTGCGCACGCGATACCCGCAGACATGATGCTCGTATCTCTTGCATCCTTGTTGTTGTTTCTTCAATGACCATGGATCCAACATTACCGGCCAATTGTGGGCGCTTTAGTGAGTCGTGAGTGGCGATCGAGCACTCGAGTGGTGACCATGACGGACACCCTGCGCAACAGAGCGCGCATGCTCCCCTCGGTGCCCGATCGTAAGGGCAGGCTGAGGCTGTTGTCTGAGCGGCCATGTAATCTTGAATCTTGCATGCGTGTGTGCAATTGACTAGTGACTTCTATACTCAGATTTCGTGGCTCTTGGCGCTCGGCGCTGGGGCAGACGTGGCGTCCAAACGCCCACGGGGATGTCTGCCTCTACACCATCTTTGCGCGGAATGGTGTTTGCGGACACAAGGACGAGATGAATGAAAGACGACACACACAACAGTGTGAGTGTAGTCACGAGTGACTCGTCATACAGCTAGGCGTCGACAGTCACTCACGATCGATTGGCCTCGCGAGTCGTGACTGGATGTGGTTTGACCTCGAAAGTCTGATGAGTGGGTCGGTCTGGGCTCGCTCTTTAAGCATGCGGCCTGCACGCGCCTTGCAGCTCCTTTTGGGCTCTCGTATCAGGACCTCGAGCGCGTCCGGAGAGGCACACACAGCACACACACAACAGCTTTGCATACATCACCTTCGTCGTGGCTTGCGTGCCTGCAACAGCAGCGCATACACATCTCTCGTTTGTGAGACAGATTGGCGCTCCCAGACACTCACTACTCGGCCAGAATCTGCGATGAAACTTCTCCTCGGCGAGAGCTGCGTCTAAGCTTCACAAGTCGAGAATGAGGCCTACACTCGAGCACATGTAAATTCTTTGCGCCGGAACTTCCATCTCGCCTCGCGTTGGTGAGCGGCGCATCATATAAGGTCCAGCCCAGCCCTCATATCACTCTGACTCTCATCACCGCCGAACGGGCTCGCGTTGCACACACAACATTTGTCAGAGGTGGTGCAGGCACCGCTGCAGCTCTCCACTTGTCACTCTACTGGCCTTCCTGAGCTCTTCACCAGTCGTTCCAGCAGCCATGTACCTGCCACGCTCCCCTGCTCTCGATCCCTCTGGAGGCAAGTCATTCTCTGGCGAGTCGAGCATCAAGGGTCGTGATACCTCGACGTCTACCCCGGCCTCACAGTCTTCTCGTACCCATCATACTGGATTGCACCCAAACACCTGGGCTTCAGCAACCACCGCGCCGGCTAGCGTGCAGGTGCACTACCATTATTTGGCCGGAAGGTATCGAGACTTGAGCACCGAGCACGGGCTAGGACTGGCAAAGCTTGGCAGTGTCGACGAGAATGCTGTGCCGGCGCCTGGCTCAGACAGGAGTGACGCCGATTCCCGCGCCTCCCACAAGGCATCCTTGGGCGGGATCTTTTTGGGCGCTGGTCCAGAGACGGCAAGCAGAGGCATTGAGAGATGGGATTCGACCCGAACATCTGCTGCAAAGTTGCACGTGCCAATCGGCAAGAAAAGCAGGCGAGAGACTGCTTTGCAAAGGATGAAACAGGATGATCTACTCAGACGCCGCATTGAGGGCACCAAAGATGTCGGAAGGCTCAAGTGGGAAGCCAAGGTGAGTGTAGACGGCGTCAGCGCTTGCCATAGAGCTGTTCAACTGATCAAAGGCATGTTTGGCAGTCGGCGCTCCTATCTCATTCGCATCCTCTAGCTATCATACTTCTTGCTCGAGCAGCTAAGCTCTCTTCCCTGTCGTCTTGCATCACCCTTGCATCCTTGCTGACCACCGGTATCACGCGCGGAAGCGCGCCCGTAGTGGTATTGCTCGAGCGAGATCCTCTACGTGCGCTGTCCTGGTGCTTGGATGCCGCTGCACTTTTGCAGAAGCGAAGCTCTGCCCGACATCGACGAGGCAAGAGCTCACCAAAGGAAGAGGAGCGGCTGAGGCAGCAAATTGCATCACTACTGGCTCGTCTTGTCAGAACGACCCAGGCTGATCCGATGCGCCAGCATGGGGAAGAAGTCAAATTGCCGGTCGCAAGGACTTTGCCGGCACCAGAGCTGTGGAGCTCCCTCTCGGGCCTGCTAGGTTGGCTCTCTGGTCCGCCGCAGACGCCTTCCTCCGAGACACCTGCTGACCTTCCGGGACCAGACGACGAGGATGAAGAGGGCAAATCAGCGGCAGTGCTGCGAAGTATCGCAGTTGATCTCGCGCTGGTGCGAGCGGTCGCAATCACACGAGCGACATTGGCGCCGGGACAATCCGGCTGGACTCAAGCAGTACGCCGAGAGTGGGACGAGGTCCGCGATTCCGCAGATGCAGCTGGCAGAATGGATTTGTCTGCGGTGCTAGCGGCAGCTCAGACAGTTTGTGCTGAATTGGACAAAGGCAAAAGGGGGGCGATTGCCGGCCCTGCGGCTTCGCTTGCTCAGGCATGTGAGGAGAGCTTGGTGGAGAGAAGTGTGCGAGTGGTCACGACCACAAACTCAGCGGATGCGGCGCCCCTCAGGTCAACGAGCGTCAAGAAGTCACAGAACGTTCAGCGGAGCAGAAGAGGCTCTCTCGATCGAATGACTAGCCACACCGGCAGCTCTGACTCCAGACCGCCTTCGCTGCTGTTTCCTGTGGCAGGATCTTCAGCGCCCGCGCAGACAACGCACACACCCGTGCAAGTCGGCAAGCCAGACGTTTCAGATGGGCCTGCACGACGTCAAGTAGGCCGCACCATTAGCCTTCAGCCGGGCTCCAGCCGTGATCGCGCGGCAGCAGCCGCAGCAGCCCAAAGTGCAAGCTCACTGGGGCCTTCTCGACAGTCGGCCATTCGCGCGCGGAGACCGAGCAGTGTCTGCTCTGACTCGCCATCTCTATTGTTTCCGAATCACGACTCCGACGAGGACGATGCTTCATCTGCTGCTCTCAGCTCGACAAGAATTCCGTCCGGGAGCCAGGCACGGCCGACTTCGCTGTGGGCTGCCGAGAGCGAAGATGCCACGATTCGCTTACCGCCCTCTCGAAGTGTTGCCGCTCGTCGACGTGTGACAAGCTTGTACGGAGAGCCTAGCGTCACGGATGCCAGCGGGACAAATGCCACGGGCAGTACAGCATCGGACTATGGGTACGAGCCGAATGGAGTCTTTGATCCTACTGCAAGCCTGCGCAACGCTCAACGACGGAGAAGAGTCGATAGCTCAGCAACAAGCGCCAGCACAGCTCTAAGTGTGTTGAGCACCGCGCCCAGCATGGCCGAGAGCATGGCTTGGGAAAGGGAGCGAGAATCGCCGCAAGCCTATGCCCACTTTTCACTGCCGTCGACCGATAGCGCTAGCGCGCGCCTAGACGTAGTCGGTCGAAAGTCTGATGCGCAAGCGCCAGGTGCGGTAGACAGCCTACGTAGTCTTTCCAATACCCGCACGGCTGCGCCGCGCAGCGAGCAAGCTTCTGTGCACTCTGGAGATGGGCCCGCCGCACGTTCACTCACGAGCCGCCTCGAAAAGGCGATGACCTCCTCTTCCTCCATCAGCCGAGCTTCTGGAGCAGGCCTTGCGCATCATCGTTTTCCCAGCTCGACCAGCGGCACTTTTGGCCTGAGCGCACGTCAACGTACCACGTCAAACGCAAGCATTTCGAGTCTCAGCAGCTTCGTGAGCTCTTCTAATAGGCAAGGTCGAAACGGCACCCTCAGGTCTCCGATCAGTCCGACTTTTCCGCAGTCAATCACGACCATAGCACCGCCAGGGAACCGCGAGGTCGCCGCTACGGCGACGATGAGCCCAGCGATCACGCGACCTACAGACCAGCCGAGCGCTGATCGTGCTGGCTCATCAGCCTCCGCCATCAACTCGCTGCGACGATTCGGAGGCAGCAACGGCAAGGCACGCCCTGCTGTGCCTTCCGACTTGAAGGGGCCGTCTCCAACAACGACTGTCGGATTTCCAAGCTCAACGTCCAGTTCCAGCCGATCCGCGGCTGACGAAAACGGCACTGCACAGGAAAATGGCTCCAAGCGAGCGTCGCTGGCTCCCTTGAGGCCTGTGGAGGGCCATGCGGCGCAAAGGAGTAACACGCTCTCTCCGCCTGGCAGCGCTAATCGGAGGAGCTTCTTCGGCGTCGATCCGACGAGCGCAGGCACGTACGGTCAAGATCATGCGGGCGTTTCAAATCCAGACCCAAACCCAAATGGGGCGACCGTATCGGAGAGCGAAAGCTTGATGCCACTGTCCCCTCGACCTATTGATCAGCAACATCCACAAGAGAAGAGCATGACGGCTTCCTCTTCGAGAACGGCTTCTGTCCATACCAATTCGGACCTTGACGCGGCGCTTGCATCAGCGGAAGACAAAAGTCGACTGAAGACGGCCTCAGCATGCTCCAGATGCGGCACTCAGGTAGTCAATGCTCCAGTCAGCAGATCTGGACATGTCTTCTGCGGCAGGCAATGCAGAATGGAGCACAAGGCAGCAGAGAAGAAGCGCTAAGCGGCCTTGGAGTTATCTCGCGTATCGCCGTTGCACATCGAGACTGTGCCTGATGTACTGCAGCCTCTACCACTTCCTGACACCTCGGTGGCGGATGGCGCCTGGTACTCGGCCGCTCACATTATTCCGCTCTCAATCGCCATCCTCGTGTTGTAACACCACGTCTAGGCCCAATCAATGACTTGCTGGCTTATCTTCGCCACTCGCAGCACCCAATGTGGCTACCCAGTCCCTTGATGCGTTTCGTCCGCCACTCGCTTAGGGATCCAAAGCGTTGTGACAGCGCATCAGAGCGCGTGGTTGCTCTAGAGGCGTCGAAGGTTTGACATGGCTGAGATCGCGCCGACCGCCACCGAACGCCGAGGCATTCGGTTTGGAGGAGGCCCAAATTTCGATTTAAGGAGATAAGCTGCGCCGCACATCCGCACTGCTGAAAGCACGACGCAGAAGGGAGTTTGATATCTCCTGATGTTTGCACTGCCAATTTTTGGTGGCACTGATTTGTCTCGATTGCTCAAAATCGCCGTGGTTCCTAACACAAGGAATTCGTCATCCAGGCTCGAAGCAATAAGTCGAAGCCACTCGTAGTCATCTCCTCTACCTCGCCCCGCCATGCCGTACAACTTGACGACTGCACCACTGACGACATCATCATCTTTTCTGCTGTTGCCAAATGAAGGAACACTCGGTCTCGTTTCCCGCTTCAAACTTTGTATATGTACTTGTAGCTATTGTGCTGTGCAGCAGCGCTTCATTTACGAAGTGTGCACCCGTAGGAGGAGACTCTGCTCCTTCCACTGCTGCCAAACATGCGGACATACAGGGCTCACGTTATACATCGACCGTCATGCATCCCGATCACCCAGTGCGGCAGAGAAATCGAAAGTACTGGCATCTTTATGCTCAACGTGCTAGGAAGACTACCGTGCTCAACGAGACATTTCCACCGCAGCATTTGATTCAGGCAAATGAGAGCTTCGATGCAGCTTCAAAGGCGCCAAATTCACCGATGAGGGATGTGAGACTCTCGTTGAAAGATGGAGCCAGCAACCGAATCAATAGACAGGCTATTGAGCTTGCCGTCGCTCACTACAAGAAGTATTATCTGCCGACAATGGCTCAACTTAATGTGTGTCGCATTGGCCATCAGTGTTGCTAAATTTCGAGACGCTTACTTTGCATCCTATCTCCCAGCTTGGCATAGGCTTCCGGCGCACTCCGGAGGAGCCAATAGCGCATGCAAAGGGGGTCGCGTGGGATAGCCGGGGCGCAAAACTTCATGGTGGTGGAGTGACGTCTGAAGGTGAGTTTCAAATACCACCTGCAAGCATGTGGGGCTAAAGCTGCGCTCAGTCAATTCAATTTCGTGATTGTGGTGCAGGACATACATTCGAGGGACATCACATCTTCATGGCGCCCAATACGGCAGCTGTAATTAATCACCGACTCAATGGTGCTGTGGGAACTACTAGGCCGTATGGATATCCAACCACTAGTGACAAGGAGCGACCGCCTGATCGCGCAATGGTCTTCGTTCCTCCAGCTGATGCTCATCTAGGCACGCGTACGGGTCGCCCAAGGATGGTGCTCCGAGACAAAGCCGTCCAAGCGGTGAAACATCTGCCTGGCAGGGTTATCTTGCCCGCTGATTGGGCGGGCTCCAGCAAGCTCTCGCCCGTAAAGAGCAAGGGGCGGGTTCAAATCGTGCTTGATCGCCCTGTGTCGGATGTTCACGGTGCAGCGATAGACAAGGCTTTGAATGCGCACAGGGATAAGTACCACCCGCAGATCGACAAATTCAGAGTAAGTCATTGAGATTCGATTGATAGCAACGATGGCCAATTGACCGTCCAACTTCGCCCCTCAAAGGTCCGGAAGACCATCCATGCGGACGCGAAAGAGCCGAGGCCTCACATCACCGCAGCAGCCTACGATGCCAAAGGAAACATTGTGCCCGGGGGAGGAATCACAAGTACTGGCGTACACCATCGTGAGCACAAGGTATACCTTGAAGAGGGAACTCTCGTGCACTTGAGCAGAGGCCGGCACGGGAAAGTAGGCCGCATCGTTCATGCAGAGGATCCAGGTCCTAAAGCGAAAGTGTCTTCAACCCGTCACGATCTCGGCGGACGGTACCCCATAGTTGACAAATTCGGACACTGGCCAGGTCAGAGTGGAAGACCACTTCAGAACAGGCGGAAATCAAGATCCAAACATAGCATTTATGAGGTGGGAGAAACGAGCACGAGCACGACAATCAAACCAGAAGCGGCCAGACCGGAGAAGGCCACTCGTCAACTAAGGATGCCCCAGCGCACAGCTGAAAAGCACTCCGTGAATCAAGAGGGATCGCTGGCACCCATTGGAAAGCGTAGAAGAATTCCTTTGGGGGCCGCTCCAACACTGTCGCCTCCAGCTACGACATTGGCCCCCGCTGAGACAAGCAGGGCTCGGATCAATGAGCCTTTGCCCTCCCCTGGAAAGGCTACACGCGCTGATGTAGAAGCCGCTTCCGATCATTGGGCGCTCCATGCTCCTCCAAGCCAAGTGTCTCCCGCACACGAGGCACGTACGAGGCACACGCCGCCTTCTTCCGGCTCGAGTGCCCTACCAGGAGAGCACATACACCACAGGCCCACAAATGTCGAGCCTACGGACGCATTCTGGCATGCTCACTTGAGCGATCGCAATACACCAAAGCGGCTCAGGCTCTCTAGCCATGCGATTGCTGCGATTGCTGCTGGGGTGTCCTCGAAGAATCCGTCCAGCCAGCAGACGCCTGGCAAGGACTTGCTGCAAAAGGTTCCAACAGTGAGCAGCACGCATGTGGGAAGCACCACTACCGAGCTGGCGAGGATTGCAGCCGCACGGGAGACTGCTTCTGGCTTGACGCCGCACGTCGGCGACCACCAACACTTGAGAACGACTTTCTCGAATACTGGCGCGTACGGCTTGCCCTCGACGGGGCTAGAGCACGATGTTGCGCCTTTCCAGACGGCAGCGCATACGAGTGCTCCGGACAATGCGGGGACGGGTGAATACGCCCATCTTCGCGCACAACCCCCATCACCGAATCACGACGTGGACACCCGGCACCACTTTGATTACTCGACGCAGAAGGGCCCTGCGCCTAGTGAACCTGGAGATCATCTTGGTATCGCGACCCAGCGGGATCCAAGCTTGCTCGACCATGTTCATCCGCAATCCCCTTTGTTGAATCATGACTGGCAAAGACTGCACCAATCTCAGTACTTGCCAGAGCACCACGCTGTGCTCACTCCATCGAGCGCGCATGTGGGCGCCCCGCCCATTTTACACACAGGTGCTCCGTATCACGTGGACGCTCACTCTCCTCCGCAAGATCACGACTGGGACGATCTGCGCCATCTGCTTCGCACGCCCGTGCACTCGCCTCTGCACTCGCCCGAACGACTCTTTGAGAGTGGGCTCAAGATTTCGCCCCGCGCACGCTTCTCCCACTGGTAGCTCGTGTGCTTTGATGGCGGGCCAGCGTCTGATCGCCCAGCTCAACGCTGAAGCACAGCCTCTGACGCTTCTAGGGCATGAAATATGATCTGTCGACTGATCTGGATGAGGTTTGACCGTCTTGAGTGGTGGAGATCGCGTGGACATATCTTGATGCTTCCGTTCTTGAAATCGAGAACGTGTGCACGCAGACCGCCATTTTGCTGCATGAGGATGGGCGAATGGCCGAACTTGCTCTCTTCGCTCCATTTTTGGCTCATGCAGCGAAATCTTTGCATCGAGTGGAAGGAAGCCTCCTGGATTCGAGCGATCAAGCAACAAGACCTCGTGATCTCTCGGCGCGATGCATCCATCATGCTTGGCGATCCGCATGCAGGGCATTGCGTTAGCGCTGCATGCACCATGCGACCGGATGGAGGCACCTGCCATGCTTTATGCTTGAAGTGTGACTAGCGACCGGAACTCGACGTCCGTTCTTGACACATCAAGAGACACGAGTACGGTACGGCAATCGGTCAAAGCTTGGCTGCGTTTCGTACTCATTGACGACTGACACGGTTGTCATTCAATTCGCTGCACGCCAACGACCAGGAAACGTGAACAGCCCGAGGCGCTCAGCTGCCAAGGCCGGATACCATAGCTCTGCGAACTTGTGTGCGCTCGGCGATCTTTTACGTCACGAAATCTTACTTCGCAATCCTCGGATCCATGCAGATGGACCGTTCGCAACTTGAATCGAGAACGTGAAGCGTGACGTGTCGGTCTCTGGCCGCTTGCCATCGCATGTGCGAGCAGATCAACACAACTGGTCGCGTACTCACTTCCACTCACGACTACGCTTCTCCTATGCATGCAAATAGATGCCGAGACGGCTTCGCTGCGAAGGGCCACCGCGACAGCAGCATCTTCAACTTGCGCGGCGAACAAAGGCTCTCTGGATTGTGAATTGCGAAGCGTGGCGAGCTTGGACAAACAAGGCTCCTCGAACCCCGCATACCTGCTGTCGAACGAAGAGTTGGAGCGAGAAGGGAAAAGCCTTCCGGGGCTAGCGCTGCTCTCTTCCAAGAGGCCAAGAAGATGTATTGCAGACGAGAGGGCGGGCGTGTGGAACGGAGCTCCACGGAAAATGGTAACTTGCACGACTCTTTCCCGTGGACACCCTCCTATCGGGACTGCGGGATGGCGGAAGCAAACGCGCGCACGCTGCCCCAGGACCAGCTGCTGGGTCGCGACCGTATCACGCATTTGATTCACGATTTGCATTCAGTGATTCTAGATTCTATGATCGTGATTGCTTCTGCGTTGCGATCATTAGAACTCGTCCGCGACCTGAAACAAATGCACCAATCATCACACGCTATCATCGTGCGCATACACCTCGGCTCGTGATTCACAATGGAGAGCAGACCTCTCAATTTGACTCAAAAAGTCGCTCTCCACATGAGATGGAATGCTCTCGGCGCGTGCTCCGACCATTTCAAACGGGCCTCTTGCGCGTTTCGAAGGGCGAATGTGCTAGCTGTGCCTCGGCAGCGCTCGCGGCGACAGCAGCACGAGGGGGCGCGTTCCGCTAATGTGGATGGCACCGTACCATACAGTCGTGAGTGAGTGAGTGAGTGAGTGAGTGTTGCTGTGGCACGGCGCGGTACCTTTTTGTTCGAAGTGTGACTGCATGATGGGGCAAACGTTGGCCCGGCAGCTGATGCTTAGCGCGTCCATCCACATCTCGAAGCGGCTCCACCGGGTCGACGCTACGTCCTCGCTAGCGTCGGGGCCTCTCCTTTTGCATGGCTGGATCGGCCCCTCGGTCTTACTTCCATCGACACCGCATTCATGCCCACCGACCCACTCCGCGGGCTCATTGGTCACTTCAACACTCACGCTGCCCCGCTGACTATTGCTCATGGCGCAGGGTAGCAGCGCAAATAGCATGACTTTACATCGTCCAGTCACAACAGTCGCAACAAGTAGTATCAAAATGTGGCTCGATCGTGCACTGGCGCGGATGATTGCTTCCGTTGATTAGTCAAGACATTGTCGTGCAGTATGCTGTACAAGAGGTGGTTAAGATAGCAGTGATCGAAGAGGCAAGGCTAACTTCATGTCTATAAATCATCCAAGGCAATGCCTACGAGATTCGTCCATGGTGCCACATCCTCGTCTAGGGAATAGGCATACCGCAACACCGCTAAATTGAACTCTTTGCACCTCAGCCTTGCCACCGCCTTGCCTCTCCGTTCTCACCCCGTCTCGCGCACACAACGATGGTGTCCACACCGGCGTCATCACCTTTCGCTCGAGCGAGCGCGCTGCTCAAGAGTGGAGCACCTGCCACGTTCACAAGCTCAGACAGCGTCTTGGTCTCATCATCCCAAGCCACTCCCATCCTCCTCTCCTTGCTCATCGTCGCCACCTCTTACCTGGCCTGGCAGCTCTTCGCACCGGTGAAGAACGCTCGCATCAAAGGTTCAAGCATCCGAACCTTGGCAGCCTCCATTCCGCGTCTGGGTCAAGTGGCCTTCTACAGAACGCGGGAGTCTTTTCTGTACAGGGTGCTCGGTAGGCCCGAAGGCGCTCTCGATGCGCAAGCCTATCACCCCTCGGCAGTGAGGTTCAACGTCAGCCAACACAACATCATTGTCAGTGGAGACCACCAGGACGCATCGACTTTCTTCAACACTCGAGCTCTGAGCTTCACAAAAGGTTACTCTGTCCTCTTTGGCGGCACTCCCAAGGACCCCGACACCGAGCCGGAAGTCGCAGCTAGAAACAGAGCTCAAGATGACAAGTACATGGTCTTCTTTGACAAGAATCTCAAGCAGGCCATCAGAGGCGAGAGGCTAGCTGATTTGACGCCCGACATGGTCGAGGACTGCTTGAAAGACTACGAGCACTTTTTCGCCAACAACACGGGCAACGGCAAGCTGGACCCGCACATGGACGTCTATCCTTTGATTTTCCAACTGAGCGTGCGCACCGTCGGGCTCGCAGAGCATGCAAACAGTGCAGCGGCAGCTAGGGAGATGTACGACGCCTACTGGTCTATCGAGAGGGAAACCAATTACTGGTCGACGCTCTGGCCCAATTTGCCCCTGCGTTCCAACCACAAGCGCAAAGAGAACTCCAAGAAGCTCTTCACGATGATTCATGAAGCCATCAACAAGAGGATCGAGGACAAGAGATCTGAAGACGATCAGGTTCAGCGTATGATTGATGATGAGACCTCAACGATCGACATTGTCAGGTGGTGTGTGGGCAGCCTGTTCGCAGCGTAAGTTGATGGAATTCCGCAGGAGCCTGCTATGTCCTCGCCAGAGCTCACGAAATTTCCGCCCTGCGCCCTCCGATCGCAGCGTGGTAAACTCATCGAGCATGTCGGCATGGCTGCTGATCTTCGTTGGAGCTCAACCCGAGCTGCGCCAAAGAGTCAAGCAAGAGATCGTAGAGACTTTGAGAAAAGGCGCAGAGGAGCGCGGGGACGACTACGAGTCATTGCCCACATTGGAGGCACTTCGTCGTGTGCCGCTGGAACAATGGGAAGGCACAGCCAGTAGCGTAGCAGATCGCAAGAATGGAGGCGGCGCATTCCCTCTTCTGCACGCTTGTCTGAAGGAGACCATGAGGCACGTCCTAAGAGGAACCTTTTTCCGCTACTTTGCCGGACAAAACGAGTCGGACAAGTTTGCAAACTCCAAAGTGCAGATTGGCGGTCACGACGTCAATTCGGGAGACTTTTTGGCTTATTGGATCGCTGGGACTCATCAGAATTCTAGAATTTACCGCGATCCTCAACGCTTTGATCCGGATCGATTTGCCATCAGGAAGGAAGGCAATGGTCCGCTCGAGTTCATCGGGTGGGGTGCTAGGTGAGCGCTTGACGTGATTCGTGCGCTCGTCTTTGCGAGGGCTATGCCACTGACTCTTGCGTCCCGCTCTCTTCTCAATTTTCCAGTCACCACGTGTGCGGGGGTCGCAGATTTGCCCAGCTAGAGATCATCATTGTCGTAGCGACCTTTTTGATGTGCTTCGACTACGAGACGGTGGACCTGCAGGGCAAACCTTACTCCGCAGAGACTTGCCCCTCGGCGGACACGGATAATAATTGGAGAGGACCCAGCAAGCCAGTCCGACTGTCGTACCGTCGTGCGGCCGACTTCAAGGCCTAATGGTTTGCTCAGCATCTTTTGAGTCGCGTTTCTCTTTATCTACTGCAGGCTCCCACTCGCACTGTTACACCACCGCTTCAGCCTTTCTCCCGCCCGCTGCACTCTCGCCGCAACCGCCAAGCAACCGCAATGATACAATGCTAGCTTCTTGATCATGCTTTGCACTTTCTCTGGCTTGTATGATGCTCTTCCAATCTGTACGTATATATCGGTGTCCGACGATGCTGTCTATCGCAGTGTATCTCGTCTGCCTTCTACGGAAGCCGAGCATCGGCCGTCGCACTGGTCGGGAAACGCAGGTGGGCTCGCTACCTCGAACAAGACTGCTTGGCGGCAATCTGTTGCAGCTCCTCTAGGATGAGCTGGCACGCATTCTGCACCACATCTTCCAAGCTTTGGTGTCTTGTCTCGAGCAGTCGTAAGCCGCTCACTGGACCGCCTGACTGCATCTCTGAGGCATTAGACGAAGCTTTGACCAGCGCACCTCGCTCGACATCTCTCTGCTCGAACAGATTCTGGTGCGCTTTGACGTAAGATGGCCAAAGAATCAGGTCAAAGTAGTTTGGCGGGTCCTAAGAGACCAAGACAAGGAGAGCAGGATGAGCGCAGGGCGAAATCATAAGAATGGCTGGCAAAGACAGCCACTCACGCTCCACGTTGTGCCCTCTACTCGAGTGAGCGTGGTGAGGACAAAGCGCATGATCAGTGTTGGCGTTTGAGATGCAAATGTTGATCAAGAAGCGCTCACCTGCTGTGTGATACACCCTTCCCTCTCGTCTACTCCTCACATCCTCTTCCGAAGCCCTCAAGAACAGTCTCACATCCAGCGTGCTAGTCACACGCGAATCATAGTATAGCAAGAATCCATCCACCAAAAAGATCTTTGGATTACTTAAGCGCTGCAAGAGCTCTAGAATGCGCTGCACGGTTTGAGAAGAAGAGGAGGGCATCGAGGTTGTCACTTCAGGCAATGTTGACACCTCTTTGGGTGAGACGGGAGGTGTGCCGCCCGATTTTAATTGTTCCAGAGCCGTTGCGAATCGGGCATAGTCGATCTGAGACACGTTAGGAACGGTGCCAGCGAGCGAGTTGGAGCACACATGTATGTATGCGTGATTCGAGCTTGCGTCAGCGCCTCGATCTCTGCGCGCTGTGTAGCAGCAAGCTCTTCCGCTCTGCGCCAACTCACACACTGATCGGGATCATCCCAGTCCTTGCCGTCGATTCTCTCATCGAACCCCAGTTCCTCTTCGGGAAGAGCAAAGTCGTCCTGCCCCACTACCTGCACCCGGGCCTCGCTACCATCACGTCCAAGCGTCCCATCGACGAGCGTTTGCTGTTCGTATGCATGGTTGAGCAGAGAGCTCAGATGCGCAGCTAGTGTCGACTTGCCCGAGGAGGTTGCGCCACCTATGCCGAGCAGCAACACCGGGGCAGGGCTCGCAGGCGACGTCATTGTCTAGAGTATGGAAGACGCCGAGGCACAAAGTCCTGACAACCTGTCAAGTATGTGCTTCAATGAATCGCAGCGATGTTGCGTCAGACACGCAGCCAGTCGCCGCGCGGAGTGGTGAGCTGACTCGACTCGTGCGCGTTGTGACGCTTTGAGAGACAATCGTGAGTGTCAACAAGCCAGAGCGACGGATGCGTACTCCATTGATGGCGAGGTGAGGTGAGTCACGACTCACGATCCACGACTCACGACTCAAGACTCTTGACTGTTATCTCATGATACGGCCGCAAGCTGGACGCGTTTCTCCCGTACGAGAGACGGGAGCACTCTACTTAGCGGACCGAGCGTGGGGCACGCGCAGACGATTCCCCGCGTAGACTCGATCAATGCAGACTAGCTGCGGGGACTTTTTGTTTCACAAGGTTGCAGATGGATGGACGGGTGGATGCTTTGCGCAGAGCTTGCGAGTCATCCTCTTACAGGGCCACACCTCCCTACATGTATACCACACCTCATTCCCTGGCTCGCTCGAAGTTGGCGCGGATACAGCGTGCAGCAGCGAGGCTCACGCAGACACTGAAAGAACCGCGCGGTTGCACGCAATCAGGTCTCCGGTCTCTCCTTTCGTCGGTCTGAGCAGTCGGCCAGACAACTCGTAGAGCGCACTGCAGCTTCGCACCCACCTTGTCTGTCGCAGCGAAGCCGATCATGCCGGCTGACTCGGGGTCCTCGACTCCCACGTGGAGCGCCAGCGCCGCACTCACACCAGCCTCGAGACTCGGCCGATCTGTGTCTCACACCGATCAGGTTAGGTCGAGCAGCAAAGGTTCACAAGCCAGCGTACGACGACCCTTAGCCCTGCCTGTCAACGTCGATACCACAGGAGCGATGATCATGGCTACGCCTTCTTACGATGCCGACCTCCCAGAAGGTTCCTCCTCGGGGCAGTCGCACCGAGCGACGCACGCGGACAGGCCGAATCTAGGAGTGCGGACTGAGCTCCCTAGAGGGGCGAGTGGTGCGGGTGAAGATGTTGGAGATGAGCAGCGTGGAGAGAGCTCAGTGGGAAGTCGTGAAAAGGATGGCATCGAGATCTATCTGCCTAACCATACTGAAAGCGTCAGCCATATCGCTCTAGATGTGAGTCGCGCAGCTAGCCAGTTGTAAAGGCGGTCGGGCTCCGCTTGTGGTGGTCCTGGCTTGCTCCAAGATTTGCTTGGAGTCGAGAGGCGATGCATGTACGCTTACTCGAGTATCCCTGACGTGCGAACAGATTGGTGGCTCCCTGGCCAAGGTGGTCTACTTTACCCATTCTCGTCCACCGGTCTCCACGTCAGGTGAAGCGTCCACCAGTCCTTCATCTAGTATCGATGACGCCATTCCAAGGTGCTCGCCTTCAATCTCTACCTCTGCGTCCGGGCTCTTCTCAAAGAACAGTTTGCCAGGCCTGCACTCCGTGGAGCACGCGTCAGGAAAGGGGCACTCGCAACAGGTCGCCTACACCGCTGATGGGACACAAGCGGTCCCGTCTGGCACTCTGACGCCAACTTCCATATCTCGTGTCCCTAGCGCGTCCGAGTTGCGTCCGGACAAGAAGGCAGATGATGGCCAAGAGGATAATAGAAGTGGAGCGAGCAGTTCCGCTACTGATGCCGGTCGCGAAAGTCAGCGCGAGGGTAGGGGCCCAAGTCTTGCTAGAGGACGTGGTGGTGGTGGAAGCATTCGGTCCAGCCTATTCCGTCGACGCTCATTGCCCTCCTCCTTACCGGGCGGGAGACTGAATTTTATCAAATTCGAGACGTCCGACGTCGACTCGTTGTTCTTGTTTCTCTCTACACTCATCTCCTCGAGCGCAACAGCCAATGGCGTCTCCTTATCTTCCATGCGCAAGTCGGTCAAGCTTTCTGCGACCGGCGGCGGCGCTCACCGATTCCACGAGAGGCTGGAGAAGGAACTCGGCGTGGAGGTACGCAGAGAAGATGAGATGAGAGCACTCATCACGGGACTCAACTTTGCCACGCTCATTCCCGATGAGGTCTTCAGCTACTCGGACGAGTTGGTTAGCGTTCTTCACAGCCCCTTGCCTCGCTTTTCTAGCAGGTACAGAGGCAGCGCGCTAATAGGGACAGCGCCGAACGATGAAGAACAGGCGGACACAGCAATGTCTGCTTCCTTCTCCTCCATCTCTTCCGCGTCCTCTTCGCCCTCGCCGCCGACCAACGAGACCCGAAAACCACAACAAGCACTTCCACGTCCCTCGCCAGACCCTCCTCTGTACGCCCCCGTCTACGATTCGGATCCCTCACCAAAGTTGCCTTGCCTTTTGGTCAATATCGGCAGCGGAGTCAGCATCATCAAGGTGGACGATTTTGGCAAGTATGAGAGAGTGAGCGGAACGTCTTTGGGAGGCGGAACGCTTTGGGGACTGCTCAGCCTCTTGACGGATGCCGAGAATTTCGATGGTGAGTGCGCACGCAAGGCGAATGTGAAGGTCAATTTGGCGCCGCATACCTTTTGGGAATAAGCACCATTGGAATGATCGACCTGTAACGACGAAAGCATTGACCAATGCATATCCTTCCCGCTTGTCGCTTCTGGAAAGCAGAGATGCTCGAGCTTTCGACACGAGGCGACAACAGCACGGTCGATATGATGGTTGGAGATATCTACGGCTCTTCAGATGCACTCTCTTCGCTAGGTCTTAAGTCCAGCACTATCGCTAGCTCGTTTGGCAAGGTGTTTAGGAAGGAGCCAGGAAACGATTCGGGGGGCTCAGGTGGCCCCTCTGCACATAGTCACGAAGAGGCTCAGACGGATCAGGCCTCCAGACAGAGGCGCAAGAAGAAGAAGTTTAGACAAGAGGATATCTGTAAAAGCTTGCTGTATGCTGTCAGCAACAATATTGGACAGATTGCGTGAGTCAGCTTGAGTGTATAGCAGCTGCAACCATGACAATCGCTAATCGATGATGGCTTGCTCCAGTTACATGAACGCGGAAAAGTTCAATCTAGACAGGATATACTTTGGCGGAGGTTTTCTGAGAGGGCACAAGGCGACCATATCGACGCTGAGCTACGCTATCCGTTTCTGGTCCAAGGGCACCAAAAGAGCCTACTTTTTAAGGCACGAAGGTTACCTTGGCGCGATCGGAGCTTGGATACACCAAGTGGGACCGGCCGACCAGAACGCCGGAGCTGCATCAATCGCCAAGGTTGCGTCCACGGTAGGAGCAGATGCGCCGCCACAAACTGCGGACACGGGAGAGCCACTCGCACATTCTGACACGACGCAGACCTCTATGCCCAGCGCATCTTCCCAACGCACAAGAACAGGCTTGTGGACGCCTGCCCAAGCTAGCGATGCGCATCAGCAGCACGCTGCAGTCAACGGCATCCCATCTCCGGTTGTGGAAGTGGCAGAGCCGACACTTTCGAGGGACACACGTGTGCCGATCCGGCCTTCAAGTGACGCCCTGTCAGATTACACTAGCCCTCAATCTAGCGCTGCTCTGCCTTCTCTGTTGGCAGAGGCGCTAGGCGAAGCGCCGCTGGATGAACATCAGGGCAACGTAGCTGGCGCGCTACCCCATGCACAACGCGGGCAGCAGCCGAACGGCTCCGCGCCACACCCTGCGAACAATGGCAGATCTGCGCAAAATGAAGGCGTTGTTGCTGCTAGCGATGCTGTGGGCGACAGCGCTGACCTGCAAGCTCTCTTATCCACACTCGCGGTCGAAGATCGAGACATTTTGCAACCTCTACTATCGCAAGGAGCAGCGGCATCTGCTCGCTCTGCTCAAACTGCGCAAAACGAAGAGGCGCAGAGCATTGAAGATATGCAGGACCTGTTGAAGAGGATAGAGGCGGCTGATGGTGCGGTGGATGGGCTGGAAGCTAGGCTGGACGGCTTTTTGAGCAGGCTGGACCAGATACTGGATAGTCATTCGGAATGAAATCATCGAGGAAGCGCATGGCCATGCTGTTGTCCGCAGTCCAATGTGCTGGACTCTCCTCTACAGATTGCACGCTTGGCCCAGGCTTTTCGAGTACCGCCTGCCTAATACCTGATCTGTGAAGCGTGAGGACGAGCTTCACCCAAAATTCGAGTCTGATGAGTGTGCATAGATGCTGCATGCTATTTGAGATGATATTCATCGCAAATGGGGATCATGTATTCGGGTACATCTGTGGAGCGCGAGCTTCTTACCGCACGACACGCGGATACGGCGTGGGTTTAAATTCTGATCGTGCATGATGGGCGTGACGCCCCGCGCATTAATCAAACGCCACTCACGACTGCGAGATCTTCAGCATGATATCCTGGCCGTTGATGCGCGCTAGGAAGCTTTGAGACCAGAAGACAACCAAAACTGCGTCCGGCGCGCGAGCGCGTTTTAAAGACTTGGTCGTCGGCGTATGTACGCCCCTACCATCATATCGCTCGTATCCACCCCAACCAAAAGTCTGCACTCGTGACTCGCATTGCTCGTCTTGACCAACCTTTCAGCAAGGTGCTGTGCTTCTACTTGCCAAATCTGGGGTGGATCTAGACTCGCGGCGTGGTGTGGTCAGGTTGAGCATACCACTCCCGGATTGGAGCCAGGAGCGAAAAAGGGAACGATCGCAGTGCCGGTGCTTGCAGACGTGGATCTGTCGACTTGGCAACTACCAAGCTCGAGCGAATCGTGGCGCCGCAGCACCATACTCTACGCCCCAAAGCTTGCCGAGACTTGACAAAATCCCATTTCAAGTCCCTCACGTATCAGCACCCACACCCGTCGGCCCTTCGAAACGCTGATATGGCTCGCAAGCGGGCATCATCGAACCGGAGGCGGTCTTCGAGCAGCAAGCCAGCTGTTGCCGAAGAAGCCGCAAACCCCTCTGCCAATGGCCCTGCAAAGGCTGGCGCTTTGGCAGATCACAAGCAGTTGGAGCTGCTAGATGAGAAAGAAGCTTCGACAGGGCTTGGAGCGGAGGATCAAAAGGCGTTTGCGGTGCTAGTGGTGCTTTGTGAGTGTGCTTGATTCGAGTAGATTGATAGCGCACGCGAATGGGCATGTGAGAGGATCGCGAGGCGAGGCGAGGCGAGGCAAGGCGAAGCTGTCTTGCGCAGGTCACGAGCTCTTGAGAGCTACGACCCGCACCATCCTCTAGAGTCAAAAGTCATGCAAGCAGTCGTCTTTCCATGGGTACCAGTGGCCCAGCATCTCATTCAGCACTCCAGTGTTCAGAACATCTCCGTGCACACATCAGCAGAAAGCAGTGCGCCTTGTTCACTGAGTCCCATCGCTCAATTTCGGTCACTCTTTGCCCCATCCTCTCTGCAGACTTTCTTCAGGGTATACCGGCTGGTCTCGCTTTCGGCACTATGCCGTTCCTGCTCAAGGCACGGCTAAGCTATTCAGACGTTGGCATATTCATGCTGTGCACCTATCCGTATTCTTTGAAGTTTTTCTGGTGCCCCATAGTGGACAGCTGGTTCGTTCGATCCCTGTGAGCCTGGAGATGTGGACGCCAGGAGCAGCAGCTGCCAACATCGAGGAAAGTACGCTGATAAGACAGCCCCTTCTGCGCTCGTTGATCTCTTCTGGCGCCTCTCAGACGGACACCCTTGGGAACGTTGTCCCTCGGAAGGCGAAAAAGCTGGATCGTACCCATTCAGCTCATCGTAGGCGTCATGCTTTGGCTTTTGGCAGATAATGTGGATGCGCTCCTAAACGCGGTGAGTTTATGCTCTGCTCGCATCGCGTACACGGCCCTTGACAATTTCCGACTCCCTGTGAACAGTCTCGGCCTAATGTCTGGCTCATCACTGGCCTCTTCTTTGCGCTCGTCTTCTTCGTCGCAACGCAAGGTTTGTACTCGAGACTCCTTCCTGGATGCGTGCGAGCGTTGCCTCATTAACACGATCCCTTTTCAACGTCGTGACGCAGACATTGCTGTTGATGGTTGGGCCTTGACATTGCTCTCGGAGGAAAATTTGAGCTACGCCAGCACTGCTCAAACTGTAGGCTTGAATACAGGCTACTTTCTCAGCTTTACGGTGTTCTTGGCATTCAACAGCATTGAGTTCAGGTGGGTCAGCGCGCACAATTAGGTGTCTTGTGACTTCCGGTGACGCCTCCACTGGAGGCTAGTCGTGCGTCTCACCTGCGCGTGCTCTTTGTTGTTTCTCTTCCCTCAGCAACAAGTACTTCAGAGCGACGCCCCTTGAATATCCTTTGCTCTCGCTTCACGCATACCTCAAGGCGTCCAGCGTTGCCTTTATTGTTGTCACCACCTGGCTGCTTTTGTTCTACGAGGAAGATCCAGAAAATAGAGATGTGGCAGAGATGGACACGATGGACGTATATTCTCAGATTTCCAAGATCTGCAAATTGAAACGTGAGTGGAGATCTGAGCTCGGACGACGTCTGCTCACACGGTCACGCGCGGATGTACAGATGTACAACTCTTCTTGGTCTTGCACATGGTTTCCAAGATCGGATTTCAAGCCAACGATGCTGTGACGCAGCTCAAGCTAGTGGAGAAAGGTTTGGGAAAAGAAGACTTGGCCCTTGCCGTGCTTATCGACTTTCCCTTCCAAATGATCCTTGGCTACCTGGCTGCCAAGTGGAGCAAAGGTTCTCAACCACTGAAACCGTGGATATGGGGATACGTTGCTCGTATCGTGTATGCGGTGGTAGCCATTGGACTGGTAATAGGTGTCCCAACTTCGCCCATCGGCCTGCCATACTTTATCCTTATCCTCACTTCCACCGTGCTCGGATCTTTCGCCAATACGGTTCAATTCGTGGGCATATCGGCTTACCACACCCAGATCGCTGATCCACTGATTGGTGGAACCTACATGACCCTCTTCAACACCTTTTCCAACCTGGGAGGAACGTGGCCCAAGTACTTTGTCCTCAAAGCCGTCGATTGGTTCACTATTTCGCACTGCGCTTCGCCAGGCGTGGCTGGCAAGATCGAAGATTTGGCTCAGGCGGCCAGCAAGCTGGTAGGAAGCGCGTCGAGCGGCATACTGGAAGAATGCACGTCGGACGAGGGTAAGGCAAAGTGCCTGGCTGGAGGAGGAGAGTGCGTGATCGAGAGGGACGGGTATTACATCACTTCTGCACTGTGCATAGGCGCTGGAGCGGCCCTCTTTTTGCTCTTCATTCTGCCCACTGCTAGAAAGCTGGAAGCTCTTCCAGCTTCAGCTTGGAGGGTCACGAGCGGCAAAACGGCCAAGGCAGCTTGAAAGGCCGTCTAGCGAGCCGTCGCTCCCCTTCGGCTCCCATTAAGCCAGCTTTGCATAACCATAATTTACCCGCTTGAAGCAGACTCCGTGCGACACATATGAAAAACAGCGTCACCAATCGCAATTTGCAATCTGAATGACATTCAAGATTCATGAATTCGCGACAGAGAGCTGCGTGCCATGATGGACGAGAGGTGCGATGGGCAAAGAGCAGCAGTAGTAGCTTTGACACGTCGCTCCTCGCTCGCCAGCTTTGTCTGCATCCATCAAGTATGTGGTACAAATCGATGATTTGCAGATCGAGGCGTGGCCGAATCAAGAATGTCAAGTTTGAACGGAAGTCCGCGGATGTGCTGACGTCTTGCTATTACCAGTGTATGCATGGCGCTATCGATCCCAACCCTTGACGTGCTGCTGAGGTCACAAGCCAAAAGTGAGGATCAAAGCGTCTGTGGTGCATGCTCCCTCTTAACCCCAAGCTGATCTGTCCGAGGAGAAATCACGAATGGCAGGTGGGGCCAGAGCTTGCAGCTTCAACCCCTTGCTGGGCTTCGCGGATTCAGGTCAAGTCACCATGCAGCGCTCGCTCCCTTTCCCTCCCTTTCCCTTCCTCACTCACGCGTCACGACGCACGCGCACTGCTCGGCACGCTTACGTACCGCTGCTGCACCTTGCGTGCATCAGCAGACATGAGAAGCCCAGCTTGAGCGAAGCGGCGGAGGGGGACGTATGCAGGGTCCAACAGGAAGAATGCCACGCTAGAGCGGTTGTCGAAGGCTTGCTGGAGTTTGGGTTGGGCAAGGCGGGCGTAAGAGCCTAAACTTGCACCATCACCAATCAACGCCATCTCCTCCAGCAGCAGCTCCAACGCGGTCAAGCACGAACCTAGCTGAAGCAAAGAGTCGAGTCGGGGGGGTGGACGGCGCACATTTTGCGGTGCCTTCTCACTAAACGCCGCGAAAGTGGGCCTGCGAACGCCGAGATCATGTCTCGGCTCAGACCGCCTCAAGGCGTACTGACGTGCTTCTGCCTCGTCGCTCTCTCACTCTGCCTGGCTCCCTTGACCATCGCGCAGTGCGTCTTTGTCTACCTCCGAACGCAGCATCGATCCAACGGCGATGCTGCGCAAGCAAGACGATCTGCTGGTCGGAATGGCAGAGAAGATGCGTCGCAAGGACCCATCGCGCTGGTGAATGGTGGAAAGATGCAAAAGGCGTTGTACGTCGTTCGTGCGCTTCACAGGCAAGGATATCGAGTGGTCTTGGTCGAAGAGCGTGGATGGGGGTGAGTGGTGGTGGTGGTGGTGGTCGTCATTGTGCGTCGATGCCTTTGTGCTTTGGGTATGCACTCACCATACCCTGACCTGCCATGTGAATGCCCATCACATCGTCAGGGAGCTTTGCGCTACTCGATTCTCAAACAGCGTGCATCGTTTCGAACTGGTGCCGGGCGGAGGGGGCCAAGCGTACATTGACGCTCTGGTGGATCTGGCTATTCGATTGAACGCAAAGTTGTTCATCCCATGCAGTGGGGCTGGCACCACGATCGAAGATGCCAAGGCTGCCGAGCTGATGAGGGCCAGGGGCAAGGTTCGAACGTTGATTCAGGATGCCGATTTGGCCGAGGCTCTGCACGAAAAGGTGAGCTGCTGAGCAAGTGCGATGCACGCTGGCTTGCGTTTTTTTTTTTTTGCCGAGCGCGCTGACCAGCTGCGGTGTGCCGCCGCCTTTGCAAGGATCGATTTGTCGATCTGGTGCACGAGCTAGGCCTTCAAGCTCCCACTTCCACCATGCTGCACACACCAGACGAAGCTCTTGCTCATCTGCGCGCACAAGACGCTTCACGAGGCGGCGTCTTGCTCAAGGCTGCCACTGTTCTCGACGATGTGGGTCGGTCCGACATGACGACTTACCCGCTTCAAGATTGCGACGGACAAGTTGACTGGGAAGCTACGGAAAGGAAGATCAAGTCGGGATTGAGCATACCCCTTTCAAAGGACACGCCATATGTTGCGCAGGAATTTATCGGCGGGGAAAATGCTTCTGAGTGGTGCACGCATGCCACGGTGTGGAATGGCACCATCACCGCCTTTGTGTGCTGCCCTAGCGTGAGCCTTGCATCGCGTACGAGAAGTCACATTTGTAAATTGACATGACCGCCTTCAATATCCGATGTCCACAGAACGACCTCTTGATGACGTACCACGACGCGACGCACGCTCGAATCGGTCAACTAACACTTCAATGGACGCGCGATTTTCTAGCGCGTCTCTCATCACATCCAAAATGGTCTTTCACCAGACTGACCGGTCAATTCTCCATGGACTTCATCTATCAGCCCGCCAGGCAGAGGTTGGTGGTGATCGAGTGCAATCCGCGCGTCCATACCGCCATCTGCTTGCTGAGGGAACGAAAGGAGCTGGGTCGAGCTCTGGATGGAGCTCAAGATGAGCTTGTAGTGCCTACTGAAGGGACTCGGACGGTCTCGTGGGTCGGTCACGACATCTTTGCCAGGCTGCTACCTAGCGTACTTTCCCGCAGTATAGTCGAACATCTCTACGGCTCAGCGGGTCTGCAGTCCTCTGCACCGACAAGATTTGTGCCGTCCAACAAGGACCAAAGGGGGCACGCGGATCGCTCCTACGATTTGGAGCAGGTGGGACTGGACGGAGCATGGGACGAAGAGGACCCTTTGACCTATTTTGCCCTGTACCATATCCAATGGCCAGCGCTTCTGCTTCGACAGGCGCTCTTGCGGCGCAAAGCCTTTTCTCGCATAAATGTCAGCACGGCCAGGATATTCGAATGTTGACCTGCCACGCGCGCTCGCATCCGCGACATCAGGCAGGATCGATGGTGCAACTGCATTGATCTCGCTTTTGACTCGAACTCGAACTCGAAGCAGGTCACCAGCCGGCCCACACCCTGCGCTTCTCCTCGATACATCTCTCCAGCTCGGTTCTTGGACCGCTGTCTGGCAGTGGCACCCTTTCGCTGGGCCTTATCCTCACGCTTCGAAATATAGGTTTGGCTCGGTTCAAGAGGCAAAAGATCCTCAAGGATCTCATGGCGTGATAAGGTTCCGCAACGACGGTCAAGCTTTCCAACAACTTCCTCTCCTGTACTTTGCTGTTCTTCGATGTTGGCGATGATGTCGAATGCCGATCGATCCTCGCACTGCCATGCTCCTCGGCAAATCCTTCCATTTCGGACAGGAGGATCCAAACAAAAGCTGCGTTGTCCAACGTCGTCCTCGCATTTCTCTCGCACACGACTTTGTCTCTCGGCACTCCTGCGCGAAACAACTCTTGCGCTATGCTGAGCGCTTCGCCGTGCGCATTGGCCACGGCCGATCCGGTCGGGATCAGCACGCTGGATGGGTGCGCCCGCGAGAGGGCGATGCTGCGATCTATGCGAGAGCGGAGTGAAGGACCGATCGATCCGTCCGGATTGACCGGTACGCCCAAGATCACAATGTAATCTGAGCCGAAGCTGGACTTTGAGCTGTAGCATGGCTGGGACAAGCTTGACAATTGCTGCACTTCGCTTCGAGCTTGCAGAGCTTCGACAGCTAGGGGAACACCCTCTGACACTCCTCTTTCCCACAAAAGCTGGCGCAACTCCCACTGCGCTACAGATCTCTTCCGTGCAGCTTCCTCCCCCTCGGCACCGCTGCGAGCGCTGCTTTGCATTTGCTTTCGTTGCTGTGGGAGTAGAATGTGGGAGTAGCTGGGGTGCAGTGCAAACCTTTGGGTCCGGTGCAAGGAGAGGATGCAGCTCTAATTCCTCAATGTGAATTGTACTTTCTGAACGGGTTTCTAGAGAAGCCTTGGGGAGGCGTGTAGATGAGGCTTGAACTTTTGATAAGCGGGTCTTTTGTGTCCATCCACACACGTCAGCGCTATGCCTTTTTGACCTGAAATCCTATCCGAGGTGGAGCGCATCGCAGAGAAGGGGAAGCACAATGTAGATGGGTCAGCAAGCAGTCGACGTGGCCTGCCATGCCTGCTAATGCCCAATCGCACGTACTTCTGCCGAAAGGGACGTGTCACAAGCCAACGTCCAGAAGCCTAATCGGAGCTTGAAGGTTGGTGATCATGCGATGAGCCTTTTTGGAAGGATGGGGGGAAAAAAAGGCCAAAATGCGCGCGGAGCGAGCGTCGATCGAGGCCGAAGGAGGTTCATGCATCATCAGCAGGGGGATGCGCGCTAGCAGCACAGCCTCTTCAGAAACGCGCGCGGTTTGCTGTGTTCTTGATGCATGGGCCTGCTGACAGGCAGAAGACCAGCGATCCGTGCGGCCCCGCGTGACTTGCAGCAGTCCCCCACCCTCCCTCGTCACAAGTCGCTAAACGAAGAGGAATAACACCCACACCCACACCCACCCTGACAGCTGACATTCTGATCGAACACTGGCCTTTCTGATCTCGTGATCGACTCAGGGTGCGCTTGATTTGCCCTCGAAAGCAAACTTGGCACGTCTTTTACAGTCGTCATGTGAGCAAATCTGACGTTGGAGATATTTCGATCGTACGAATATGAATCACAATGTCGCATCGACACACACCATGCATCGCGTATAGTCAAATGTGGGATCCACATTTGTGCTTTGTGAGTCAGAGTCAATCAAGTCTGATGATGGCATATATGGTGATGTGAGGGATTTTAGACGCGCACGTACTCGTGCACTCCCTCACGACTCAACACTCGCACCGATTCGAGGTGATGCAAGAAGCACAGCACAGCACAGCACGCACGCGAAAGCACATCCACACACGCGTACGCTTGGATTCCATCAAAAGGATGTAGCACGGCTTAATTGCTTGCTTGCTTGCTTGCAGAGCTTAATTCGAGATTCGTGATGGTTGTGATTCAAGATTGTTTGTTTGTTGCGCCCGTCGTGCGTGCGTGCGTGCGTGTGACGTTTGCGCAAAACATTAATCAGCTATGTATGCGGTGCCGCGGCGTACAGTATACCAGCAAGCATGCATGCAGCATCAGTCCAAATCTTAATTGTGCTGATGATGCGCGGCGTGCACGGCAAAACGTGAGTCGTGAGTGGTGATCGAGTTTGAGTGTTGAATCCGTGCTTGCTGTCGCGGTGCTCGCAGGCGCAGTCTTGAGTGAAAATTCGAGGGCGAGCTATATAGTCGATCGAGTAGTGCTGCAGCTGATCGAGGGGAGTCGGGAGTCGTGAATCACAACACGTTGCGGATCGCGAGTCTGATGAGTGCATGGAGCTAGCTACGCGCGCGAGTGTGAGTGTACCAAGCTGCGAGCCTGACCTCAGCTCGCAGCCTAGCGCAGCTTGCCCAAATTCATCCGCAAAACTTGCCCAAATTCATCCGCAAAACTTGCCCTCTGGACTCCTACTCCTTCCTTTCTGCTGCATGCTCAGCAGCAGCAGCAGCAGCAGACCTCACTCACGACACGGCAGCAGCTGCTTGCTGATCTTCTGCCAGGGTCTATTCTAGTCAGTCTACTTTGCCAACCAGCGTCACGCATCAATCACACAACAGTCTTGTGTCGTGAGTGATCTGCGACGTACTGTACGTGCGATCCGCCGTTTAGCGCGCAGGGACCTCAGATCGGGCCGCAAAGCTCCCGAACAGCCGCAGATAGTGTGAGTGTACAGGTACCTACAGGTATAGATAAATTCATGGAAGCCACGCTAGGAGCGCAGGGCATGCAGCATCGATCAAGCAGAAGGGAAATCAGGCCACTTCATAGGCCCGCGCATTGGCATTCCATTTGCAAGGTTTGCGACTCAGACTACATCTTCGTGTACTCACAACTCGTGTGAGACTCGCTCGAAATTCTCACTCGAAACATTTCCACTTCTCTCCTCGCATTCATAACGTGGAAGCGCAAGTTCGGATCTCGTCTCATTAAGCCCCTTACATTGGTCTCCCTGCACGCAAGTCTCGCCTCTTCGCTCTTGACACCTACGCATCTTCGTCGCAAGCTGCTGTCAACATCATTCCCAGCATTCCAATTCCCGCACTCATCATGACGTCCCACGCAAGCCTCGACTATCCTTTCGATGCACCTGGCTCCACCTTTCGAGAGCAGATGCGGGATCTGCCATACCCCGCATATCCCTTCGAAGGTCATGCGCTCCTCTCTCGAATCTTTACCCCCGCCTTCTACTCTTTCTCCCTCTCCCCCATTCCCGTCTTGCTCTTCAGCCTGGCCTACTACCTCACCTCTCACACCGCCAACCATCTGCACTCGGCCCCGCCTACCGACTGGACAAAACCCACTGCAGCTGCAAAGAACGGAGGAGGAGGAGGGGGAGGACATTTGAGAGCAAAATTACTTAGATGGATCATCTTGGCTCATAATGCTCTGCTCGCAATCTACTCGGCCGCTACGTTTTTCCTCATGGCACCTCCCGTCTTGGACCTCTTCTTCCAGGGTTGGAGGGCAGCTGGAAGCGAAGGTGAGCTTCGCATTGGACGGACGAGGGAAGAGAGACTTAGCGGGCCTTGGGTCCGTCGTGCGCGCAAGAGGCAGACATGGCAACTAGGTGGGGACCAGCAGGTTGCTTGAGCAAAAGCCTCGATGTGCTGCTGTGCGGAGGTCGTGCAGCATACATGCGTGAGAAAGGCCAAAGCTGACGCTGAGGACGTCAATCTACCTCCCAGGCTTGACATTGGCTCTCTGCTCCATGCCAACCAATGATCCCTACCTTGGCCGCTGGGCGTACATTTTCTACCTATCAAAGTACTACGAAGTGATAGGTAAGTCTTGCTGAAGGAGAACTTGAGGGCAAGGACGACATTGAGGAGCACGAGCTGACCATGCAGCCACGCATCCGCAGACTCGCTTATCTTGTATCTCAAGGGAAAACAGATCGGACATTTGCAGAGCTATCATCATGCGGGAGCGCTCATTTGCATGTGGATTGCTGTCCGCTACCAAAGCCAGCCGGTCTGGGGTGAGTATCACAAGCTTGCTCCAGCTCCCAGACTGTCCTCAAGGTCGCACGCATGGCTGACCACCAAGCTACCACTTTCTTAACCTCTCGCAGTGTTTTGCGTCTTCAACTCCTTTGTGCACACCTTTATGTACTCTTACTACTTTTGCAGCGCCATGAGGTGGCCTTTTCCTCGCGCCCTCAAGAGGAATCTCACCACCATGCAGATTCTGCAGATTGCCAGCGGTGAGATCAGACCAAGCATAGACGTTCGATGGAGCTGCCAAGCTGACCCTTGACTGTACTGCATCTGCTCAGGAACGCTCTTGACAAACGTCTACCTGCTCGTCCGCGTCCAGCCCGCCCGAGTGCTCACAGCCTTGACGAGATCTCAAGTCTCTACTCTGCTGCCAGCAAGCATCTTCGCAGCAAGGCATCCAGCTCCTTCGCAATTTTTCTCCGGTCTGGTCAGGAGCGATCCGGGCAGCTTGTCCACCTCTGCTGAGAAGGCGATGCTGCTCGGTCATTACGCCGCCCAGAGGGCCCTCACAAGAAGCTCCGAGAGCTGTCTGCAAAGCAAGGGTGCCGAGATGGCACTGCACGTCAACACGATGTACATGACCGTGAGTGCTCGCGCAAGCAAGCTACGGATCCCCGTGCAGCATAATTGCCTCCTCTGCCTCGCCCTTTTTGAGGTTCTACTTTGGCTGACGGGCCTTCTCGCTGTCCCACACCTTTACCCCTCACAGCCCCTGCTCATGCTCTTCGCCCACTTCTTCATGCGCAGCTACCTCAAGCCCAAACCCAGAGAGAATGGTATCGTCAGCGGCAAAGCAGTGACAAGGGCTGGCGAAGCAGGTCAGAAAGCGGCGAGGCAGATCGAGCGGAGCGATGTACCCTCTAAGTAGCTCTGTTGCTGCTCGCGGACGATCGGAATGCGACTCTTGGGCACTGCCATTTGCACCCTGCGTAACGACTTCGTCAAAGTCGATACCTGATCCGAAGTCTTGGCTTTTTTCTGCTCAGCCATCTCTGCCGACTATCCTCATCCTGCCAAAATGTACCAAATGTACCACTGAAATGCTCGCTGCAATCCAAGCACAACTATTTCCCAACGATTCAGGAGCCAGCCACCCCAAGGTGTGACGCGAGCGAGCCACTTCCTGCGGCGGTGGCCGCATGGCGGGGTGATGCGTAATGCAGGACCTTCTTCAGACGCAGATGACGACTTCGCTGGTTCAGTGTCATATTGAAGTGGTGAGTGCTGATGTTAAATTGAGTAACAGTGACTTGAACGAGTTTCAGTCGGGCAAGGTAGTGTTGCGCAAGGGGCGGGCCCCTCTCGCATAGCAGCAGCCCTTCGTCTGTAGATGAAACACTGCAGCTTTGCTGGCCTAGTAAGGTCGAGCGGCAGCCTGGCAAGCCTTCAGTTGATCCAAATCTGTGGCGGAATGGCGACATGGACGCAGGTGTAAAAATTCAGCTTGACGGGCTCCTGGACATGTCAACGCGCAAGAGATGCATCGACTCACAGTAAGAGCAAGACTGCATGTCGTTGCCGGTGGATTCGAGGCATCGAAGAAAGTCTGCGGAGGCGAATGTGTGAATAACGTCGAGTCAGCGAAATGCTCGCATCCACACCCGAATGGTCAGCGTAGGCCCCCGCAAACCGCGCCGCGCCGCGCCGCATCGCAACGAGTTCGAGCTGAGAACCCCTGCGATCCAACCCCACCACTCAGCGCCATCCTCTTTGCCGTCTACTGACCCTTGCTCTGCAGCTCGCAATTTCCAGCAGTCCTGGGGTCTTGACTCTGAGCCCAAGGTTGCTGCTGCTGCTGTGCTTGTTGGGCATATTGATCGGGGGCCGGGGCAGCCGCTTGACCTCCACCTCCAAAGAGCATGTTGGAGATGCCGTGGCCCACAGTCTGATAATTGCAAAAGGCGAAGAAGGAGGAGCGCAGCTATGAGTAAAATACGTGAGGTCACTGAGCGCAGATCGATGGCTCATAACTCACCGAGCCGACCGCTACACCTGCTGCGGTCGAAGCCATCTGAGATTCGTGAGCGCACAACAGCAAAGGTCAGTCTCGCGAGCGATCCGTGTTGGCAGTAGGAAAATTTGACACAAAAAGCAACGCACCTGGCCAAACAGACCTGGTGCTCTTTGCTGCTGAGCGGCGGGAGCGTGCATCTGTTGAGCTGGTGCGTGCTGAGGAGCAGCCATGGTGTGCGCACCGCGGCTACCGGCAGGAGCCGAGCGACCTCCGCCAGAACGAGAAGAGCGAGGCATGCTGAGCGAGTAAGGAGCTGGTGGATTCGAAAGTAGTAGCGTGGACAGCTTTGTCTTGGGGTGTTGAGAGATGTGCGAGGTCACTGAGTGCTAGTTCTGAGCGGGATGGGGTGAAGGTGGCAAAGGGAACAATCCAGCACTTGCATGCAACGACCCCGTTAGGTACCTGCGTGGCTGACCTTCAAAACGCGTCTGACTGGGCCCCGCTTGGGCCGAGCCGATCAGCAAAGCGGCTAGGCGGCGCGAGTGGAAACGTCTAGCAGGGAGAATCGATGCGCACGTGGCCTGAAGCGTGAGCACACGCGGCCGCGTGCGGTTTCGCTTTGCCATCCTCAGCGCGCGGTTGCTTCGCTCACCTGCCTCGTCCCGCCGCACGCTCGGTCTACAGACGTGCGCGTCGAGACGTCGATGAGCTCAGCGTTCTGACGACGAGCGCGATTCGCCGTGCCCTTAGAATACAATTGCACTCCGATATCAAGGGTGGGGTACATACGAAGCTCGAGGTGTCATCCTAGGCGTAGCGCTGAGCGAATGCTCGCCCCTCTGAAATTGAGCTTCAAAAGCTTCAACTGATCCGCCAAGCACACCAAAAGCGTCCTGTGTCAATCTACCAATCTCTTCCAGCTGCCAAATGAGGTCCTTCATAGAGAGCGCGTAGCTAAAGTAGAGCAGGTAAGCGCTGCTACCTCTGACCGCCCTCCTCTTTACGGCTGGCAACTCTCGAATGGTCTCCAGCAAAGCCAATCGAGACCTTTCGGCAGGTGGCAGGTAAGGCGGCATCGGCGTCTTGAGGTGAAAAGCACTTCCAAGGAGGTAAAAGAAGAGCAGCACGTTCCCGACCATTTCCCTACGCACACCAGTGGCATCTACCGGCACCACGAAATCGCTCCGAACTCGGGTGTGCCAATCTCGTCGCCCAGTGACGCCTCTCATGGCATGCAGCTTGTCCAAGATGTTTTGACAGCAGCCCAAATACTTTTTGTACGTGCTTACGGGGAATGGTCCTTTGAGTCGGAACTCGTGCTTCGTCTGAGCAAGCAACCCTTCCAAGCTGATCAGTTGAACTTGCAATTGGAGCTCCATCGCTTGCATAATGTCATCGCCGTGCAGTGCGCTCTCGAGCAGCGGTGCAGCTTCTTCCAGGTCGTCGTGTATTCCGACCAGATCCGAGTGCGGTTCTTCGTCGCGAGGCGGACTTGAGCTGTACGTCAGGACAAGTCGCTGATACAAAGCAGAAAGGTTGAAGAGCAACTCTGACAGTCCATAGGCCAGCTCGCGTCGAGCTTCGAAGGGCCAGACCAGTGAATTCATAGCTGTAGCAGACACGACACCAATCACCACGGCAATGGCCCGTCTGATGGCTAGCTGCTCAACATCCATCCCTTCTCCGCGTAGCGTGTACGAGTAGAGGGCGACGAGGTTGTAGGTGACGATAGAGAAGCGTCCGGATTGTGCCCGCACCGGCTTGCTGATTATGTAGTCGAAGCACGGCAGACTGTACAGAAATCCAAACATCGCCAAGGCGATCCAATTGTCCTTGAAGATCATCCGAGCAAAGTAAGCGGCTCCTGCGCCCACGATCGTCCCTACAGTCTGATGAACCACCATGTTGTTAGACTGTCCCATGGTTGGTTGCAGAATGACCATGAACGTGACGATGGCCCATTGCCCTTGAAATTCGAGGAACACGGGCCGCGTAGCGGTGATGAAGGCAGGCGAAGCAAGCAAGGCGCAGCCAATGCCCGCTTTGAGTCCAAATTTGGAATCAGGCTGTCGGAGCCATTGGCCGAGCTCCCAAACCCATCTCGCGGCGCGTTGCTTGAGCGTGCGAGCAGCGGGTGTCTGTGCGGTGTGCAGCTGGTGCCGCTTGTGCGAGGGCCAGTCCGGCAAAGTACGAGTCGAGTCCAGCGACAATAGGTGTGCAAAGCGCTGCCACACATTTCTCGTCCTTCGACGGCGAGCAAATGGACTTGGCTGGCGTCGTCGTTGCGTCAAGAAGCGCCATGGACGCAGGCACGCCCAAGGAGTCAGGGCGCTCTGTGATTCTTGTCTTGCTTGCCGTATGTGGTCCATGACGCTGATTAGATGCTGCAGGTCGCGAGCAAATTCCTCGAGCAGGAATAAAAAGTAAAAGATGACAAAGACCTCTTCATCAGCCTGGAAGCCCGGACTCGCACCAAGCATAGGTCCAATGCCGGCATCCTCGCTGTCGCTGGCTTTTTTGGCGAGAGGGTAGACAGTGTACAATCTGGGAGATATCGCGAGAGAGCATCAGTCAAGGCCTAGGATCATTCAGAACAGGTGACACGCCCGCCACTCACCTCTTAGTTGAAATGTCTTGCTCGTGCTGGAAGCGCTTTAGGCCGAGTGCAACGTCTTCAGCAAGCGGTCGAAAGCTGCCACCTTCGCTCTCTGGGAGGGAAGGCGAGGCATTTGGGGAGTTGGCTGCTGCAGGTCGCGTGCCAAATGCTGACCTTAGATCGTTCAAGCTTCGAGCACAGGTGAACTGAAAAGCACACCGTGTGAGACATGTGTATCCCGGCATCCGTGAGCTTCGCGCATTCTTACTCACTACCAGACTACGCATGTGCGGGCCGACTCCTTCGAGAAAGGCATTGAAAGCGACTGCTCGTTCTTGGAAATGCGCCGCCTCGGCTTGCTCGTCGTTGGAGTCGTCTTGGTCGTCAATCAGCGCGCTTAGTGGACGTCCGCTGACAGCGCCAGCTACAGCCATGTTCTGATCGTGTTCAGGCATTCGAATGCCGTGTTGCTCGGCAGCTTGCCTCTCTACTCTTTGCGCTGCCATAATGTCGTGCTGAAGACCACATGAACTACGAAGACCTCCGAGATGAAGTGCCAGACCGTTCATGCACTCCACTACGCTAACGTATGAGCTAATTTGACCACGCATGCGCCAATCGAATGGAGCCTCCAACTTTGCTTCTCCCAGATTCTTTTTCAGCTACGGAAGCAAAAGATGATGATCAGCCATCTCGAAGTCGGTCGCTCTCGAGATTGTAGCTCACGCTGGTGAATGAAGCGTGCAGATTGTCGCTGGCTTTCTTGATGCGATCTGCTCGAATATGGAACTCGTCGGGATCGTCCAAAAGGAACGTCTTGGTCAGGACGCGCAGCAGGGTGGCGAACCCCTGCAAGTTCCGCTGAATGTCGGACCTATGAATCGTGAAGCGATTCAGGTCAGATGGGAGGTCCAAGTCGATGTCGCAAAATGTTTGAGTCACTTACTCTAGGTTCGTGCATGCGCTCTGCGGCCAGAGCAAGAAGCAGACGGTATTGGTGACAAGTGCACCGACTGCGACCACCAAAGAGACATCATACACCTTGTCCGTCTCGAAGCGGCCAAAATGCGTGCCGCCTTCTTTTGCAATGCTGCGAGAAGTGTGGCGAGCTGAAAGCGTCAGCTCGGCAACAAGGAGAATGTCCCTGCCCGCATCGACAACTCACACCGTGAACACAATGACGCCTATCAAACTTGCTGCTGAGCTAAAAGCCGGACGAACAAGTTTGGCTCGCGTGTAGCCCACCAGTCCCATGCCGCACCCGATAAAAAGCACCACGGTCAGGATGTTGCTGAAAGCTGCGAATCCGGCTTGATGAAGCGCTACAGCGGTGATCATCGATACCAGACCCAAGGCTATGGAGTAGACGAAAGCGAGGGCAGCAAAGATGTCCGCTTCGATCATCGAGCCCATCGATCTTCCTGGATGGAAGTAGACGCTGACTGTAGCAACCAGAAAGAGGTTGGAGATGGGTATGGCCACGCCGTCCCTATCTGGCAGGATATCCGCCATGAGCTGAGATAGCAGCGGCGCATAAGTAAAGAGGGAAGCCAAAAAGTAGGCAATGGCGCACTTGAAGATGTCCTTGTGAACAGGCCGGATACGTGAGCCGTTCATCACTTCCCACAGCGTTCGCCAGCTGCGCCTGGGCGAAACTTCCGTCCTAGGCACAGCAGCTTGGAACGGCTGCTGGTCCGATCTGCTCGGCTCGCCTTCATCATCGCTATCATCCAATAACCTCTTATCCTCGCTATACGCAAGCGGATCTTCGCCTCGCGGAATATGTTCCGGATCCGCATCGATGAAGGAATCTGGCTCTTCGCTGATGGACTCTGCATCGCTCGCAGATGTTCCGCGAGCCGAAGAGTGAGGCCCTCTTCCAGGACTCAAAAAGCGCGTCCACTGCCTCCGATCCGTATGGCTGGGAGAAGTGGCCCTTTGCGTCTGACGAGCCGTTGCGGTGCGGCCCCTCGAAGTGGTGGGACTGCCGAGAGAGATGATGGACGAGTCGCCGGGCTCATGACCCAAGCTGGCCGTGCTGTCCGACAAGACCGAGATGCGTGCATGTTCCAAATTCAACCCGGCGCTAGAGCTTGTGCCTCTCCCGTGTCTCGCATTTCCGCTCGTAGCTGTAGAATGTCTAGCAGAGCTCCTCTTACCACCGGGTGTCCTGCTCGGCTCCTCGAACAGCCTAGCCAAACTTTCCCACTGCCCAGCACTCGCTCCTGACGATCTATGATCCTCCTTCGCTCCCTCTCTTCCCGATCTCAACCACCCGCTGAATTCGTCCCTGTGTATCCAGGCTTGATCCGCATCCCTTTCAGCTCTCGTGGAGCTGGATCGCGCAGCAGATGCAGCCCTGATCGAAGCTCCTACGGCTCCCCATAATCCCCTTTGGCTCGTCGTCGCCTCTGCTGCATGGGGCAAAGACTGAGCCAGCAACGCTCCCTCCGCGTCGTTGTTCTCCGCATACCTATTCTGTGCCCAGCTAGCACTGGCTGGTATTCCTTGCGGCATTGCCCGTTGTGGTGTTGTTGGCGTCGATGGGGTCTGCAGAGAGGCCTCCCGCACAGCGGCGGGTCGAGACCCAGAGGCGGACATTGTGCTCCTCTTGAGCGCTAAGACCTCGTCAGATCGGACGCGCGCGAGCGAGCGACTGTCTTACCTCTGAATTCTAGACTACCGAGCTCGGCGAAGCGGGCTTTCGAGATGGTCAAGAGGGAAAGGAGGGGGAGGCATAAGAGACGTCAGCCACGCTGTGATCGCGCTGACAACTCTGACTCTTGACTGTCACGGTCCAACTGCAAGCCAGGAACGCGGACTCACGACTCGACTGGCTGCTTAATTGCTGCGCGCGCTCAATGCTGGGGCTGGCGCGCCTTCAAGTCGTCGCGCCGCCAAGGCCAAGAATCACGAATCCTAATCAATAAAAAGCTCGCGCCTCAGGGGGGCTGTGCATACATGCACCCGCCTTGGCTCGAAGCATCTTCGCGCCGTTCACGGTCCACGACGGCGGAGAGCCAAGTCGTCCGTCCATCCATCCATCCATCCATCTCGTCAAGAAGTCGCCTTCTTTGGCTGACGCTCACATTCACGACATTTGATTCGCGCCTCTGTCTCGTTGAATTCTGCTTTCGCTTCAATGCTATGAGCCAACAAAACGTCGTTGTATGCAGCGATGCGGCTGAGGTCAAGACGACACGCGAGCCGCCCGCAAGGAGTCGATAGGTATGCGAGCATCGAGCTCGAGGTATACGATTCGGAAGTCAGGCAATGCAATACAAAGAAGGTATCGACGAATAGTTTTGCGCGTCACTCTGAGGCAGAGAGGAGCGGGTATAAGATCGATGCGCTCAATCGACTTCGAAGGTCAAGGTACCAATGAGCGAAGTGAAGGAGGGTGGGAAAGCAGCTACTAAGCCTAGCTATCACAATCTACGAGTCGCACTTCATGACGATGTTGCCGTAATAAGGGCCATCATGATCGTCTTCATCGTACTGATAAAAGTGTACCGAGTTGGAGCAAGCGTCGTTCTCTTGTCCAGGGCAATCCACTGCCGTTGTAGCTGCCTCATTCAGCCACACTTCTCCGGAAGGCGCTTGGTAGCCCAGCGTCTCTCCTGGCAAGTGAGGAATAGGATCTCTATAATGAGTGACGTGTTTTTGTCCCGGTAGGAGATTATCGATGGCGCTGGCGAATTCGTCGTTGCCGCTACGGGGCAGACCAAAGAGGATCACCTTGACGTTGGAAGATGGTAGATTGTGCTTGATGAAAGCTGCGTCCAAAAGTCCGATGGACGCGCCGAGACTGTGACCAAAGATGGAGATTTGAGAGCCTGGGTATTTGGAGAGGGCAGATTTGACCTGCGAGAGCACCTGATCCGCCGTGTCGAGCCAAGCGTCTTGGAATCCCCCCACGACGCTCGCATCCGCGCCAAGGAAGCTCAAGCGGCTATCCAGATCGTCCCTGATAAAGTTGGCGTCGTTGAGCAAGGAGGACAAGCTGGATGTGTTGGTGCCTTGATGAGCGACTACGATTCCTTGCGATTTGGAATAAGCCACGTAGACTCTTTGCGTCTTTCTGCCGTCTCCCGTAGCCCACAACACTTGTCCGTCGTCGCCCACCTTGGAGCCGGCTTTGACGGATGGGCAGTACGAGTCTCGAGCAAATTTGGCTGGCGCGATGAAAGACGATAGTTCAGAGACGGAAGCGGTTGTCGGGGTCGGATCTCTTTCTAGCACGGGTGCGGCGAGGATCGCAAGCGGGGCGGCGATGGCCAGGATGATGTGAGCAAAACGCATTGTGCGAAAGAGACAAGATGGCGTACACGAAATTAAAAGAAGGGGGATTTGATGAAAAGCGTCCGCGGATTGCTGGACGATAAACGGGAGGGTCCTGCGGGCTGTAAGCAGCCTTGAGAGACGGTCCAAAGAGAAGTAAAAGCAACACCTGATGAGATCGGAGAGAAAGCTGGGAATGTGGAAGGCGAAAGGGAATGAGTGAGGGGCAGTTGGCTCATAGTGAGGCCCTTTAATAGCGCTCGTTCACTCCCGTCTGTGGCTCCACGAACGTGTGATGCTGAGGCTAGCGTCGAAACCTTGCGCCAAGCTTCCGACGCTAGCGTCGCCAGAGCCTTTTCATGGCAGAGGTCTGCTTAAAACGTACAAACAAGATCCGAGCAGAGCTCAAAATTCATCCTGTTAGCCCGAAGCCAACAAAGTAAGAGCACGTTCTGGGCTGCACCGGCAAGTCAGCTTCTGCATGGCGTCCAGCTAGATGGACCGGCTCGCTCGGCAATCTGTCCGAGAAGGTCAGATGCTGCTTGCTGGTGTGAACGACGCCGACGCCAAAAGCTGCAGCTAGTCTTGAATGCAGGACCAATGAAGCAACAGCCGCATACAAGCAAGCCGAGTCGAGCCTCGAGGCATTCCTCTCGCTCATATAGTAGTACTACTACTAGGTAGCGCAAAGATCGTGCTGTTTGATCTTCTGTTAATCTCGGATTGTGATTTCTCTGAGCGTCAGTGACCCATACAACAGACCATACAATTTTGTGAACTAGTCGAAGCCTGGAGCGAGCGTCAAGGTGGATTGATCCGTCGGAAGCTGTTCCGCTCTGCAGGCAAGGCTGATGGCGCAGGAGACGTTGCTGAGCACGCGCGGAAGAAGCTAAAAGAGCTGCCGCTACCGTGACTAGCGCAACCTTTTCCATGCGTCCTTCGCCGACCTGCAGCGGCGAAAGCATCCGCGGCCGCGCGCGCGCGCCCACACAGACGACAGCTCGGGCGTGCGCATGTGCGTGGTGAGGGAGGCTTAAGGGAGAGGCGAGCAGCACCAAATGTGGGACGCGCACGCCTCTACTTGCTGCGTGATTGACTGACCACGTCAACAAGAGTCACCTGGTGATGAGCAAAGCAGTGGCAGATCCGTGAGTGGGTGAAGGAGACGAAAGGCTCAGCAGAGGTCTTGCGCTGGAGGCTACAAGGAGGTTGGATGAGGCGCAAGGCATGTTCGATGAGAAACGCCCAGATCGAGGTCGAAGAGCCCAGCTCGCGAAAGCGCGCATGAAGAAGCAGTTGTGTATATACGATGCGTAGCTGCCAATTTGAAGGTTGGGTCCAGAGTTGGGGCATTGAAGGATTATGATCTGTGATGAAAGCCGGGGATGAGAGGGTCACTCGAGTCGCTTTCGAGACGGGTGCGTGCGTGCGTGCGCATGCGCTTTGTTGTTCTTGCGTCGCACACCTAGAGGTTGAGCTGCTTGTAGACGGCCTGTAGCGTCTGCTCAAAGTGTCGGTGCGGGGGTTGCGTCTCAGGCGGTGGCAGCGGAGGAAATCCAGGCTGATCACCTTCCGGTCTCTTTCCCGGTTTCCCATGTCTCTTGTTGTTCCTCTCCGCAGCTTCTATGATGGCAGCGACCACGAGACAAAGGGTGAGATAGAGCATCCAGGCCCAGAACAAGGCTGCCAAGAAGCGGGTCACGGGTCTGGCCCTTCTGCCGCTGCTTTGTGCGGCAGGATTGGCAGCGTGCGGATGCGTGGGTCTCACACCACCGAGGTGCGCGACTCGAATAGCTCCTGTTGGAGGTGGAACTTGATTGGGCGTCAGTATCACAATCCTGGCAGTGTGTGATGGCTGATAAGGCGAAGCACCGTAGCCTGGGTGAGCGGCGTGAAGAGGAGAAGCAGAATCGCGTTGACCTGCCGCTACCGAGTCCTCGTAGGATGGTGGAACGGCGTTTGGACCGTTTGGGTTTGTGGCAGCAATGGCACTGCTGCTGCCCGCTTCGCTACCCTCAGCCAAGGAGGGCGCATCCGCATCCTTCTTGGTTGTGTCCAGCGTCATGTTGCGCTGATCAGCTGCTGATCGGTAGACAGGCCAGGCGGTGAGAGTATGCGGGACTGGGTGAGTTGATGCGACCGCCGAGGAATGATGATCGGGCGTGAGGTCGCTCTCGAAGAGAAGGCTTGGATGAGGGTCACTGAGTCACGAACCAGAAGGCGAAGGGTATGATGGTGTTCAACGTGGATGGCTCTTGATCACAATCACATTCACAGTCATAAGTCAAAGTCGCACTCATCAGACTCACCACTCAGACTTGTGATTCGATGAGTGGATGCGAGGGAACTTCTCTCACTCAATCACCCGACTCACGCGTCACGCGACTGAACTCAAAAATCTAGCTGAGCGTTTGGGTGGCTGTGTGGGTGGATGAATAATCGTGAATGATGTCACGAACTCGTGACTCAAACTCGCTTCATTCTTGATTGACTGCTGCTGACTCTGACTGCTGCTGCTGCGCTTTATCAAAATTAGGCTCTTGACTCAGCTTCAACATTCAATTCTTGATTGACTCGCGATCACGTGCGCGTGCGTGCCTGCGCCGTACCCCTACCTTCACTTCAAAATTCAGCCGACTAAGCTTGAAATCAAACTTTGATTTGATTCTGAACAAGATCTTGTAACAAACGGTGATCGATGCCGCTAGCTGTGTGATAAGGTATACTCACGATTCTCAATTTGATTGCTTGTTGAGTCACAGAGTCACACCAAAGTCGAGTAGGTGGAGTAACGGGTTTTGACTGGGATTCACCGGCGAGTCTCCGTACCCTGCGTCTCCCAACGACATCTTCCTCTTTCACACTCTCTCTACACATGTACTAGCCCTTCGACTCGTGACTCCAGCCTGGACAGTTTCTGTACGCATTCAGATTCCATCTCGCTAATCGAATCTCGGATCACAATAAGCCCCGCCCCCTCAGCTCATCCGCATACGTGATTGTCATCCCTCCTCCCTCTGCAGCATTCGCCCCAGCAGCACCCCTCAAGCATGTCCGACCCCTCCTCGTCCACGTCCTCATCCACATCCAGCGGCCCCTCTAATCGAAATCCCACCCACGTTCTCCCAGCTTCAAAACCTGAGCAACAACAACAAGCAGGTGTGGGAGAAGCGCTCAAGAGTTTCAGACCTGCTCAAGCTGCAAACCGATTGAGTTCTGGAAGGGTTCATTGCGCCAAGCAGAGCCTGCTTTTGGGAACGGCTACAGCTGCGGGTGTGGGGGGAATCAGCGCTTTGGCCGGAAGGGGTGAGTAGTCGATCAATGTGCAGTGCAGTGCAGTGCAGTGCGGTTCGGACTGGGATGACGGAGCGTGCTGGCTCAGAACGCTTAGACGGTTCGAAGCTGATGTTACCCTCATGTACGACGCCGATCTTGCTCAGGCCCGAAGAGGAGCTTAAATTGGGGCATAGGAGCATGGTTCTTGATCACAATCAGCAGCTGGTGAGCTTCCCTCTTCTCCCCAAAGAGTGTGCTCGCCTTGACGACGTTCAAACGCGCTTTCCATCTTACCCCAGGGAGCTGTGTAGACGGTCTAGAGCAGCAGAGGCACAAAGGATGAAGATTGCCATAGAAGCCTTCAGCAAAAAGAGGGCTGCTGCGGCAGGTACGAGCGGCGGGGCAGGAGGGACGTCTGCACCATCATCGCAGAGGTGAAGAGCAATCGCAATGCATAGGAATCAGAAGGCGACCAGCACGTCACAAGCCTTCGCGTCTTGTTTGAAGCTGCTCGGGGGGTCAAAAAGCTGCTTCCAGCGGGCTTCCACCGGACGAGAAAATGGAATGGGGATATCGATTGGCGGACGAATGACGTCGTTGGAGATGGGTAAGATACAGCTGATACGTGGATGCGGCGAGAAGGTTCGATGAAAGGGCAGCGATGTAGGATGGGCAGCAGCAACAGCGCGGAAGCGGAATGATATTGATAGAGAGGGCGAAGGCAGTGGCACAAAATTCGTCGAGAGCCGCAGGTGATCCGCAAATTCGTACGACTCGACCGAACCTGGCTGGGGCTGGCGAGGCTCTGAAGGTCGGGAGCGCGTCTGAGAGCTGGTTGTCTAATTTAGAGCGCGCTCCAGTCCATTTAGAGCAGCACGACGGCGACGAGGACGGATCCTGCTCCGATAGTAGCGGGCCAGTACGTAGCAGCCATAGACAGAGCTCCATCGCGATGATCTTTGATGAGCACGAGGAAAGAGCACAGCTTATTCAGTCTCTACCTCCAACGCTCGTTGGGATGCGGAACGACGAAGGCGCAGACTTACAGCGGTTACCCTGATCATCGTAGATGATGTTGGGGTTGGAGTTGCTGTTGGTCGCAAGGGGACGCGAATAGGCAGTGTAAGTGGTCGTGGCACTGGACAAGAGGGAGAGGACGAGAAGCGGGAAATAGGTCATAGATTGCGTCAGGCGAATGGGGTCGATCTCGACTTGTAGATGTCGATGATCGGATCGGATACGGCGAGCCTCTTGAGAGCACGGAGGACCCTTACGCCGTGCCGCCAGGACGATACGCGGCTCGATCACTCACGAGTGCGAGTAGCCATTGCCGTTTCGGGTGAAGCTCTGGTTGTGAGGGAACGAACAGCGTCAGCATCGTTGAAGTGCGGGTCTGGGGGTCAGCTCAGACACTTTTGAACCCACGTTGTCGCCATCGCCATCATCGCCATCATCGTCGTCGTCGTCATCGTCAGCACCGTGACTGTACTCCCAGCCAGTGCTGTCGCGACGAGCAGCACCGGCCTGAGGAGCGACCTGCGCAGCGTCGGCGATCGCAGCTGGAAGGGGTGCGCGAACAGCAAGACCTTGCTCGGTCACCTTGTTGGTCGGCATAGCTGCGGCTACAACAGCCAAAGAAGCTACAAGAGCGATACGAATGAGAGAAACTTGCATCTTGCGCGTCGTGGAGGTCGAGTGTAGATGGTGTGAGGGGAGATGCGCTTCGTTGCGGAGTAGGGAAAATTGCAAAAGGACAGTACTGGTCGATCGATTGGAGGAGTTGGATACGGGTGTGCCAGCGAATCGCGAAATGGAGTGGGAGGTGGGAAAGGAGATGTGGAAGGAAAACAAGGTCAAGGATTGCCAAGACTTCCTCTTTATAGACGTCCAGACGAACTCGCACCGGCTGCGCATTTTGCCAAGCATGAAATCGCTGCGGTACATTGACGATTGCTCGCGTGCCACCCTGATTGCTGTTGTCGTGCCGCACTGAGCGCCTTACAAGCCTTGGCCAACCGACTCGTCTGGCGTGCAGATTCGAGGAGGGAGGATTCAACGGTTGACCTGCAGGTTGGAGCTCTTCGGTCTGCGAGGCGGCGCAGAGCTACACCCCGGTAGCTCAAGCAACGAGGCTGGCTCTTTGTGAACCACTCTTGACTCAAAGCATCGTCTTGCCCAAAGAGCATGTCCGCGCCTTGCTCGTGCCTCGACGCTCCTGAGAAGCGCCGGACAACGCCGTGCACGACCGCCGTCGCGCCAGGCGTAAGGTCTTGAGCCCTCCGGGCGCTCGCAGGTCACAACCGGATACCATGACCCTCACTCTCCGGATGCACGATTCGGAAACGTCGAGGCATACCGTGATAGCGCCTTTTGTGCTCGTGACCAACTCGAGGTGTTGCCGGTCACGGGTAGGCTATGTACTTCCCCTTGTCCAACCGCGACACTTGCGCGGTCTTGGTCTGGAGCGCATCAACGCCGAGTCCGGAACCCGTTGGGCGGTAAGGCTTGTACGGCACAAGCGCGAATGAACCTTCTCGCGCGCCCTCCATCCACTGGCCAGACCAAATGCTCGAGAAGCTCATCTGTTGGATAGGCCCAGTCACGTCTCGCGAGCGAAGCGTGTCGTAAACGACTGCAGTCGTGAGTAGGCTCGAACTGGGGTCTTAGCGGAGGTGCATGCCTCGAGCGAGAGCCGTTGGGCGCGTCACGCGCGAAGAAGCAAGCACGCGCCAGCGAGCGAGCGAGCGAGCGGGCGACCCCTTGCGTCCAAGCGTAGATCTGCATCACTCGATGGAAGTACGGATGCAAGAAGCCCTTACTCAGCCTTGCCTGTCTCTCGTGTTACTTTAGAAGGAGGAGGCCCGGGCCTCAGCTGGCCGATGAATATGCTTGGCGCTTGTGGATCAGGCACAGATCGCCCCCATGTGTTGAGGGACTCCTGCTGTCAGTCAGGCGGGAGCGCGTGTTTCCCAACCTACAGCTTAGCTCCTGATTCGAGCAAGCATCGTCGGGTACAGATCCTTCTCGACTCGAGAACATGCCGTCAACTTCCACCGTTCACGATCCACAAACGTCGCGGACACAATTAAGCCCTTCTAGATGACGACATGCTCCACTCAAGCCGCTTGTGCACGGAATTGCGATGCTGGTTCACGGGCATGAGAGCAAAGCTTCAATGGGTCCATGTCGCCCGCCGGTCGCGAGAGTTGCTCGGAGCCACAGCACAGGACCCTGCTGAGTTGCCGCGCGGCGAGTGCGCAGCTGAAGCGGCGCACAAGTATTCATGCTGGCCGGCTCCATGCTGACAGCCGAAATGGCCCATTTCAGGCTACGGCGACTTGAGAAGACATAAAGTGCGTGTCGGAGTTGCAAATTCTTCGAGCGCGGCTGGTTTCGACAAGTCGGAAGCCGTACGTACGTACAGCTTTCCTCAAGACAATCGAATCGATGTTATAGATGCGATCATTTTTCTCATGACGTGTCACGCCTGCTGAGATTAGGAATGGTTCCGCGCAGGAGTCATACTACCAGACGAAGCATGAGCGGAACTCGTCCTTCGCGAAACACTTCGTGGCTCGTCGTCGGACGTCGAGCACCTTGCTGGAAGCAGGCGAGGTACCGAGAGTCGCGAGTGCGGCAGTGCGCATGTCCCAGAAGGGAGCGGAGTCTGGAGAGCCGACTCGTGATTCACACTCGTAGAGTCGTACGCCCAAGCAGAAGGGGCCTCGGCTACAGTCTTGAGTTACACGTGTGAATATATACATGCAGCTACATTTACGTACCGCGATGCCGCTGGCTCGGAGCGGAGCGCCACAAAAGCACAGCCTCTATAGCCGTGCTGCACCGGGGTTGCTTGTGCTGATTGCTCCAGCTCAGCAACATGTCGTATACAGCATGCTTGTGGTTGTCCATGCAATCATATGTAAAAGCAAAATGATCGTTTGTAAGGCGGATTAGACTTCTATCTTGAAGCGGCCGTAGTCTCATTGCAGCTTGACTTTTGACTTACAACCTTGTTGTGGGTCAAATTCACGACTTTTGGCTGACGCTCACAATTTGAGTGAGTATCGAGAGTCAAGAGCCGAAGGCGCGTCGCAGCATTTTGCACGCCTGTGGAGTCTCGCCTGAAGCAGGAGCACGGCAAAGCAGCACCCAGCAGCAGCATGGCGAAGGTGCCAGCCAAGCAAAAGACGCCGGCGGCTTCTTCTCCTCCTGTCGCGTAGCCCGGTGCAGGCACATGCACAGCTTGTTTAATTTTTTTTTTTTTTGATTTTTTTTGGGGGTCAACACAGCGCTGGCGCCTGCTTTTTTTTGTCCTTGACATTTACATTTGAATTGAGCACGACTTTCGTTTACCGACACCGCATAGGGGCTTAGACCGCTTTCAGCAGCATCGGAGGTTGGGATACCGTGCCTTTCAGCTGCTGACCGTGCGTGCGCATCGCGCAAGCGAGCGGGCGAGACATGTGTGATTTGCTTGCTTCGCATTTTCGCAACGCAACGCAACGCACCGCATCGATCGAGCGATCGAGAGAGAGAGCCAAGCAGTGCGGCTCGCACTGCTCGCATGCAAACCTGCGGCATCTTGCTTTTGCAGGAGAAGCAGTCAGAGTGCGAGTCGACATCCGGAAAAAGGTGGATTGTTCACGATCCTCTAGAGCAGTGATTCACTTCGTGATTCGAGGTGTGCAATCGTGAAACAAGAACGGGTGCTTGCAGGAGCGATGAACGAGGTTTGAGTACATCGCAACTCGACCCTTGCACTCGTGGATACCAACCACTCACCTACACCTCTATTCGGTGCTCGCACTTGCACACCTCACACTCACTCACTTTCTGGACAGCGTGAATGCGCTGCGTCTATCGGCAATCGCGCCACGTAGAGCATTCGCACAGCCCGGCGCCGTGGGGTCGGAGCCTTGACTTTTGGAGTGCGCACCTAGCAAGTCGCCAACAAACAACCTCTCACCCCTCGAGAGCACGCCAGGCGCGACAGATCAAGCAGGCTCGGTCCTCTTGGCTCCTTCGGCTCGACTCTCCTCGATCCCAATCGTGAATAGACGAAGCGCTCAGCTCTTCCGCGGAGCGGGCGCAGCAGCAGCATAACCATCGATTGGTCATTCGACACTGCTGCGCAAAGGTTTCTTTCCGTACGCACGACATACCTACTGCTTACACCATCGCGCTCATCTACGCCGGACGCACAGTGGGCGACTCGGGCCTTAGCTTCGGCTCCACAATCCTTCCACGCACAGTCTGTCGGAGAGGAAATACACCTCGACTTTGATCGGACTCTGGTTGGGAGTCGAGGAGCGACAAGCGTCGGTTTCCGCGCGGTCCGAAGATTTCGCACATCGCGCGACTATAGTCTCTTTGGCCCATACTCTCGGTGAGTGTGCGGATGTAGCTATGCTTCGCGATGAGTGGTGTCTGCGCGGAATGCGGTTGCGATCAGAGGGGTCAAAGCCGCAGACAGCCTTGCATGGATACGAGGGAGGCATGATGAGTCAATGTCGCACCTCAAGCCGAGATAGCTCGATGGGTGTCGGCTGCGTTGATTGCAGATGGCTCGAGCGATCGCTGGGACGCATGGGTGCAGTCACGAAGCTACGTGAAACTCACGACGTATATGCTGCCTCGTTGGTGCATGGCTCGAGCCGCGCAGCTGTACATGCTGGCATTGCCTGCCTCGAATGCTGGGTTTGGTGTTTGAACTCCAATTGCAGGGCGCATCGCACGGCTAGAGTCGCTCAGATTTCGATGCATGCTGGTCATATGCCTCAGATGCTATGGCTACGCTGGCATGATGCGAGTGCCGCCGGTAGCTCGAGGCGGGCCATGAAGGACGAATCAGAATCAAGGTTCGTGATTGATTCAATTGCATCGCGAGTGTTGGCGTCCGCCATCGAAGAACAGCGCATACGTGCTGGTCTGCTCTGAAGCGGAGGAATGGCTTGCGTATATCCATCACAGCATCAGCGCAGACTCTATCACTGCACGAGGTGCGACGATCGCGCTGATTGCTGATGGTCTGGCTCATCGATTCGCAATCGAAGCATCGTAGCTGCAGTGGCACGAATTGAGGTCAAAGTCAAAGTGCTACCACGCCTTGCTTTGCGCCTCTTCGAGCGTCAACAGCAGTCCCAAGTCATCAGATGGGCGTCTGGACATTTACCAGCAGCAACTGCGCCCAGACTCGTTTGTCTCGTTCATTGTAGCCATTATGCGTTTGTTTGCGCGTTCTGTACGCTGTTCGAGCGGCGCTTAATGGGGGGCTTGACGATGCATGATCGCCATCAGCATGGATGGTTGGGGCGCGCGGTCGTTTTGTGTACACTGGTGCCGGAGCGAGACTCGTGATTCACGATTGCCAAACTGCCTTGATTGCATGGGCGTACAACATCGATCTGGCTGCGCGCTGATCGTATGAAATGTAAGGGTAATCGAGAATGAGGAACGACGGTCAGGCCATATAATCACGATTCACGATTGCTGATGGTGCTGGCCGGCCGGCCGGCAGAGGGGGTGCGCCGCGCAGTCACAAGTCAAATGTGATTGGACTCGTGCGCGCGATGGCATGGCCGGGTCAGCCATGCATGCCACTCTTGACTCTTATTGCTTTCTTCTTTACTCGTGGCTGCGCGCCACACTTGCCTAAATTTGGTTTGGTGATTCGTGATCCTCATTCAGATTGTGGCCATCAAAATGAAGCCATGGCGGTTATGCAGAACATCTGCACACGCACACGCACATCTCTGAGGCTATGGCGTTGATAAAGGACGATCGAGTCAAGTCATTCCCCTCCAACGTCGAGCTTCATGGCCACACTCAGGCCGCTTTTCTGCATGCTGCGCGCGGTCTATCTGTGCACTAGCTGACGATACCATCACCTTGCTCCGCTGTCTCCTCAGACCACCGTCTTCGCGCTTCTGGCCGCAGTTCAAGACGGCACAGACAACTTGGCAGAGCGCGCACTCGAACCAACTCGCTTACATCTATCTGCACGCTCATCATCGACCACTCTCGACCCTGTCCACCTCCGACTGCACTTGCGGCTGTCATTGTCGAGGAGATCCGGTCCAGCGCCTATTGCTGGGCTCAAATCGCCAAAGACGTCAGCGCCACAGCCACTGCCCCAAGGGGCTGGTCTCGGCCAGCCTCTAGTGTCGGGTCAGCAGGATGATACGCCATACAGGGACGGCATCCAGCTTCAGCCTCCTGCTGTGAGCGGTGGTGCGCACGCTATCGATGCGGCAGCAGGGATGAGTAGCGGTCACCACGCGCGACAACCCAGCCAAGGGCAAAACATTGGCTATCCGATGCAGCCTGTTCAGCTGGCTTCTGCTATCTCGCATACACCCGCTGGCTCGGTCTCTGCCCTGCCTCCTTCGACCAACCCAGCCTCTGCCAGCTTCGGCGCAGCGTCAGGCCAAGCGCCCACTCGCACATTTGCCGCCTTGCCTCGCAACCGCAGCGCGTCGGGGTCGGTGCAGGCTCATCGAAGGAATGGCTCGAGCGCAGACTCGTTCGGATCTTTTCCTTCTTCTTACTCTGTCAACGATTCGGGTTACGCCGTTGAGCACTCTTTTGATGGCATGTGGGGACACTCTACGATGCCGCAGACGCCTGGAGAGCACTCTAAAGTCCAGACGGCTTTCGCGGCTGCCCTACAACAACAGCGCCAACAGCAACAGCAGCAACAAGCTCAGGCCCATGCCCATGCCCATGCCCAAGCCCAAGCTCAAGCTCAAGCACAGGCGCAGGCACAGGCACAGGCACAGGGCTCGTCACAGATGTTTAGCCATCCTCATCACGACGCAACACACCCAAGCCATGGCGCTCAACCCAGCCACCCAAGCATGCCTTCCCAAGGTCAGGCTGGCGCCGTGCCAGTCTTGCATGGCTCCCACTCAGCTCAGCCGTCCCAGGACTTGGCTCAGCAAGCAGATTTCTTTACCTCTGGAAGCCTGTCTAGTATGCCCACCAGTCAGCCGGCTTTCCAAGACCCATTCTCCAGCTTGATGGATGCAACCACATCCCTCGCCCATCTCAACGCTCCTGGCGCTAGCTGGCCTACGGCTGACGCAACCAGTGCCACGTCCAACGACCCCAACAACTCGCTTACTCCTCGCGCTCTGGAACAAGGAGAGGCGAGTCATGCCCAGCCGTCACAAGGAGCCCAGGCTCACAGCCTGCAAGGCGCAATCTCGGCGGCTCATCAGAGTATGCCTGGACACCATCACAGCCCTCACGCTAGCATCCAAAGCCGCGATGTGCAAGCGATGGGTCCGCCTGGCGTTCAGTCACTGCAACGTGGGCAAGGATTGCCGCCTTCGACCTCGGCTCAATTGCACCAAGCTCGCTCGAGCGCATCATCAGCTAGCGGTCCGGACCACGCAGCGCTCGAGGCAGAACAGAGTAGCGTCGCGGCAATCGGTCAGATTGGATCCTTGTTGGAGGCCGTGGCGGAGCTCGCCATCAACGCGAGGGATCTGTTCCTCCAAGGAGAGCATGGTGGGAGCAGCCAGTGCTTAGGCGACCTGCAGCGTAGTCTTACCCAGATTGGCGAGCTTGGATCTCGCAGTGCAGCGCTAGTGCACTCCGAGAGCTCGGAACAGTCGCTGCAGCCGGCGAAGATGGATCCTCAAGATCAGACCCACCGCAGAACAGGCACTATGGACAGCGAGAGTGCGCGCAAGAGGGCCCTACCCGTGCTGGAAGAGCTGGATGTCATGCCTTTCAAAACACTGCGAGCACAGGATGGCACGCCCATCGAGCAGCTTGCATCTGCCCCGCCCTCTGCTCCGCCCTCGGCACCTCCAGGCATGATCAAAGCGCCAGGTGTGGGTCATGTCCAAATCCCTGTACCTCCAATGTCGGCTCCTCCACTCCACCACACCGTCTCAGCGCCACAGGTCCCTCAGCTGCACACTATCCAGACGCAATTCCAGACCAGCAACGAAGAGGCTGGGCAGGAAGACGGGCACCAAAGTCAGAAACGCTTCCGCACAGCGCAGCACGATTCTTCTCAACAGCAGTCGCCAGTCACACCACATACGCCTTTTAGCCAATTTGTGGCCAACCAGCTTCCCTTTTCGAGCTACGCGCAAGGCTTTGCGCCTATTCCTGCGAATCAGTACTATGATGGTGACGCTCGGTCGCGCAGTCAGTCTTCGGCAAGCGAGTCCCTCGGCGGTCTCGGGCTTGCTGCGGACCTGGGCAGATCGGCGCAGTACAACCATCTCACGAATGGCGTAGCTGGGGTGGCCTTGCAGCAAGGTCAACACCAACCGCTTCGCCCGCCCTCGCCCGAAGACACTGGCTTCGAAGACGCTCAGGAAGACGTTGCTGATTCCGTTGCTCTAGCAGCTGGAAGGTCCAGGAGGGCAAGCGCAGCTCATGAAGACGGAGGAGATACTCAGAATGACAGCGTCGTGAACAAAACGAGCGGGTCTGCCATCTCTCCGGAGCTGCGTGCTCGACTTGACGTCGTCTTTTTCGAATACCTCCGCGGCGTGTGCTCCGATCTAGAGGCGACCGATAGCCACGGCGATCCGATTCACCAAACGCTCATGCCCAAACGAAGTGAGTTGAGTGCTCCTATTGCGTCGAGTGCGTTGCTGATTGTCCCCGCTTTCTCTTGCAGTGGCTCGCCTCGAGCAATCAGAAGACTTTCGGCCGTTCAAATTCCGCATCCAGGCATTCACAAATTCCTTTCAGGATCTTGTAGGCCAACGACTCGAACCCGGCGTTTCTGTCAGGACAATCAAGCTGTACCTCTGGTCCTCGCCCTACATTTCTCGCTTCGCAAAGAACAGCATGCCATCCGGTCAATTCAGCAAGCACAAGTCCAAAGGCTCGCACATCTACATCATCGAGGCGAAAAAGGTCGGGACGGGATCCACCGCTTCGGACGGCACGCCCATCTCGAGTTGGGACTTTCGCCAATTCGAGCCGTGCATTCCCAGCCCTGCGCAAAAAGTGGCCTACACTAGCGGAGACTTGCTGTGGCAGTGGAACGTTCGCGTCTGGCATCCACGACACGCCTCTGTACGTGCCGTCTACAGTCTTCTTGCGCATCCTGCGTGGGTGAATTGGAAGGATGGCGACCACACAAGCGGCGTTCTGCTCGGCTCACCCGGGCCCGATGGGCAGGGCGGTGAAGTCCGCATCCAGGCACACTACGTCAACGATGGCCAGCTGCACCGTCTGGAGCACGCCTTTCATCTTGCGACCGCAAAATTCGTACCAACAGACAAGAGCGCGACTCAGAGCCTTGAAAGTACGCAGGACGAAGACGCGCACGAGGGAGCAGAGCAGGACTTCGCGCCTGCTGAAGATGCTGTGATGGCTTCGGCTCCTGGAGAAGCTACTCGGTACGAAGTGATCGATCCTCAACAAGCTCCGCGCGTCTTGTCACAGATCGCCTATCCGTTCACTCCCCCCGTGTTCAACAACGGCGTTTTCTTTGCGCCTCAGGCTCCAATTGAGAATCACCGACAGCAGCCTTCCAGAGAGTCGCAGCATGGTCAGGACGGGTCGCCTTTGCGTCCTACAGAAACGGCACTTCCTCCAGCGATCGATCAGAGACAGGGGCAAAATGTACCAGACATTAATCTGTCAAACATGCTCCCTCCTCATCTGCAAGCTCAAGCTGGTCAGGCCCCGCTTGAGCCACAGAAACAGATCCAAGCCAATCAAGTTCGCGCCATGCTGGAGAGGCAACAAGAGCAAGCATCGTCCTTTCAGCTCTCCCTACCTCCTGAGCGGGCGGCTCGAGCAGCTGCAGCTGCCGCGGCAAATTCGGCCAGTCAGCAAGGACCCATTCCAGTGTCGGGAGGCGCTGCGTTCCAGTCCCATATTGCAGGCAACCATACGCCCATGTCTTCGCTACCTGGAGATGTTCGCGCAGCTTTGCCTGCCTTTTCGCCCCTGGCTTCTCACTCGGTCATGCCCAGCAATGCTGATCCCATGCTCTCGCCAGCGGTCGCTCTGGACTTTGATCCGCTCGCAGAGCATGCTGCGCAGCTCGAACAAATGCAACGAGCAAATCAAAATGCTCGCCAGTGAGCTGCAGCGGTGCCAACAGATTTCAAGGCACCTTGGCGCGCGCTTTTCCAGGCTTTCTACCGATTCGCACTCTCATCCAGGCGCGCAGGCCGGGCCCCGATCTCCGCGCACCTCTCTCCATCCCTAATCTTGCGCCCTTGTTCCAGACCTAACCCGCGTCATCGTCATTGTCCTTTTCTCGGGGTCAGCTTTCGTCATCCGCATCATCACCAGAGGCAACCATGCATCAGACTCTTTGAATCCGTATAGCAAAAGTGCCAGCCACGAGCACGAGAAGGTCGTGCTGCTTCCTTGCGGCCAGCTGGTTGCGCCTTCTTCCTACCTTACACCATCTCACCGCAGTAATCTCGTCCGATTCAAAATGCGTGCCTTTGCGTCATCGACCGTTCTCTCCCTTTCGCCTTCTTCTGTATCCCAACGCTCCTTTTTCCAATCCTCGCTGGTCCAGACATCAAAGAAGTCTTTTGGCACGGCGGGCATCTGCTCGCACGCTGCAACTTTCCTCGCCTCGACTTGGTCCGCTTCGTCTGCTGCAGCACGGCAACAATGCATCCACGCTCCTCTCTCTTCCTCGACCAGCCTACATCCTTTCCTTTTGCTTCTCCCATTCTCCTCTCGCCAAACCGTTTCCCCCGTCTCCCCTTTTCCCCGCTGGCGAAACCGCGTCACCGTATACTAAAAAGTCACTAGAATGTTTTCCGCGTATAGTCGAACATCGAAATTCGAAAGGCAAACAAGAAAAGGGCACTCGGAGCGTCGCGTTCTGGCAGCGCTGGCAGCTCACCTCTTTCGTTCGAGAAAGCGAAAAAGAGTTGAGCGTGAATGAGCGTCACTTGCGGATCAAGCCCAAATCGTAACCCAAGGGGAGGAGGGGGCTCAGGGGACCGGTTTGTGAGAGCGTGCAATGAAGCTTGGGCGACGAGGGTCGCGAGGGGCATGTATTCGAGTGGTGACGTGTAAAGCATCTTGATCGTTCGCGCGAAAAAAGGGGGGGGGGCGATGGTGCTTCAAACTACTGCTGCACAGCACCGAAAAGTGGTCGAGAGAGCTTTGGAGTTAGCCAAACAACGTCTTTCGGGAGCAAGAGCAAAAAGGCAAAACTGTTCCGGAGAGGGGGAAGAGAGAGAGAGAGAGAGAGCTCACCAGATCGTCCACATCTCGCGCACGCAACGGCTGCGCCTTGTGCGCCTCCGCCTCTGCCTCTGTCTCTGCGTTCAAACGGCCCATCTCGATTCTCTGACCCTGCTGCACCTGCCTCTCCAGCAGCTCCTCTCGCACCTCTTCTCTTTGCCTGTTGGCCCGTGGAGCTTGTTCCAGATCCGCTGCTGCTAGATTGAGATATTCGGCGACGAATAGACGCATCAACATGGTCCAGCCGTAGTTTGTGCCGTAGTCCAATGCAGAGGCGTCATCCTGCAGTCGCAAGCACGATGCGCATGCGAACGGGGATGAAGGGAGGAGGAGGAGGAGGAGGAGGAGGAGGAAGAAGGATGTGTCAGAGTCTGCGTAGCTGGATGCGGACGGGGGCGGGGATGGAGGCGCGGGTATCATGGAATGTGGAAAGACGAATTGGGAGAAAAAGGGGGATAGATACGCACCTTCATGGTGTGCCAAACTGCGGGAAATGGCGTGGGAATGAGATGAAGGATAGGCACTCCATTTGCAAGAAAGGGCAAATGATCATCCTCTATGCCACCCCACGCATGTCCACCGAACCATTTCTCATCATGCCTGTTGGGTGTCTGATTAGGTGGCCAAAAGAGCAATTCCTGCTGCAGCCTCTTTTGAGCTTCGGACAAGCGCGTATTCAACCAGCTGGTGCCTGGAAAATATGGAGGAATCTGTGGATGACTAGCTCCTAGGAGGTCGAGTAGAACTAGGTGCTCTATCGTGTCGATGCTGCGTACAGGCCTTTCGCTCGCGAATCGAGCTTGAGACAGACGCGCTGCTCCCACTGGTGGTGCGTGCGGCGGCGAGTGTGCGGAGCGAGTCCAATTGCTCGCCAAATCCCTTCGAGTTTCGGGCAGCCAAGGGAAAGGGAAAGAGAAAAGCGGGAAAAAGAGGGAGCGCAATGGGGTTGAGCTTTGCTGGACTTTTTCAAAAAAAAAAAAAAAACAAAACAAAAAAAAAAGAAAAGAAACCAACGCGCACACGATTGCGTCCCAGCACTCCCGACGAGATGAAAGCTCCCACACACTTACTTGCTGCCATATATGCTATCTGTGTGCGTCCACTGTCCATAAGCTTCTTCGCCGTCGAAAAAGATGAGCTGCAAAGTGACATCCGATCCTTTACCCTTTCCTTCCTTGGCATACCTCCTCTCCGCCTTGTCCAGTGCCGCATCGAGGGCAATAGCGGTATCGACGATGATGGCGCAGGGAGCAGCGCTATCCGTCGCACCCAAAAACCCTCGTGGCAGCACTTTGGAATCGTAATGAGCGGCAAGCGTAAGACGTCTAGGACTAGCTGGATTCTTGGTGATGACCAGATTGGTCATCTTTTTGTTTCCATGCGGCGTCTTGGTCTCAAAGGGCAACGTCTGCACGTGCCAACCCAAAGATTTGGCATCCTTGTTCAGAGCTTCAAAAGGCTCCTTTAATGCATCCAACACCTTTTTAGAGCCTGCGCTCTCGGGCACGCGAGGAATGAGGATGCGAGAGAGGAGAGAGGTGCGATCTCGATGATCTACGAATCGAGCGGGATCGCCCAAAGCTGGGATCAGCGAGAGGTTCTTCAAGCGCTCGAAACGCTTCTCCAGCGACGCTTTGCGCTGAGCTGTGCTCGCTGTCACCAGCAGCAGCAGGCACAGACCCACGCAGATCACAGCGCTCTGACTTGCCCAAGCTCTACTGCCCCCTCTCAAAGTCCATGTCGACCTTCTCCTTCTCCTGCTGCTGCTGCTGCTGCTGCTGATGATGGTGGTGGTGTTGCATCTCCGGTTGACAATTCTGCAGCCGTGCTGGCTGTTGCAGCGAGATGGTCCGCCTGCTCGACTGAGCTCGCGCTCCTCTTCACGCTGCTCCTTCAGACTAGATGGCCCAGCTTCGTTCCCCTTCCCATTCCCGTGCCCGTTCCCGTTGCCAGCCCACCACGAGACTCTTTCCCACCGCATCGTGGCTCGATCTGTCTGCAGGTGTCGCAGCGACCGAGGGCGTCGAAAGGGTGTAGAGATGAAGGTGGGATTGGAAGAATCTTGGAAAAGAGAAGTCGCACTCGTAGACTTGGCTTTGGTTATTGCCTCCTTTTCCTTCCTTGCAAGCTTGTATTTTGATAGCAGCAGTCCTGCGTGCGTGTGTATGTGTGGACGGTCGAGGCAATACGCCTGAAAGATTGCAAGAAAGCTTGGACTTGACGCTCGAGTGCGTTGCCCCCCCTTCTCTGCGTCTTCGTGAGTGTTGGATGGTGGTGAAAGGAGTTTAGCAGGTGGTGGGGCGAGCGCCATGTATCCTTGCGCAAGCTTGGTCCTGTATCTTGCGCGGGCGCAGAATTCGCTTCGTTGGCCGAGGCGGGCGCCCACACACGCGTGCGCGCGCACTACGGGTCTGTACACTCACGGCTTTGTATGAGCAGCGTTTATATTAGAGTCCAGAGCGTGAGTGCTGTGTACCGCGGTCTGTGTAGCTGCTGAGTTATCGTATATGGCGACCGCGGTGGCTTGATTGATTCACCATTCGAGATTCAAGATCGTGATTGGTGATTTGATTGCTCGCGTGAGTCGCACATATGCATTTGAGCAGCTAGGCGACGATCCAGAGACAAGGTGATCCTCCGTCGGCGTTGTTGATTGCTAATCGTTGGTAATGAAGGCAATTAGTTGGGCCTTATTGCTGGGTGTTGGGCGTCATGGGCAGTGACAGACCTTTCAGCAGAGCTTAATTGCATGATGTCCAAGCTGTTGCATATCAGCAAATGATTCTGAAGCAGCATTTGATTCCATCCTGTCGTAAAAGTGAATGTTTTCATTTTGAAACTCACCGCGAATATATCTTCCATCGTGAATCGCAGAGTGACCTGAAATCACGAATCAAGAATGGGAAGCTAGGCATACAAATTGCACGCACGCACATGCCCTGCTGCACGCGCGCGGAGTGCAAGTCAAGAAGATGAGCAACGCGTTGGCAAGGCTTGGTTGGACGCGCGCTCACCGTGACTCTTGGCTCACGTGTCACAACCCGCCCTCAAGCAGGCAAGCAAGCAAGCAAGCAAGCAAAAGCCACGCTCCATGCGGAATTCAACCCAGATAAACGAACCTGTGCTCCAATCATGACAGCAACTAATAAGCTTGATTCGTGATTGCCGCGATGGTCGCAAAAGTTTGAATTCCATTGCCCAAAAGAAGTGGGGGGCAGCTAGGCAGCATGCGCGCGCGCAGCATCGACGCAATTAAAAGGCAAGAGCGCGGGGGCCAAGCTTTGAAATGAAATGGGGTCCGTGCGCAAACAGCTATATGCACAGCACCCCCGCGGCCGTACTCCCGACTGCCCTTCTATACATACGGCGCTATCAGGAGCATCATCCAGCAAGAGTTCTGCTGTACCGTACCGTCGCGGAGCACATCACGATCGAGCTGTTCGAGCTACTCTTGTTTCCCCATTGCTATTCTTTCGCAAGCACACTTGTGTTGCAAGGAAAGAGGGAAAAGTCAAGTGGCAAGAAATAGAACGGAACAGATCAAGCCTTGAACGGATAATTTGTGTCGGGGGGGGGGGGGAGCGCAGCAGGATCATGTCGTGCGGTCGACGTATACACTCAACCCTCGCGATTCATTCGAGATCTCAGCATGCATGCATGCCAGCGATCGATAGACGTGAGAGATGGCAGGCTGAACAGATACTTTTATCTAGACGCGTGTGAGTGTGCATGTTGTCGTAGGCAAGAGTCTGGGCGTGGGATCCGCAAGTCACATCGATATGAGTATAGTATTTTATGTTACACGTGGGAGATGGTCTGAACATCGCAAAAGGAAGGAAAGCGAAGAAAAGCGGGGGGAGGGTGGGGGCGTAAGAGACGTGGATGCCCAGGAAACAAAGTGGTCCTGGGGAGAGTCTTGATGAGCAATTCTCATGTGGTAGCCCCAAGCCGTTCATCTGTAGATTGGTAACATAACGATAATGATGCCGTGGGAGGCATTCAAGAGCACAAAGATTGCGCAGCCATATGTATCAGGAGAAGAAGCGACTAGACGTGGAGTGGCGAGGGTCGCATTTGGTAGGGTGCGCACATCTCCCGCGGTCGTCAAGGCCGATATCGCTTCAGGGAGAGAGGGGCGGCGAAGGAGCAAGATGTTTCCACCTGGGATGAGAGAGCATGCTAGGTCTATCCGCCATGCTCAACGATCCTCGTCTAGCGTGTTCCCTCACCGCAGCCTGAGCATCTTCCCTGACCAAAAAGGGAGAAGGTGGACGCTGCACAGGCGTCTGTCGACCGCTCGACGATGTTGCCCATTCCCTCTGCATCGCGCCGCGGTCAGGCTCAGCTTCGCCTTGACCTGTGTCCATGTGCATACCGCCTGCCGAATCCATCCATGCGCTCTCCACCATCCCAATGTCCGCCTCGGACTGCGATGCGGGGCGCGGCGCGTGTGATGCCGCAGGATATGCAGCTCTTGGAGCCCCAATGGCCCAACCAGTACTCAAAGACCTTCTGGGTGTACTCGCCGGACTCCTCAATGTTTGAAAAGCAGGCGATGTGGGTGATCTGCCCACCTCCGCATCGTGTAAGCTTCTCCTACGATCCCCCCCTCCATCCCCTAGCGGCGAAGGTCGAATGGGAGTGTGCGAATGCATAGAGGAGCCCGACTTGCGTATGGGACTTTGTGGCAAGGTGGACTCGGAGCTCCATCGGGCAAATGGTGCAGAGGGTGGGGTCAAGGTAGGTGGCGTGTCCTGAGTCGAAGCGCGGGCCCATGATCGTCAGCGTGCGCATCGATTCCCCTGCATGGCAGTCATCTATCATCCCTTCTGTGTTGGGAAACGCGCGAACAATCACCATTCGGAGGACACTGATGAAGTCCCACTCACCTCGTCCATGGCGTCCCCACGCGGCACATGTCCGCACGCTGCTGGTTCTCCTAGCTGCTCTGGCAAAGACCCAGGGCCTGCAGTCGAGTGCCGCGTCCAATGCTCGCTCGGCGCAGGCTGCAAGAATGCAGCCGACAATGCCTGCTGTCCTCTCCTACCCGTGCCATTCGCATCCAGATCCTCGTCCATTCCCATTCCCAGTGCAGCAACCGCAGCCGCAGCTGCACTCATCCTGACCCGATCCGACTCGACTGAGGACGAGGATGCCTCATCATCGTAGTGCGCATACACAGTGTTTGAAGCGCTATCGTGGCGAAGCAGAATGCGCGCATGTCGATTTGGGCTATCGTGCGCGGATGCGACGAGCAGCTGTGCTCGTTGCTCCTCGTTCGCTAACCTGAAGTTTGTAGGCGTCTGCGTCCTTGCTCGCAAAAAGGGACGTTTCTAGTGGGCGTTGTTCGGGCCAAGCAGCACGCAACCTGGGTCAACCACTCGTACTCCCAGCACACCTGCTCCACTTGCACTTTATCACCGCAATCGCACAGCGCTCACCTGCGTGCCCCCCTTGCTCTCTGGCGAAGAAGGAGAGGACGAAGAGTGGCTTTCGCTCCTTCTTCGTTTGAGCGTAGGACTTTGAGCCCAATTGGAAGGTCCAGCCTGATCCTCTAGGGGCCGCATAGCTTCAGACCAATGGCTCACAGACAATTCGTGCAAGCTTTGACGAAGAGGATGAGGAGGGGTGAATTGGGTGGGGAAGGAGGAGGGGGACGAGGATGAGGGTGAGGGTGATGATGATGACGATGAAGCCATTTGCGAATCCTCATTGTGATCCGGATGCCTAGCTCGATCTGGATTCGACTCCATGGCTAGCAGCAGCTCTCGCTGGGCATCCATCCTGACCCGCTGAGCGAGCAGAGACGCGAGATGGGATGGTGCCCGCGCTTGTATAGGTGGAGCTGCGAGCACCGAATCGCGCGTCCGCGTGCGGTGGCGTCACAAGGGCGTCATGGGGAGATTGAGCAGTGTTGATGGGGGGGGGGGGGGGGGGGGATGCTCAGTCCAAGTCCCACCGAAGCAAAAGCATGGAGAAGTCGACACGAGTGTCGTAGGTGTTGTGATGATTGGTATAATTCCACAAGCTGAACAGATCAAGCATATATATATATGCTCGTAACGCCATCGCGAGCAAATAGAAATTTCAACGTCTCACTCGTCACCGCTGAAGACGCAACTCTGGTCGCGCGGCGACTGACTCCTTCATCTTTGAGGCTCCGATCGAGCCCAGCCTTGAAGGCGCATTGCATACATGCTGCTTCCACTACCTACATATATCACCGCGCACCGTACCCATGCTGCCTTCTCTATAGCTCTGCCGATGCAGCATGCATGGTGTGCTCGCACGCACGCGCGCGCGCGCACGCACGCACGCCTGAGGATCTCGCTCATCTGAATTGGCCGGTCGTGACTCAGACTGTTGAGTAAGGTGCTGGGTGGCACGGGCCACTTGACTTGACTTTGACCGCGATTGTACGTTTCGCTATAAGGTTGGCTGGAGCTCATGTTCACGATCGAGCAGCATACATATCGCCCCCATCTGTTCAAGATTGACGATCCATAGGCGCATTTATCAGCCATGCAGCGCGTCGATATACGATGTGCGAGCTTTTGCACCTGCATGGCGCTCAAGCTCACAGGCCCGGCAGCATCAGAGCCTCAACAGAGTCGAGTCAAGAGTGCGAGGCATGTTTCCATCGCAATTACGAGCATACCCTCTGCGTGCCCAGCTGACGCGCTCACAACGAGTGTTGTGTTGCAGAGTCGTGACTCGCAGACAAGCGCAACACATCTTCGCTAGAGAGGCCCAAAGCTCGTGGATAAAGTACAAATGGTACGGCACGGCTGAATGGATGACCCGCACAAACAACGTTGACAAGTAGAGTCGCTCATCACGAATGGTGAATCGATTCAATGTTGAGTGCACTCACGAATGTCATTTTCAGTCTGCTGGGGATGAAGAACAGACTTGCATTGACGACGTATCATATCCTTCCCTTTACCCTTCCTTTGAGCGCAAGAGTCCTACTAACTATCATGAGCAACGTCCCAGCAGTGACGCAAGCACCAGCAAAGCCTGCAGAAGCCCACCAATCAAAAGGAGCAGCAGATCCAAGAAGAGCGCCACTAGCCGGCGTACCGAACAATCCTCCCAAGCTGCATACAAAGAAGCACATGCCTAATCTTGTTCCAAAGGTGCTGGTCGATCCTAGTTGACCTATGGCCGAGGGGATCAGCGAAACGTAACAGCCGGAAGAGTATCCGTAGAGGATTGCAAAGGGGATCAAACCAGCCAGGGATTTGATGGCGAGGGGAAAGACAAAGACGACTGCGATGCGCAGAGAAGGAAGCGAGGTGAGCGAATGCAAAGGAAATGAGGAAAGCTTTGAGCTCCAGCAATGCGAGACTTGATGCGGCCTCGTCCTACTCACGTATGGACGACATGATCAAGTGAGGCAAGATCGTATTCATCCGTCCGAATCTATCCGCCACGAACCCAGGTAGCACGCGTCCAAAGACGCTTCCAGCGTTGAGCACCGAGAGCCAATAGCCGCTTGCAGGAATGTCGTACGTCCGAGTAGCGACGTCCATATAAGTGAAGGGGGTGTAGAGACCGAACAAGATGAGCATAGCTCCGAGCACAAAGCAAGCGTAGGCTGGTTGTTTGAAATGCTGCAATTCGAAAAAGGAGATGCGCCTCCATCCGCCATTTTTGTAGGATTGTGTGGGGGGTAGACGGGTAGGCATGGTGAACCATGCAAAGAGGAGCAGAGCCAAGGCGAGGAAGCCGACGACCCTTTGAGCCCAGGCGTAGCCGATGGAAGATGGATCTTGCAGTTTGGTCAGCATGATGGGTAGACATATGCCGCCTGCTGACGAGCCGCTTGCTAGGATGCCCATTGCAGTAGCTCTTCTCTTCGAGAACCAGTGGCTCGGCACAGCCACCGAAAGGTTGAACACGATTCCGAATCCAAGTCCTAATCCCACACCTTGAGCCAGAAAGAATTGGTAGTACTCTCGGCATAGGGAGAGCAAGAATTGCGAAATGATGAGGATGACCATGCCGATGGTCAACAAGGGTCTGTACATGCCGACATCGAAAGCTCTGCCTGCAAAGATGCCAGATGAAAAGATTCCGGCGTACTGAAATGCGCCGATCCACGCAATCTGGCTCGAGCTCTTGTCCAGCAAGAAATTTCGAGCGTAGTACTCTTGATAAACGCCAAAGGAGTTGGCAAGTCCGAATGTGATGAAGGAGCAGCACCACGATCCTGCTATCGTCAACCAAGCTCGATGTCCTCCTTCTGGAAAGTATACTTGTCCATCGCCCGTCTCTTTCGCCATCTCTTTTTGCATATCCAGCACCTCCTCCTCCCCATCCATCTCCCCGCTCTCTCCTCTATCTCTTGCCTCCTCCCCTTTCTCCGCATCCCGCGCTGCTCCTGCCTGATTTGTGGCGCCTTGATCAACCACCTCGACTGTATTTTCAGCAGCTCTCGATGACTCGAGTCGTATCGCCTCTTGTTGCGACGCATGCACAGAGCGTGACATTGCTGCCCTAACCTGTCCTGTCCTGTCCTGTCACCATGCACTACGTTTGACGCTCTCGAGTCTCCTTGGGCCCCCGCCAATCCCTTTTCTTTTCCAAAAAAGAAGAAAGAAAAAAAAAGGAAAAAAGTGGTGTGGGCCTTACTGTATCAGAGAGGCGGGGGGCCGGCGTAGCATTTGTCGGTTGTGCAAGTTAAACTTGGCGAAAGCGAGAAAGAGGATGGAAGTGCAAGAGAGGCAAGATGTGCATGGAGCAAGCATTTGCTTCGAACCGGATGAACTTCACTCGGAACATGGCCTGGCATGCAGCCGCCTCAACAGCAAATATAAGACCCCGGGGGGCAAGAAGAGCCGGATGGCGTCCGAGCGGACCAACTTTTTGACGAGCAGCAAGCATGCAGCAGCAGCAGGGCCTGACAGGCAAGTTGCTGCACCGCCGTGCCCGGTATACACTCTCGACGCGTGACTTTGCAGTCACCGACCGATGCGCCGAGTCTTGAAATTCCGACATGTGTTTCATGCGCATGGACGCAGCAGCAGCAGCAGGGAGCAGAAGCAGGAGCAGGAGCAGGAGCAGCAGGCGGCTAGCTGCAGGCTGCGGGCATCAGCTGCGTCGATCGAGCAAGCCAGTTCGGCAAAACCTCTTTGGCAGCTGGTACTGTACAGGCAGCACGTACGTACAGTGATGCAGCTTGGGCAGGCATCGAGCCTCTGGCGCCCGGGGCCATGTTGATGGGATCCGCTCTCTGACTCTTCTGGACACGAATGCGCGCTTGGTAGATCTGGCAGCTGGACAGACAGGGTCTCGATCAAGGCGCTTTGGCGGCGCAAGTGGGGGCACGACGCTGTATATGGAGAGAAGTTGCTTCGTCGAAGCTTCAGCCGATGGTTCCTCTTTCTGCTCGGGGTTATCGATTAAGCGGTCAAGGGGGGGGGGGGGGGAGACAGATCGACATCCCTTCAGCAAATCAGCAATTGACGAATCAAATGAACGAATGCCTCACCATGCCCGTGGCTGGAGTGAAAGCTCGTTATCACATCAAGGTCTCTCAGAGGGCCGTTCGTGCTCGTCCGAGCTCGGTCGAGTCGTCGCACGAATAGGCTGATCTGATTATTTGCAACAACGGTGACGCTATACATTCACGATTACTCCTTCGGGGGTTCCAATCAACGAAGCACGGCCGCGGCCGCGTGAAGCAAGCGCGTGCACTGCACGCGCAACGCGGAGAATCGTCTGCTTGGGCCGCGTCCGTGCGTGCATGCCGTGTGCAAATCCTCCGATCGGAACGCATGTGCATTGGGGCAATAAGCGCGTGGAGGCAGCTAGCAGACGAAAGTTCTAGATGCCCGCCGAGTGTGAGGCTTTTCTCGTTTTGATGTACGCGCTGCTGCTGCTGATTCAGCCCACAGCCCGCACGGCGTTGCAGCACGCTACGCTGCTGCATGGTGATTGGTGACTTTAAAACACTCGAGGGGTCCGAGTGTGATTGTGATGTCGCTCGAGAAAGCGAAGGGGCAACGAGGCGAATTTTTGGACAGACTCACATTCGTGCGTGCTTCATGCTCTGCTCTTTCATCCATTCCGAATGCGGAGTTGGGCGAGGCAAACGTTTTGCAGCTAGGGAGCTTGGGCGTGATTCAAGAGTATTTTATGAAGAGCGAAGCGAAGAAGAAAGTCGATTTGGACCCATTGTACGCGGCATCCCGCACTCATTGGACTTGAGAAGGATGATTGCAAGGGAACAAGCCAGAAGCATCGCAAGAAGAAACGGATAGAGCACCGCGCGAGCTTTGAACGTTGGAGCGGACAGAGCAGACGTAAGCCGATATCTCGAGCTGCTCCACACTCACGACTAGGGCTGCTTGCACGAGAAGGGCGCAGGAGCGGCGCATCGCGTCGCATCGCATCGCATCTCGCGGGGGCAGAGCGTGTGACCCCGCCGCTTCCCTTTGTTGCATCGACAACGCCATATCTGCCCACTTTCTGACAGCAGCGTGGCTGGTGCCATCGTTGCATCATGTCCTCGACGTGGAGAAGAGCTTTACCAGGAGTAGCCAACTCCCTCAAAGTTGCCTTTCAAGGTTTCTGTCTTGGCAATCTGATCAGCAATCACATGTTCGAAATTCGACCGTCTTCGGGATCATCCATGCTTCCCACGCTGCTTCCCAAGGGCGACTACCTGCTTTTGGTCAAGCTGGATCTTCTCCACGCTTGGCGAAGCGCATCCTTTCCAGCCTTGATGGGTCAAAGCGAAGTCGAGCAATCTTCCACGGCTCTACAATCCTCCACCAAACCTGGCAAAGGCTATGCAGACTCGCTCAAGAGCCTCAAAAGAGGCGAATTGGTCGTCGCTGCCCATCCCATCGATCCCGAAAAATGGGTGTGCAAGAGGATCATAGGTTTGCCAGGCGATACGGTCCTAGTAGAGCCACGCTCCATCAAAGTGGACAATGGCACGTCTTACCCTCTCAAAATTCGTACCCATGCTGAAACTCAAACCCAAGCATCCGATCCACTCATCGATCAGAGCTTGAGGGGCGTCTTGCCGCGCGATCTGCAAGAGCTCTTAGCGCTAGAAAAAAGGAGCAGCGAAATCGAACCTCTGCATCCACATCGCACGGATGATACTGGAGGAGACGCGTCGCTCCAGTCGATACCGCGCGACAAGTCGCCGTGGGAGGAAGCTCTATCCCATCATCTCTCGACCTCCTCGACGCGCAAAGCACCACCACCACCACTGACCGCCTTCAACGTCCGTCCAAACAACAACAACGACGCGTCGCAGCAATCTTCCAGCAATGCATCCCTCCTCCTCCTCCTCCTCTCCAAAGAAATCGCATCATCGCCTTCCCATCCTCCTCCTTCTCCTCCTCCTCCTCCTCCTCCTCCTCCTCCTCAATACGTCACCATTCCCGCCGGACACGTCTGGCTAGCAGGCGACAACACCTCTTCTTCCAGCGATAGCAGGTACTACGGACCCGTACCCATCGCGCTCATCAAGGGCAGCGTCGTCGCTAGAGCTTTTCCCAGTCCAAAGTGGATGATGAGCACGTGCGCTTTGAAATGGATGGATTGAAAGGCGCACCGTGCGCCGCCGGCGCCCCCCCCCCCCCCCCCCCCCTCGTTGGCTTCGTGCGACGTCGTCGTCGTCAAAAGGTGACGATGACAGTCATCGCTGCATGAGGCCACAGGTACGCACGGTGGGATAGACACCTCATCACGCCGAATCGCGGCATCACGGCAGCGCGCTGCAAGACTTTTCGATTGATGTAGGCAAGATGCGCATCAGGCGCTTTTCATAGTGGCGGAGAGATGAACGACCAAGGGGGTATCCACGAGGAGCGATGAAGTGTAAAGGGCGGGCGGGAGCAGCGTAGCGACTCTACGTAGGAAGCGCGATGGCGCCTCGGACGATCACAAGACGGGCGTGACGTGCGGCTTGGCCACTTGCTCGTCTACACCGTTTGCCACTTGCTCGAGCTGCGCTCGTGCAGTAGGGTTCAGCGCAGCAACGACGTCCTGAATGTTTCCAGCGATGCTTCTGAATCGTTCAAAGACGGGCACGGGGTCCATGGGCGACTCGAACCCGATATCCTCCTCGTCCGCCTCCTCATCCTCCTCATCCGCTTCCATATCCTCGAAATCTTCCGCGCTCTCTCCCGTCGCGATGGCCAGGTTGCGCGACCTCAGACGAGCACCTTCCCTCGCCAGCATTTCCAAATACTCGTTCTCCTCATCCACCACATCCCCATCCGCATCGTCGCCAGCAGAAGCGCCACCATCAACATTAGCGGATTCTTCCTCCCCCTCTTCAACTTCGTCTTCATCCAAATCGTCAAAAAGCTCCAGCTGTTCCTTGCGTTCTGCGATAGCTTGCGGCAGTCCCTCTAGCACTTCGACCGTAGCCGCAAGCAGCTGGGGCAAAAGGGCCTGCACATCGTTGGCCAACGAGGGGCGAGGCAGGGCAAAAATGCCGCAAAAGGCGCTCGCAACCACTTTGCGCGAGTGGACATTGCCGAAATGAGAGACGTCGGTGATGATGGTGTTGAGAAAGGTTGCCGCTGCGTTGTGCGTCTCGAGCGACTTGAGTGCCAGGGCGGGATTGTAGACGAATGCGTCGAGAATGACCAGTTTGGACCACTTGCGAAGCGAAGCGGAAGATTCGCGCCCTTCCGCCTTGACATGCGGCAGCGTCATTTGCACGATGCCCGGCACCGCTTCGTCGATGGTGCCCGTAAGAAGTAGCAAGGCGACATCGATGAGCTTGAGAGCAGATACGCGATCCACCACTCCCAAATTCTCATTCGTCATGCCGATTTCGAAAATCTCCAACAACATGCGCCGATAATCGGGTTGGGATTTGATGACTTCTGTGCCGTAAGAGACGATGTTGTCGAGCGTGGGCAGCATCTCGGACAAGTAGTCGATGCCGGACGCTTTGAAGGTGGTGTGCAGCTGGACAAAGATGGACCACATGCCTTCCGAGACGCGCTTCTGATTGAAGACGATGACGTCCGTCAGGTCCAGCACATCGTCGTAGAGTTCTACGAGGCGCGTCTGGGCGAGTGAGTTTTGCTGCCGGCAGACAAAGAGGAATCGGTGGATACTCACCGACGCATTCCTTTTCGAGCGTGTAGCTGACCACTGGCAAAATGACCGTCTCGAGCTGGCTCAGGATCTGTTGATTCTCATCAGCAGCAGCAAGCACTTGATACATGGTCTGACAAGCTGCCACTGCAGCGAACACTGCGTTCGAGGGGTGAGAACGCGGGGGGGGGGGGGGGCAGGGCTTGATCAGGTATACGTTGACTGTGCGCCTGACAGCAACACCGCTCACTCTTGCTTTCCGCCGAAGGATTGTAGTCCAGCTCGCCGTTGATGTTGTTGAGCTCAGCATCGGCATTCGCCAAGTGCTCGCCGAGCACTCTGATGTACGAGTCCCGAAGGTGCTGACAAAATTCCACAGCAAAGGGTAGGATCTGTTCGGCAAAGGAGGATACGACCTTGCTGGTGGTAGCAGAGAGCGTATCCAGGTCCGTCTCGTCTGCCAATTTGAGCAGGCGCTGCATGAGCGGTCCGGCGTTGGGCGCCATGGCCGCGTGAACCTCGTCGTGATCGATCAGCGTACCGATAGCTGCGGCAGCTTGCATGCGCACCGGCAACTCGCCATCCTCCAAGCACTGCATTACGCCCTTGAACGTGGTTTCCAAATTCGTAGTGTCCTGCCACCTCATCGTACCAGCAAAGACGCGCACCAGATCGCAAGCGCGAAAACGCAAAAAGCGATTTCCGCTCGCCAATTCCGGAATGACCGAAGTGACAAAGAGCGTCTCGAGCTGGTTTGAGATTTCTGAAGACTCTAGGATGGTGTCGGAGATGGAGACGAGCATGTTGAGCGCACCTTCCTTTTCGTTGTCTGTTCGCGTCTGTATGACGGAAGTGATGAACTGCAGCTGAGGATGAAACGTCGACTTGGTGCGCTTGGAGATGAGGGCTTGCAAGAACGAAGCGGCAGCACCCTGAGGCGTGCCAAACTCCTCGATGGGATCCAAATGGCTTCGCACGTAATCCACCGCGTCCAGCTCCCACAGCTCCTCGTCGGCTTCGGTGTAGCACATGAGTGGGAAGACGAAGCGCTGAACGAGATCATCAACATGAGGCTTGAGCAGAAGCCAAGTGGACTTTGGCTTGACGCAATCCTCGTAAAAGGCAATGATAAAGTAGTGCGCCTTTTTGCTCAGCCACAGTCCCGAGTTGAGCCGCGCAACAGTGAGCTCGAGGTAGACTTCGAGGATGCGCGGAGCAAAAGTCGAGACAAAGTGTTCGGCAAACGGCTTGTACTTGTCCAAGCTTTGCGGCAGTTGACTGGGATTGCCGTAGCTGAGACGATCAAAGGGCGTATGCGAAGTGAGCGGCAGTGTATGCAACGTCTTCCCAAAAGAAACCCTTTGGACATGGCTACGCACCGAGTGAAGAGCTTGTTGAGGTTGAAAAAGGACCACTTCTTGGCCTTTGTCCAAGCAGCTCTCTCCCTCTCATCCTCATCAGCAGGCAGCTGACTAGGGTCGACCTGATGCTTGACAATGGCGATGAAGAGCTGACCCCAAGGCACGATGGATTGGTGCGATTGGTGATGGGCAGTGAGTTGAGAATTGATAGAGAGCTTGTACACCTTGACCAGCTTCCAAAGCAGCTCCCCACTCTGGGCCGACGACGCGGTGGGCGATGCGAGGATGGACTGGCCGGTGGCTACGAGGCGGGGCAGCGTCGCTGCCGATACCGGCTCCAACAAGGATGACTCGTCCTTCCACCTGCAAAGCGTCAGCGATCCATCGACCAGGGTTGTTCAGCATTCGACATGGGCGGACCGTGAGCGGGCATAGACGGTGTATGCGGGCAGAGACTCACCTGAAAGATCTGACCACCTCCAGCAAAGCGCAAATACCGCCATACGTAGCATTCTGATCGCCGGAATTCAGCAATTCGCTTATCCTATCTATCAGATCCGGCCAACTTTTTGGGAAATCGGTGGTGACGATGGCATTGAGCGTAGCAGCCACGTGGGATCTCAATTGAGGAGGAGAGGAGATCAAAGTTTGCAAAATGTTCGATCTAACTTCTTGCCTGTCCTTTTCCCCGATCGGCACATTGTTCGATGGACCGCCAGCTGCTGCACCTCCTCCGGCTTTGGCAAGATTGATGGCTCGCTCGTGATCCCACATGCGCCGAGCGCGGTTCTTGACGTAGCTGTCGTGTGCGTGCGAAGTGTTTCCAATATAGTGAGCACTCGCACTCGCACTCGCACCCGCACCCGCACCCGCACTCGCACCCGCACTGGACACGACTTCTGCTACCGCACCACGATGCGGCGCGCTTCTCGACTCACATGGCGGCAGCTTGTCTGCCCGTAATGTCCAGCTCAGGGTGGGCTACGATCTGTAGGGCGGTGGCGAGCATGCCATCTTGCTGCTCCAATTTGCGCAATTCCAGCTCAGCAGCCAATCGATGATTAGGATTCGCACTGCGAGTTGGGGCCGTCACGAGTGCGTTTGAAAAGGGAAGGGGGGGGGGGAGGGAAGGAAAGGAGGTGGGTTGCGGAAAATGTCAGCTGAGGCAAGTCAAGTCGCTGCTGCACTGTCACCCCAAGCGTACGGACGGCGCCGACAAGGGACACGCACTCGAAGCTGGATGCGAAGATGTTGTACAGCTGCTCCATGATCTTTTCCCCGCCAGGTTTGTAGCAGAGGTCCGCGGCTGGAAGTGCAGAGTGAGATCGAGGTGTGAGGTGATGGTGGTGTGAATGACGGGTGAAAAAAGTCACACGGATCCGTCAGAGTCCTCGAATTTGAGGAGATGCGAGCCAGCGAGTGGGGGTTGTGTGGGGGTGAAGCTGTCAAAAATGGGAGGCTCTTCTGTTGTGCTTAATGCTGCCGGTCGATCAGTCACAGTCGTGAGTGCTGAGTAGTCACTATAGTCACGAACGTTGATGCCAATCAGCAATCGTGAATGTGAATGTGAATGTGAATGTGAATCGTGAACCCAGAACTCTTTGAACCTCGAATCACGAATCTTGAGTTGTGAATGAAAATGTTGTGCATCTTGATTCCTGATTCAATTCAATTCCTGACTGAATTCGCAACGTGTCCACCTCTACTCGTGACTCCGCCTGCACCGCCCTAGCTCTAGCTTCTGTGATCCAAACCAACATCATGCACCTCATCGCACGCGCCCACGCGCACGCGCACGCGCATGCATGGCGCCAACTCGCCCGTCCGGCCAAGCAACAAAAAGCTCGCCCGAGCAACAAAGGAAAAGAAAAGAAAAAGAAGAAGAAGAAGAAGAAAAGTTTGTGGTAAAGGCCTCGCTCCGCTACACTTTCCGCGAGCAGCAGCGGGGCATATATGCAAGATGCAAGGCAGCCCCCGCCGCTAGCATTTGAATCGCACGGAATACTCTTGACTCTTGACTTCAAGTGCGACTCCATCGCAAATCAAAGCGCGCCTACGCGTCACGTACGCCGCACAACAACAACAACCAAAAAAAAAAAATCAAAAACGGCAACACAAACGCAAGCAATCACGAATTAACTTCTCGTGCAGCAGGAACAAAACGCACCACTATAATGCCCCGCGAGTGCGCGAGGAGGCGTCGCGTTCTCGCGATGATCTTTCGCGCTTGCGTGTTGCTTTCACGCTTGACAGTTCTCGAGCCTCAGGCGCCAAAGTGCCACCCGATTGTGCGGACTCGCAAGGGAAGTTGCGCTTCTCGTCAAGGGCATGAAGACTCACTCACGACTATATACCGCACGCAGGCGCGCGGTGGCATCAAATGCCGCCCGCCGTCTTTGTTCGGATCGCTTCTTGCTATACAAACGCTGCACAGTCGCGATGATTGGACCAGGATAGCCCGGTTACAATGATATCGGCCATCGCGGCAGGCGGCAGGATACCGAGTTCTGCCATTCAGATGGGGAGGCAGTGACACGTGCGTGTTCGGATTCGGATTCGCTGCGAGCGCAGCATGGCATGACTCTGTGACTCGGGCGACATGGTGAGGGGGAGGGCATCGAAGCAGCAAATGTCCTGAGCAAGAGATGAAGGAAGAGGCGAGGCGAGGCGAGGCGTGGCGAGGCGCTCGATCAATTTTTTCGCCTAATACTTCTTGGGCAACGGGATTTTGGAGGCCCACTTGATTTTGGAGCTCATACCCATGCGCAGCCACAAGAAGCCTGCTAGAGCGCCAAAGAGGTGAGAGGCGTGCGATTCTTTCCCCGAGTCACCGAAAAGAACGCCATAGCCAGCTCCAAGAAGCATGGCCCTGCAAGGCGAGATTGAATAGGCAGGAGAGGCAGACAATCATGTGCGATATGCGTGGACGGCGTCAGCGTAAATAGAAGGACCAAGGCAGGCATCGCGTCAATGAGAGAACTCACGTCAAGACCAACCTGTTGGTTATTGGCAATGCCTTGACAGATCAACGCGTCCGTGTGGAAGGGGTCGAGCAGGGGTGCGTCTCAGCTTTCCAGCTCCTGTGTCGATCGGTCTTCGAGCGGGTCGAAGAAGGAGTTTCTAGGCGACAAAGGCCGAGTCAAAACTCACAATGTGACGAGGGAATAGGACGATGCCTTGTTGCGAGGGAAAGTAAGACACGGTTGCTACACCGTAAATGGCACCTGAGAGAGAAACGATGTGGTTTGAAGACGGCTTTGATGAGGTCCTGGGTCATCAAGATGGCCAGAGAGATGGCAAGGTACGCACCGCTAGCCCCGTGCAGTGGGCGGGCGCTTCGACGCTCCTCGTCCGCATTCCTCCAAGAGCAAACTTCGGCAAGCATCGGATCCACGTATTCGTCCCAGACCACAGCGCCACCAGTGGCTACGATGCCGCTCGTCAAGTACAGACCGAGCCATCCTACCGGTCCTAGAAGCCTCACTAGAGGTCGTCCAAAGATGAATAGGAGCTGTGAGAAAGGGCGCGCGCGAGGATGGAAGAATCAGTGTCTGCCGCATCTCCACTGCGTTGAGGACCATACAACACGCACTACGAAATTGCCAAAAGCATGCCTGTGGATACCGAATCGAGTCAGCAGAATTAAGGTGTCATTTGATTGAGGCTCTGCACACCGACTTACTGCAAATCACTATGACTGAACATGGCGGTGACCAATGTCCAATACTTGCCATTCCTCAGATTCTCCATCGAGCAGCATATGTTGCTGTTCATCCAAAGCAACCGTCGAGGGTCTTTGCGCTCCGACCAATCCTCATACGCTCTTCTCCACATCCTAAAGACACCTATCCAGATGGCAAAGAGAAGCCAAACAAGCATGCTTTTATATTTAAAAAAGAAAGAGTGGGTAAAGTTCCAGGCAAAGGTCCAGCTGAGTCCCTTTGCGGTGATGAATCTACCTTTGGCCAGGAAAGGTCCTTTCTCAGCGTGCTCCGCGAGTTGAAGCGTATCTTCAAAGTCGTCGAGCTTGATGTCGCCTCGATCCAGTTCGTCCACGATGTGCGGGTAGTCGTAAGCGATTTGCTCCACCACCTCACCGAATGCCTTTTGCTGTATCTCCAACCTCCTCTTGTGCTCCTTGCTGATCTCCTCCCAAGCCGCGTCTCTTCTCGATCGAGCCAATTGTGGTGAGAGTTCGCTACCTCCGCCCCAATCGTCGTATTTCCTTTTACGCAACACCTTCTGCTTTTTCATAATCTCATGCACCCAATCGAAGTTGCCCTCTGGCTTCTCCTTCTCCGTCTCCTCCACCTCTCCTCTCTCCCGCTTCTGCTTCTTCACCGCTTGAAAAGCCTCTTGATACTTGATCGAACCAGGCCGTAAAGGAGGTTGAGATACGGCGGACTTTGCTGGCTTTGTACCGTCTGGCGCAGTGGACTCGCTAGCACCGCCGCTGTCGAAGTCAGCTTTCTCGGACGATTTCTTCTTCTGAGACTTTGCCGAGGGGATCGACTTTGACACCTTGGCTTTAGCGGGCGCTGAGCTGGATAAATTTCGCCGTGTTGTAAGTTGCAGAACCGAGTCGCGCTCCGCGATGCTATTGAGAAGGCCGGATGTTGCATGTACTTTCGAGGAGCTGTTCGCTGTGGGTCTGATTTCAGGTCTCGACAAAGCTGCGCTCCGTCGTTGTGCACCACAAGGTGCGCTCCACACCGTGTTGCTTGTACTTCGCGCGCCCGTCAAGTCTGAGCGCGCCTGAATGCTGGTAGAAGACGAGGTGCTTGGAAACGTCGACGAATGAAGACGCTCGGTCGGATCGCGATGATGGGCAGACGCCGCGCCTGAACGCGTGCGATGTAGGCGGACAGTCCAACAAGCGCATGTATGCGCAGCAAGAGCTGATCGATCGATCGATTGAGCTCGTGCGAGTCTGCTGCTGAGTCTTGCTAAATCGCCAAAGAGGGGGTTCATGGCGCAGACGATGCCTGTGAACGGCTTGGAGACGCGTGTCGGGTTCGCGCCAGGAGCGAGCCAGTGGAAGGTGATGGCTCTGCTTTTCACCCAGTAGATCGGGTCCGCAGATTGGCTACCATGCCTGTGGCACGAGATCGAGGATTTGGATAGAGTACAGTAGGTGACGAGCTGTTTGAGTGGGCGAGCAAGCAATGATCGACGTGCTCACCAGCTCAGCTCCAGGGCCGCATCGTCGAGACTCAACAGAAGAGAGAGGACAAAGGAGAGTCAAAGAGTCACGAGTGTGAGTCTGATGAGTGGCGGGCGGGCAGCACAGAAGTCACGCTATAGCGCTGCACGGGCTGCTATATGCACGCTGCCTGATGCCTCCAACCGTGAATCGTGAATGTGAATCACGAATGGTGAATCTCGCAGCTCGCCAAATCCCCAGCCACTGCGTAAGTCACGTGTTCTTGCTCCGAATCCGCTACTGAGACCGGGTTATCCGCCTCGAAGCGCCACCGCTTTGTGAATTAAGGGCTCCGCGCGCCGCGAGCGGAATGGGCGAGGCACCTCCACTTTTTTGAGCAGGCTTCCCTCCCGCTCTCTGATGACCGGCACCCCGTTCTGCGCGCCTCCAGGCGATGCAGCGAGGCATGTCAGGGCGAGGGTTTGTGTCGGACGACATACACATCCACGCTTTACATCGACTTGGTGGGTGACCAAGCTCTGGCTGTACAGCACGCAACGCGCTCCGAACCTTGTCAGGCAACCTACACAACCACATTCGTCGAGACGCACCCATACACCTCTTCACAATTCCCCTCCACCAACACCTGCTCATACGCATTCGTCAAGGGCATCCTCATCTTCCCCCATTCGCAACCATGTCGGCTCAAGGAAGATGCAATTGCGGCAAATTTGCCTTTGAAGTCCCACCTGTGAGTCTTGTTCGCCTTACCAGACGGTGCTGCCACCTTCGCGCACACGCACACGCACACACATCAACCCTTCTCTCGCCCTCTGAGCCGATATGAGCGGCTCGGCTCATGCCCATCGCTTGGATTTAACCGCACAGCTTCAAGGCATCGCCATCTGTCACTGCAAGCCCTGCACTCGAGCGGGAGGAAGCATCGGCTCTTTCAATGCCGTCATTCCAGCCGACGGTATCACCTTTACAAAGGGAAGTCTAAAAGAGCTGGGCAATTATCAGGATACCGAGACTTCTAGTGGTAATCCCATGGCCCGTGTGAGTGGTGTGGTCCGTGCAAGCGGTATGAGGGGAGAGGCGTTCGAACGCAAAGGGTTAGAAGCTGTCTCCTGCTTTGTCTCACATCCGCTCGTCATCTGCGCGCAGCACTTTTGCGGATCTTGCGGTTCCGCCATCATCTCGGTGAGACATGCGCAATTGGAAATTTTGTAGGGGGAAAGGTGCACGGTGTCTTGCAGGCTCACAGCACAAGCTTCTGTTTCCCTGTCACTCTTGACGCGAGCGCAGATTCCCAAGGGTTCTCCCATCGGCTTCTTCAAAGTGTCTTCCTTGGACGATGCGCAGGCGTACATTGGCAAGGACAGGAAGCCTGATCAAGTCATCTTTCAAAATAGCGCGCCAGACTTTGTCAAGAAGCTGGATTGGGGAGAGGGCGTAAAGACGGCATCGGAGGCCTGATCCATCGACAGCATGTCTGCGGAGATGCTGCTCGCTCCAGCTCCGGTCTGTGGTTGCTGGCGCAGCCCAATGTCAGAAGGATTTCTCCTGCCAACGAATTGTGACTCTTGCTTGCGAGAGTCAATGATTCATTCAAACGCATTGTCGAGCGAGTTTCACCGAGTACCCTCCAACATACCATCCGCGATCGTGAATAGCGTTTGGGCACGAAACACGCCAGTCACCGTAGTGGACGTGCTATAGTGCGCGACTTCGTGCGCTCTCGTCTGCTTCTCATTGGACGAGGTAAGCGTCGTACACCTTGTCGACAGAGCGGCGCAGGAAGAAAGGAAGTGTGGCGCAGAGAGCAAATCATCATTAGCATTCTCGAATGTCACGTCTAAGATTCTCCAATCACCAACCCGACTCGAGCGCTGGCTGCGCGGCACGCTTGACAAGCGACTCACCACGCTCCTTGTACCTCTCACAGCCGAAGCGATGACGAGGCTCTTGCAAGCCTTTCTGATCTCCTCATGCTCATCCTCGCACTCCAAGATCAGTCTCAGTCTGAAGCAATACTCTCCCACCTCCACCTCTTCCTTGCCCTCCAGCAGCTTTTGCCCAGCTTCTGCCGAATGACCGTAGCGAGTGCCGGAAGATTGAACGTAGAGCGTGCGGCCTGAACGGAGGAGAAAGGCGTAGCGGGCGTCCAGCCAAGCTGTACCTTCTGCGTCCGTGCGCAAATAGTCCGCCGCTCCTCCCTCCAGCAAGCGAGCGCCGTGAAATGGGGATGTCGCATCGCTGCATTGCGTCCGCCAGCACAAATGCCGCGTGGTGTGAGGTGGGAGGGGGGGGGGGGGGGGGGGCATCTTCCCGTCAACTTGCTTCTGATATGTTGTGCTGCGTCGCCCTTTCATCGAATGCCGGAGCAATAGCCCCACTCACCTGCTCGTCAACACTGCACTCTCTAGCGGTATGATTTTGCGCATACCTACGCTCGTCTGCCCGACAACGTGCACGGATCCAACGGTACATTCGCACCTGAAAAGCGGTACGAGCGCAGGGGCGGCAGGTTGGAAAGAGGTCAATTTGGTGTCGTCTAGCGGTCGACAGTTTGGTGAGACTGATGGCGCAGCGTCGGAGCTGGTCTCTTCGCAGGACATCCTGCAAACTGCTCGACGCGACGCCCGAGATGAATGAAGAAGCAAGCAAGCAAGCAGAAGCGGCGCCCGCTGGTCACGAACGGCGATTGGGCCAAAAGTGAACGGTTGTCGTGGAACAGAAGGTCAACTGTGCGCGCGTGCATGAGCAAGTCATCTGTGCACCTATGAAAGTCGCAGCTGCGCGCCTCGATGGCCAGCGGCCGAATTGTCAGGGTTGACGTGTCGTGCAGGCCCCAATACAAAAGTCAATATGGAGGCAGACTGGGCATCAGGTGTGCAAGCGCTCAGTCTGAGTGGAGAAGAACCGCTGCCGCTCGTCGCCTCGAGCGCCTCACACACTCCCCCTCTCCGTCACACCACGCAGGCTCCCTATACAGTACGTGCGGTAATCCTGTCATATTAGTGAGTCATGCAAGGTTGCATTTTGCAAAACGTACATTCTCTACTCTTTTCGCCGCGAGAGCTGGGCTGCAAATCGAACGGCAATGTCTCAAAAAGAGCCTCGCAGACATGCCCCGCAATTACTTCTTCCTTCTGCTCAAAACACACCCCCCTCCGCCGCTTGCCCGTCGTATGGCCTCATTCCTGCTTGTTCCCATAAGCCGAATCGTGAATGGTGACGGCTCTTCCAGAAGGATCGCTCGCGCAGCCCCAATCGCCTCTGGGTACCCATCTAACAGCTGTGGAAGCGGCAGCAGGGCTGGGGAACCAATGTTCGAACTGCTCCCTGATCCAGTAAGCTTCCTTGGTGTCCGGGGTGTCGAGCGGGTACCTTTTTGCTCTCTGGTTGAACTTGGCGTCCGAGATGGCGCTCTCTGCGTGCGACTTCATGCCGTCAATCCAACTGTAGCCTACTCCATCACTGAACTGTTCCTTTTGCCTCCACAGGATCTCAGTGGGCAAGTAAGGCTTTTCATCGCCCTCTGGAGTCAAATCGAACGCCTTTCTAAGCAAGTACTTTTCCATATGAGGCCTGCCGTCCTTGTCCTTGGTCTGCAGCGTTCCCTTGTTGAACTCCTTGTGCTTCGCATCGACATTCATGCACACATCCAAGAACGCTCTGTCCAGGAATGGAACACGAGCTTCCAATCCCCACGCCATTGTGCTCTTGTTGGCTCTCAGGCAATCCGCAGTGTGGAGGTTCTTGACCCTCCTCACGCACTCTTCGGCAAACGACTTGCTATCGGGAGCAGCGTGGAAATACAAGTATCCGCCAAAGATTTCGTCCGAACCTTCGCCAGAGAGAACCATCTTGACGCCCATAGCTTTGATCTTGCGCGAGAGCAAGTACATCGGAGTGGAAGCTCGAACAGTGGTCACATCGTAGGTCTCCAGATGGAAGATGACATCGGAAATGGCGTCCAGACCTTCCTGAACCGAGAATGTGTACTCGTGGTGCACGGTGCCCAGGTAAGCAGCCGCAGCACGAGCAGCCGCCAGATCGGGGGAGCCTGGTAGGCCAATGCTGAAGCTGTGAAGTCGAGGCCAGCTCGCCAAGTTCTCCTCCCCTGCGTCTTCGTCAAAGCCCACAGCCAGACCGTCCGGCGCACCTCCGGTACCCAAGTCAGGTGTGGAGGTTCCGGTGCTGTTGGCTGAAGCGCCAGACCTTTCGGCCGCTAGAGCTGCTGCTCGCCTCTCGGCGCGCTTGGCCTGTATGGCCTCGTAGCGCTGCCTTTGCGCATCCGCCACCTTGTTCGTCTCGCGCGCAGCGACCGCAGCGATCAGACTGCTATCCAGTCCACCCGAGAGCAGCACTCCGTACGGCACTTCGGACATGAGTCTCTTCTTCACTGCCATTTCCAGCTTTTCCCGAATCAGCGTAAGATCTGCATCACCAGTGGGCAGCTTTGAGGTATCCACATCTCCATCGATCCAGTTTGGAGAGTAGTATCGCGTGATCTCTTTGCCCTCGCCCAGCTGCGAGTCGTACACGTGACCAGGTGGGAAACTGTCGATGATTTCGCACTCTTCGTGGATGGCTTTGAGCTCGCTGGAGAAGTAGACTGCGCCTGGGCTCTTGTAGCTGGAAGCGACGTAAAAAGTGGTGATGCCGATGGGGTCTCGAGCAGCAATGACTCGGGAAGGGGTCACGCTGGTGTCCAGCAGAACAAAGCTGAACATTCCATCCAGCATCTTGACAAAGTCCACGCCATGCTCGCGGTACAGATGGATGATGACCTCGCAGTCGGAGTGCGTCTTGAACACCGCGGATTGATCTTTCAGCCCTTTGCGCAGCTGCCGGTGGTTGTAGATCTCTCCGTTGACTGCCAAGATGATCTTGCCATCTTCCGAGACCAGAGGTTGTGCGCCGGTGTCTGTGCAGAAGTACAGCATCAGAGATTGTCATGTCAGCTATGGGCTTTCACACTCCAAAGTGGCAGCATGCGCTCCAATGGGGAGACAGAGAGGCTCGCAACGCCCAACGCTAGACCAGACACTGCTGTATGCTCGCGCGCCCCAATCCACACTCACCGACACCGACGATGGCCAGACGCTCGTGGCAAAGGATGCTTCCCAGCTTTGGTTCATCCTTGCTCGCTTCGTTGGTCACCACGCAGCCGCTCCAATCTGGACCTCTGTGTCTGATGCAGCGGCTCAAGTTGAGCATGCGAGGCCTGTAGGAGGCGGCATCGGGATGATGAATGCAGGCTAGAATGCCGCACATGATGGACGGCCGCCAAGCTGCTGGCGGCGGGCGGGTAAGAGGCTGAAGAAGGTCGGGAAGTGCGCGTTGGGTGAAGAGGTGGTGGAGGGAGACGAGGGCGTTGGAGGAGGTGCTTGGCTCAGGACTCCATGCAGCAGTCGTGATCGTCACGAGTCACGAGTATCACGAGCGAGATGAGTAGTCAACTCGACAATGCAGCGACTTGACCCCATCAAGGCTCACTCACTCACTCACGACTGTGACTCAAGACTTTCTTTCGACTTTCTTCTTCGCCGCGCGAGCCTCGCCTCGCCTCATCTTCGAGCGCATGCCTGCATGCAGCGCGCGCGCCCTTATCGCGCCTTTGGGGTGCAGCAGCAGTGCGCATAGAACTCGCGAGCGTTGCTATGCAGCATACGCAAGACTCTTGACTCGTGACTCGACGGCGTGGATCGACCGCGGGCGCAGATTCTGGATTAAAATCAAGATTCAAACCGCATTCGATTCGCAGAAACCCGTGACTGATCGCGGCTAGCTCAAACGTGCAGAAGGCGCGCGGGCCGGCTGCGCCCTTCTTGAAACAGCTCTAAATTGAATCCCATCACTTGCGTCTCTCTCGCACCTCAAATCTTGTACTTTGCCTCAAAATCCAATAAAGCTCACTTGACCAAGCCAACAAACGGCAGCAAAGAGTCAACAGTCAAAGAGTCCCGCCTCGCAAATCAGAAATCAATGAATCAAGAATTGTTGAATGTCAGTCCTGAATCTTGAATGAAGGAAACAGAATCATAATCAAGAATCTTGCATCTTGAATCCTCCCTCATGAATAATTACATGAATCATGAAGTTCAGCCAAGTAGACTTTTCAAGGTCGGATTCAAATTAGAATTTGAACGTGTACTCTTGACTGTTCGAATAGTGAACTCACATGATCACTCCCAAGTCACGAGTCGACTTTGCGCGACAAGCTTGATTCAAATCACGAACAATAACGAAATCAAAATGATGAGTCAAGAGTCTCTTGTCTTGGCGGCATGCGCTTACCGCGATTCACGATTCGTCGCTGCATGGCCCCGCGCCTGCACCGGCGCTGTGGTCGACCATGCTGCATCCATCCATGCTGCGCGAAACGCGACCGCCCGCTTGCCGCCTCAGCACTCACTTGCACGGCGGTGCATGATGAAGCTGCTTGCGGTGATCGTACCATCCCATGCCGCCATCCCTCGGATTCCGCTCTGCTGCAGCTCACAGCCACGAGCTCCATTCACTCGTTCCCAGATCGCACTCGCGACAGCACCTCGCAGCGCCATTCTAAGTTTGGTTAGATTTGGCGACAATACTCGGCTCCCCAGACACCTGCCACCCCACGCGCACGTGCACTTACTTGCACCAAAAGCATACCATCCCGGCTGCCAGAGCTTCCAGCTTCCACCGCGAGAGGCGGACATCAAGCACGGCAGATAAAGAACGGTTCGCGCGTTGGGCGCACCTCGAGACAACGGTCACTCCGTACGTGGACAGGAGGCGCTCTGCTGCGACGATGCCCATAGCTTCAACTTCAGCACAATTGTCACAGTCCGATGAGCGCTGCGAGAGCATTGTGAGGCGGTGCGCAGGCTGCGCACATTCCCTCTTGCCATCTGGAAGCAGAGTGGAACGTAGAGAGGTAGCTCACGCGAGACAGATGGGGATGTATGCGCATGGACATGTAGACACCGACCCCTCTACCGACTGGTCAGGGCATGCGCCCAAGCGTAGCAGACGGATCACGCCTCTCAACCTCAAGAAAGGGAGGAGCAGCGCATTGAATTTGAACATGCGCCGCAGATCGATCTGGCTGATTGCCCTCGCTTGCGCTGCCATACTCTGCACGAAGCCCACACTGGCTCGAGAGGAGGCGACCGTCAATTTTCAACCAAGAGATGTGCTTGCTGCGCGACAAGCCTCAAGCCAGAGTGAGGCGCTAGGTAGCACGTCAGGCTCGTTGTCAGCGTTGCCCTCCGAAGCTACCCAAGGCATCACCTTTGTTCCTTCCAGCACGCTGAGCAACGGCTCCTCGATCTCCACTCTGGGATCAGGAGAGGCGACCAGTACAATCTTGTATCCCACTTCTAGCTCGGACGGCTCGGATGAAGATTCGGTAGCTCAGTTGCCAACTGGAGTGAGCAGGATGGAGGGACAGCCAACACCCACGAGCCCCGGCCAGCCGCACGATCCTCTGCTGGCCATCATGCCCGACTTTGCATTCAGCATGCCCGCTCAGATTGTCGCCAACGGCATCAACTTGGCGCTCGTCACCATCCTTGGCATTCACCTGCTATTCACGGCTCAGTACCACTACCCGCTGAGCTCGAGAAATTACCTCTTGCAAGCAGTCAGCACAGCAATGCTTCTTATCAGCCTAAGCGTGCAATTGAACATTGTCCTCAGGAAGCTCCACCATCAAAGCCACACGTGGCCTTACATGTTCGCATACATTGGTGTTCAGATTCCCCCTCAGGACGGCACCTGGACGACGGTGCAAGAGGCCTTTTTCCTGCTCATGCGTGCTTGCACAACTGCACTGGCACATGTGAGTCGCATGCCTCTTTGGCCTTAAGCTGTGTCAAAGCATTGACCCTCTTTCGCCTTTCACTGTCCGCAGTTGACGCACATTCAATTCTTGACGCTGCTGTTCCCATCGGCGCTGGAGGCACGCTTGATATTGTGGATGTTGGGCCCGCTGGCTCTTGCGGCTTCTGGCATGGAGTTTACCGCTCTCTCCTCATCTGACGACGTCAAAACCTCAGATCTAGGAGACGCAATTCGGAACATTTGCAACAGCACATTGACCTTGCTCTACACTTCTGCGCTGCTGATTTGGGGTCTCTTGGTGAATCGCAGAAGAGCCTGGAGGACGGATGGAGGGACGGCTGCTTTTGGTGGCGGTAGCGTCGGATTGGCCATCATCAACACGGCCATCAGCTTTGTTGAGATCGCCTTTGATCGCGTTTGGTGGCTGCCGGACATGTGTTGGACACTGACGATCTGGCAAAGCTGGCTCGGCTTCTGGTGGTGGGTCGGCTCAGGCATGGTGAGTATCGTGTCGACGGTGATTCGCACCTGCGCAGGCTCACGCGCGTTGGCCACGCGCACTCTACAGGGCATTGGTGAGGTGGAAGACAGAGTCGAGCGACAAGAGCGCTTGCGAAAGCGTGAAGAGCGCATCAAACGCAAGCGGGACCGAGAAGAGCGACACAGGAGGAAGGCCGAGGCTGCCGCTGCTACAGCCGCTGCAAATGGCACTGAAGCTGGCAGTGGAGCTGATGGCGACACTGCTTTGATGGGCCACGTGAGGAGATTCAAAGACAAGATGGTTGGCGAGACGAACGCTAGATTGCGAAGACCACATCACGGCTCATCTTCTGAACCCAACGAGGAGATCGAGTTGGAAGGCGTCTCGGGAAATGAGGCGCGCAACGCTGCAGAAAGGAGGCATTCACCCGAAGCTGATTTGCGAGGTGTGGAGGTGCACGATGAGGCCCGCAATGGCCCTCCAGGCACGGTCGTGGGAAGCAACAACCCAGCGGATGATGCCTTGACTACAGCTGGATCGTCCAGCGATACCCATCCCACATCCACCTCTGCTCCGGGTTGGTTCCAACCGCTGGGACAGGCGCTCATCTCCTACACGCCCAGTTGGATCACGCGTCGTTACAACAGATTGAGAAGAGCTCACGAAGTGGCAGCTCGTCGAGCCGCTACCGAGCAGTCTGTGCTCCGGGATCAGATGTTGCACGCGTCTAGGTCGACGAATGGACCCGGACTGAGGCACATGATGTTCGATCCGCGCATCGAGCGTCGGATCGGCATGGATGAGGGAGAGGCTCGGAGGAGCAATAGCGCCAGAAGGTCCGCAACGCAGGTCCGGCATGTGCCCGCTTTGGGTCTGGACGGACATGCCGGCGCGGTCAATTTGAGCGCTGAAGCTACCGAAAGCATGGGCCGCGATAGCAGCGGCACCCTTTCAGGAGAAGGCACGGGCAATGCCACGAGCACAGATCAGAGGACATCTTCTTCTGGTTCTCGGAATAGGGACACACCGCAAGCTTCGCCCACGATGACCTTCCGTGAAGTTGGTCAAACTGCTTCCGCTCGCTCTTTGTCTCGCGAGCAAAGTCGATCGAGAACTCGATCGGCACATCATCGATCTACACCACCAAGCGGCATGGCGCAAGAGGCCCGCTCAACGACAGCGACGACAGGAGGATCCGAAAACCCCTTCTCGACGCCACGAGTCGAGGTGCGGGGAGCAGGAGCTCGTCCACATGATGGGGACTGGCTGGACGAAGGACCGGTCATCATTTCTGGGGGTGGTAGAGCAGACGATGACGATGAGCCACCAGCAAGCCTTGCCGGAGGTCCTTCTGGACGCGAGCGCCAGTTAGCTGAAAGCCAGGCCTCAGCGACACCGCGACACGATTCCACTCGCGGTGATCCAGGCACCAGCCCGCGCTGGGCCTTCGCGAATAGCATTCGACAGCTCCGAAGGACGGATAGGTCTCATTATCCTTGATTCCACTCGTCCATCGGAGCGCTGCGCATTAGCTCGACTGGCAGTGTTTCCTCAATGGAGTCTCGTAACTTTTCCATCTGGTTGTCGTCTGAACCGACATGTACTGTAGATCTTCGGATTGACTCGCCCCTACTCGTTTTGCCCCTCTATGTGCTGCCTCGATCAATATGCTTCCCTCATCCTTTGTAATTTCACCGCGTCGCACCTCGAAACCCAAGCGCGATTCTCGTCTTAAGACAGGAAATCTTGAATGTGCGTGCAGTCAGGCGTCTCGAACACACTCTCGTGCGCGCACGTGACCGGCCCGAGTCCGCAGAGACGTGTGCGGTGACTCGACCTCCACGTTGGCTTGCCCGATCATAAAGTCACAGTCACGATGCTTCACGAGTTGCTGATCCGTTCGTTGCTCGACCTGTCGTCCATCATCCGCTTGTCGAAGGAGTGGAGGAGACGTTGAAAGGAGCTCTTTGCACTCTTTTTCTCAGCGCTCAGGGCGACTCGTTGCGAGGCGCGACGTGCTCAGCAGCAGAAAAGGACGAGGAAGAGGGGCAGGAATTTGATCAGAATACAGTCTTCCCGCGCTGGGCAACATGCCTCAATACGTGTGAGTAGAGTCACCGCATCAGCTTGAACATTGTCTCAATGCGTTGCCCCTTCTGCACCCGCTTGCAGCAAGGTCGCTACTTGCTCCCTGAACCAGTGGGCTTTGGACTTTGATGGGAATAGGGACAGGATATCGAGCTCCATTAGGAGCGCAAAGGCGCAGGGAGCGAGGATCAGGCTGGGACCGGAATTGGAGATCCCGTGAGCAAACCTGATAGGAGTCGATGGGCAAGAGAGCAGAGCGAGGCTCAAGCAGCGTGCTGATTCGCACGCGCTCTTCATCCTCGACGCCCCTTGTTGGACTTTTGCAGCGGCTATGGGGTAAGTTGTGGGCGCGCACCATCCGCATACATGCTCTACAACGCTCTGTTGCTGATTTAGCATCACCATCCCGCGACATGCTCAAGTGCTTCGATCACTTTCTCGAGCAAGACACGACGCTTCACAGCTGGCAGGTGCTGAGGGAACTCCTCCAGAGCGATGCGACGGATGACGTGATTGTGGATACTGGCATGTGAGCGTATGGCCCGCATTTGGGAGGAGCATTTCGCGATGCCCAACTCACACTTCCTGTCGCACCTTGCCAGGCCGGTGCTGCACCGCTCAGTGCTTTACAATTGCCGCGTGCTCATCCACAATCGACGCATCCTCCTCATCAGACCCAAAATGTGGCTGGCAAACGATGGCAACTACAGGGAGATGAGGTACTTTACCCCTTGGACGCGCAGAGGCGAGACGGACGAGTTTGTGCTTCCAGAGATCATCAGGTCTCTCTCTGGACAGGAGACTGTGAGATTTGGCGATGCGGTGGTGCAGACTCGCGACACTTGCATTGGTGTAGAGCTGTGCGAGGAACTTTTTACGCCGGATAGGTGGGTGGTCACGTCGCGAAGAGGAGGGCTCATGAGCGAATACTGTGCTCACTCCTTCTGCACACACAAGCCCTCACATCGCTCAAGGCTTGGATGGAGTCGAAATCTTCCTCAACGCTTCTGCGAGCCATCACGAGCTGCGCAAATTGTCGACGAGGGTGGAGCTGATCAGAGAAGCGACGCTCAAGGTACGTGCGCGCGTCGACCTCGCATCTGGGAGAGCATTTTCTGAAGCAGCTTACTCGCGCTTGGCAGCTTGGGGGCGTGTATCTGTATGCGAACCAGCAAGGTTGTGACGGCGATCGGCTGTACTATGACGGATGTCCCCTCATCGCAGTCAACGGCTCTCTCGTGGGCCAAGGTACGCAATTCAGTCTGCAGGATGTACAAGTCGTTTCTGCTACTGTAGATCTGGAGGAGGTCAGAGCCTGCAGGAGCGCAAAATCAAGAGGCATGCAAGCCGCCTCGAGAAGTCAAGGGAACAGGCAGGGGCAAGGTTTCGAGAGGATTTTTGTAGACTTTGAAGTGTCCAAGAATACGAGCGAGGCATTGCTCTCTGAGCATCCCAGCAAGTCTAGAGATCCATTCTACCATCTTCCAGAGGAAGAGATTGCGTGAGCAGATGCCTGCGCGCACGCACTCTGCCTCGACTTGGTGCTGACATACACCGACGACGCATTGGACCACAGCTTGGGCCCCGCCTGCTGGCTCTGGGACTACCTTCGGCGATCTCGAACTCAGGGATATTTCATACCATTGAGCGGAGGCATAGATTCTTGTGCGACGAGCGTCATCGTGTACAGCATGTGCAGATTGGTGTACGAGCAAGCGGCGTTGCCAGACAAGACGCGCGCCTACAACAAAGAACAAGTAGACACTTCGAAGTTGGTGCTTGAAGATTTGCGAAGGATCGTGGGAGAGAAAGAGGAAAGCGACTGGATTCCTGCTTCTCCTCAGGACGTCTGCAATAGACTTTTCGTGACTTGCTACATGGGCACGAGTAACAGCAGTGCCGACACGAGAAATAGAGCAAAGCAGCTGGCTCAGGCGATTGGCTCGTGAGTGCCTCCGGGGCAATCTCTACAAGCGCAAAGCTGCGGCCGCTGACGACTATCGCTTCTTTACCAGGTACCACATCGACCTGAACATGGATCTCATCATCACTGCCATCGTCCAGCTCTTCACACTCGTCACGAGCCAGACTCCGCGCTTCAAGGTGCACGGAGGAAGCTCTGCGGAGAACTTGGCGCTTCAAAACATTCAAGCTCGATTGAGGATGCTGCTGGCGTACCTCTTTGCGCAGTTGACTCCCTGGGTGCGCGGTCAGAGTGGTAGCCTGCTGGTGTTGGGCAGCGCCAATGTCGATGAGAGGTGAGTCAAGGTATCGTCCGACGTTTCGTGTCGACTATGTTCTGACTGCCCCCTGCGTCGCGTCTCGCACAGCTTGAGAGGCTATCTGACAAAGTACGACTGTTCATCCGCGGACCTCAATCCCATCGGAGCGATCTCCAAGACGGATTTGAAGCGCTTCATCGCATACGCGACAACAGCTTTCGACTTGCCCGTACTGCAAAGTTTCCTCGACGCTGTGCCTACGGCCGAGTTGGAGCCCATCACTGCCGATTACGTCCAGGCCGATGAGGTGAGCTGACGCGCGATTGATCTGCAGGTACATCTCCAGACTGACTTCTTCTTACTCCCTCTGATCAAGGCTGACATGGGAATGACGTACGACGAGCTGTCGATTTTCGGCAAGCTCAGAAAGGTGTCAAAATGTGGACCGTGGAGCATGTTCAGCAAGCTGGTGGTCGAGTGGAAAGATACTCATTCGCCCACGCAGGTGGCCGAAAAGGTGAAATTGTTCTTCTTCGAGTATGCTAGAAACAGACACAAGATGACGACCATTACGCCTAGCTATCATGCTGTGAGTCGTGAAGCGGTGACGTGGACGTCGAAAATAGGTGGCTCACTTGTCTCTTTGGCTTGCGAATGCAGGAGTCATACAGCCCAGATGATAACCGTAAGTACAGAGAGAGGTGCGCTTCGCTGCTAGCAGCTGACTTCTACTGTCATTGTCTTCTCGCTACACGCCATCGCTGCACAGGCTTCGATTTGAGGCCATTCTTATATCCAGCCAGGTTCCCGTTCCAGTTCAGGTTGATCGATCAGCTCTCGGCGAAGCTGCCCGATCAGAGTCGGAATGAAAGGGTATTTCGTGCAATGAAGTGAAGCGCAGGTCACGACCAGACAAAGGTTAGCAGGCTCGCTTCGCGACGTCGTAGAAATCATGGAGATTGTCAAAATCTTAACAAGTCACCTTAGACGGCTCACACTCGCGTGCATACTCGTGTTGACATGTCAATCGGCCAGACCGCATGCGCGCTTTCATCATCGTTCATTCGATCCGCAGGAAGCGGTGCAGTCGCTTTGGAGTAAACAATGATCGGGGGTAAACGAAAGGGGCGTGGAGCGTTCTCTAGCCCGGCCGACTCGAAAAACAGGTGCTGGTACTCGGTCTTCTCCCCTCAGTGAATGGGCGCCTCGAGGATTGCGGTCTAGGCGGTCGACGGCTGTGTTGGAGCCGTGGGAGACGCACTGGGTTTGCTCGCATTGGACTGCGTCGGGGCGGCGGCAGCCGGATTCAAGAATGCCTTGAATTCCGTATTGTCTTCTGCGCGCGGAAGTGCGGGCAGGAGTTGGGATACCCATCCAATGATCTGTGGAGCTTTCATCTCGATGCTTGCGAGGTGAGACAAGGTCGCAGCATCTCGTCGTGGTGTTAGAGAAAGGTCACGCGTGATTGGGCAAGGCGCGCAGCAACGCTGGACTTACCGGCATCCGGACGAGGTGGCTTTGCACGTTGCGCCCTTCTCCGAATTCGACTTGGCGTAGCTGCCTTCCGCCTCTCCAAAGGGTCCGTAGGCAACGCTAGCTTTGGCCGTGGTGGAGGAAGAGTTCATGTAGGTCTGCAACGAGGATGTGCTGCCGGAAATTTCGAGCACGACATTGGTGGCCACCAGGAACGCTGAAGGTGCGGCATTCCGGACATGATTCAGACAGTTGTTGGACGGCTAAGCAGCTTTCGCCGTGAGCACTCACCGACGGGGTACATGGGAAAGGACGAGTATTCTTGGCGTGCAGTGTCGGCGTTAGGAGCCGTGGAATTGATGAGCTCCTTGAGCTTTCCGAAGCCGGGAGAAAGTCTGTGGTTTGGGCGTACAAACGGAGTGAGCGCGCCCAAGTATTTGTGGACGGCAGGGCAGGGCACCTTTCTACTCACTTGTCCTGCTGGCTAACAACGAGGTCTTCATCATAGAACAGCTCGCCGCGCAGCCAAGGTCGGTTGATGTCTACGCGCATCACTTCGAACGAAATCTTGACGTTGGATTCGAGCATTTCCTTGTTTGCGGAAGCTTGCGCGTCCGAGTGCGAGACATTGACGGAAGCCGAGGCAAAACCATAACGAGCCTTGGCGCCGAATGAGTAGGACTTGGCAGACTCTTTGGACGATTCGTTTGAGCTTTGCGAAGAGATCTCGACGGTGATTGGCGTAAAGTAGTCGACGAGCGGTCGAGCGGCGGTCCCACCGGCAGCACCTTCCGCTCCAGGAGCTTGGATCGTGGCTGCGCCGGGCTCAGGTACTTTGGCGGGAATGGAAGCTTGCTGGGCAAGCATGGCAACGAGCTTATCCTCGGGCTTTTCAGCCTGATCCCCGCTTGCCGATACTGCCTTGCTTCGCAGCGTCGAGAGCCTCTCAATTTCGGCCAGGTTAGCTGTGATCTGCTTGCTGAAAAATCCATCATCGCCCGTGGCCTTGTCGATCAGTTCGCGATTGGCATCTTGCGCGACTGCGATTTGCTGTTTGATTTCGGCTTCGTCTTGCAAGCGCTGCTTTAGCTGATAATCCTGTTTGCACCGCGCAACCGCATCGTCATTTGTTGTATTGCTTTTGTTGTTCCCATTCTTAATCGCAGCTTCGTCCCGCGTCTTGATAGCAGTGTGATACGCCTTCAAAGCGTCGTCGGTGGCTTTCTTTGCGTTGTCTACAGGACCAAATACCGCCGAAGAACTTTCAGATTTGCCCATTAATCCCATCCAAAACGCAGCCCACACTCACTGTACGTGGTTACGGCGGCTGTCTGCTCCTCTTTGCTCATGCCAACTTTTAGTTGGGCTGCATTGTCCTTGTCTTTCAGGAGTCCAAGCATTTGATTGGTCTTCAGCAGACGCTTGATCTCGAAATCGTACCAATCGACGGACTTTGTCTGATTTGTACCGAGGGCGATTTTGTCTAGGCACTTGTTCGCCCTGGTAGTGGGGCGCAGTCAATGACGGGCTACAGCATTGTTTTCCTGTTTTCTGTCGTCTCGCACTCACCAGTCGCTCGGCTCGAGCTTGACTTTGCTGTACTCGCAAGACCCATCAGAGTCCTGGACGACGGCCCATCGCATGACTTCCTAATGTGCGCAACAGACACGGGCACAAATCTAGACGTCGTTAGTATGTGTTTCAGGCTGACATTGCGAAGAGCAGCACTGCTTACCTTGCTCTTCTCGACGCGAGCGAGGGCGGAGTCTTGATCAACAACGGCGAACCAGTACTCCACCTCCTCTTTCTTGCCCGTAATGACCCAGTCCATGTATGCAGCCTGCACACGCGCGCGCCAAGTTTTGGCATTCTCTGCAACCCAAGCATCGTACACGTTTCGCTGCTCCTTTAGATTCTTGGGCCAAAGCGCCTTGGCAGAGTCTTGGGCTTGGCGGAAAGCAGCATTCTTCTCCTCGACTGCCAGCGTATACTTGGACTGCATGGAAGTGTAGCGCGAGATCAATGTCTCGTCCGTATCGGGAATCTCGGCGCTCAGAATAGCCATCGCTTTCTTGTAGCGTTTGTGACCATCGGTAAGCTTGGACTCGTCATCGATGCCAACCGGCGTGCCTGTTGAGCGGTCAGCATACAGTGTCAGTACGTCGATGGCCTATGGATCCAATGTGGCGCACTCACTTGCTGGGACCAGCTTGCTGATGGCTGCAGCGTAGCTTCTAGCCACGGATCGTCCGGTAGGTCCCATGGAAATGTTGGCGAGAGTGGGCATGTCGTCACACAGGATGGCGTTGTTGAGCTCAGTACGCTGAGGCAGAACAAGGTCTATGGCTGTGTCCACTTTGTAGTCGTCCAGATTGACGACTTTACCCGGCACCATGATGGTGAGATGCTGCTCAGGAGGTGTTGGCAGCGATGCCCTCAGAGCTTCGCGGATCTTGGTCGAAATATCGCCTATGCGATTGATCTGCTGCGATTCCATGGCGGCACGATCTGCTTCGGTCGCCATCTTGAATGCGAGTGCTTGGGTATGCTTGAGCGGGCGTGAGGAGATGGATGATCTGAGGATGGAGGCGGACAATGGAATGATGGGTGGCCGAGCATGTTTCTAGTGCTCAAAAGGAGCTCCTTTATACCTTTGCGAGTGGCATCGACGCGCCCGAGGGGTGCCCCAGCACACATCACATGCCAAGGGCATCGTGCAAAGAGCGAGGCTGAACGCTTTTCTTCTTTCTCCAACAGCTCGTCCGTACCCGCGCATCTTGCTCGACGTTTCGTCTGCAAATTCGGTGTCGCGCTCCGCTTCCCGCAATGGCATCCCGTGTGGCGGGCAAGTTCACGGAGCCCGTAGTGAACGGGGGCAAGTCAGTTGCCCCAGAAATAACGACCAGAAGGGGTGAGCGTTTCAAAAGACGTCTCGAACCGTGGTCACAAAGCCTGTACTTGATCTTGAGCAATGGAAAGAGATGTAAAGGACTGAAGCTAGCGAGCAGCGAGCGCATCTTTGTGCGGCGGATGCAAGATGCTCGCCGCGGGATCGGATCCCCCACCTCCAAGGCTGAGCTTGAACCTTGACAATGAGGCGCGACCACCCCGGCTTGCCCCACCGCCACGCCACGCTGCACGCGCGGGAATGCAAGAAAAGCCGCTAGGCGCGTAGAGCTTGCTTGCTTGCTGCTGCGCATCGCACTCACCGCCTCGAAGCGGCTGTCTGGCTGGCTGGCTTTGTACGGCTTTGCTGGTGCACTAGGCTCAAGAGGGGACAATTCTCTTGCTCGCTGGATCGCTGGGTCGCTGGGTCGCTGGGTCGCTCGCTCGTGGCAGCAGCAGCTGAGATGTTTGTGGCCTCAAATTCGACGCTTCACAGGGGAGAGTGACGACCTGACGAGCGCTGGACCATCCCTCTTTCCGCGCGCCTCTACCTACGCCTTGGGGTTCGTGCTGAGAAAAGCCACGCTGCACAAGGTGCCAGCCAACGGTTGCGTCCATCACCCTTTCCGATATGGATGTCTAGATGCCGAGCGTTTGCACTCATCACGATTATCCGTGAAGCGAAAGTACTGGGACGATGGACAGAGAAAGAGCGCGCATAGCAGCCCGGTCGTGTACCGCACCGTTGAAAGTTTGAACCCAGATCGACCGTCTTGGGAAAGGCCGGCCTTTTGACCCCGCAAGGCTTTGTTCCCGTCAGTCCCGCGTGCGCCACTATACTAGCGACAAGCACAGCAAGTGTGGTTCCGATGCAAGGAACCGCATTCCGGTCGAACACGGACGCATGCGCTTTGCCTACCGCAGCGTCGAGTTTTGACGCGACAAGTCGAGGAACTAAGCGTGGCGCGACGATGTCGGTCCTTCCTTTCGTCGGTCCGAAACCCTCACCCAGCCCGAGGGGGGAAGCGCGGGGTCCGGACCTCTTGAGCATGTCATGTCTTCGTGCAGGTCTTTTTGTCGCCACCTGATGTGCAAGAGCCGCTTTGCATTTGCTTAAGCGAGAACAAAGAAGGGAGGCGAAAATCACGCAATGGCCAACCGACGGTCTCTGATGCCCAACCGTTAATGCATTACAATGACGCTCGCCGCGCTTGCTTGAACCTTCGCTTTGGGGAAAAAGACGTCCGAGATGAAACTCACATTCAAGTATTACTTGACGCTTGCAACGTCTTTGACCCGCTTACTTCTGCGTGAATTGAATGATGTTGCAATTCGTACTTCTTGCCTTTTGGTTTGCATCACACACTCGCTCGCCCACGCTGTCGAGGTCGAGAGATGAGTGGTTCGAATCGAAGAAGCTGCGTGAAATTGAATGGATCTTGGATCACCAATCACGTGAATAGGCGAGTGTCCAGACAAGACCCTTTGGAGTCAAATTCGTGTTTCAATTTTGAATCATCCAAGATTGTTGAATCACGAATGGTGAATGGAGACGATAAGGTATCAAGAATCTTGAATGTGAAGCAAGATCAAGAATCAAGAATTCTTGATTGTGAATCAAGAACCACGAATGTCTTGCACGCATCAGACCAACACTCACGTGATTCGGGCGAGCACGCCACACGCGCATGCATCAAAGACTACGTGAGCCGCACGTGCCGCGGCGCTAGTCATGGGTCTTCAAATCGAAAGTCAAGAGTTTTGATGGGAGTTTGAGTATGCTCACGATTCCTGATTACTGTACCTATATTATATGCATATATGCACGGCGCCTTAATCGCGTGCTGAGAGCGAAGAAGCTGATCGGAGCGGTGACGGGCCGTTCGCACTTTTGAGAGCCACAATCGTGAGTCAGGCCTATTTCGGCCAACACAGCATCGGCGATGCCCGTTCCCCTCCCCATCTCCATACGTGCCACTGCCACTCGAACTACTACCCTCGCCACGCGCACTGAGAAACCCGGGGCGTAGGGTACTGTCACTCATCCGACCCGCCTGAAGCATGGTCGACCATCCCGGACAGGAGCAGGCGATGCCAGCCTCCACCTCGCAAGCAGCTCTTCCCATTGCCGGACCCACCTCCCCTCAGTCTGCAGCTTTGGGCAACGCTGCCACTGGCGGCCAATCGTATCTGCTGCTGCCCAGCTTTACGCTCGAGTCCGGTGTGGAGCTGCAGAATGTGCCAGTAGCGTACAAGACGTGGGGCAAGCTGAGCGCGAGTGGGGACAATGCCATGGTCGTGTGCCATGCGCTCACAGGAAGCGCAGATATCGAGGATTGGTGAGTGTGGATCGAAAAGCTTGCGCTGCAGTAGTAGTGCTTCGGCTGAATGCTCTTTCTGGCTCGCAGGTGGGGACCTCTGTTGGGTCCCAGCCGGGTGTTCGATCCCACTCGCTTCCTCGTCGTCTGCTTGAACGTCCTAGGTAGCCCGTATGGCAGTGCGAGTCCTTGCACGCGAAGAGGTGGGGAGGTCAGAGGAGCGGATGGATCAGAACGAGCAGGCAGGCCAGTCGTGCACGCCGATGCGGATGGAAAGGAGACGGTGCATTGGTGGGGTCCAGAGTTTCCTGCCACGAGCGTGCGGGACGACGTCAGGTGAGCGGCCACATAGCTACCACGGCTGGCTATTTGCCGTGCTGACGCGCGCGTGCACTCATGACAGGATCCACAAGCTGGTGCTTGACCATTTGGGTGTTACACAGATAGCGGCAGTCGTCGGCGGCTCGATGGGCGGCATGGCTGTGCTCGAATGGCCACTGTGCTTCCCGGTCCGCTTTCCGACGGAAGAATCGGCCAGCGTACCGCAAGGTGCTGCGGCGAGTACGTCGGCTACAAAAGGAGCTGATCGCAATGCCGCGCAGCCCCAACGACCATACATTCGAGCCATTGTGCCCATCGCCACTGCCGCTCGACATAGCGCTTGGTGCATATCGTGGGCGGAAGCGCAGCGGCAAAGCATCTACAGCGACCCCGCATACAATCACGGCTACTACATGCCCTCTGCGCCGCCTCGCGCTGGTCTCTCAGCAGCACGGATGGCCGCACTTTTGACCTACCGCAGCAGGGACTCCTTTGAGAGCAGATTTGGCAGAAGGACCGGCGGTCCTGCGAAGGGCAATGGCAAGGTTGCTGCTGCCGAGATTGCAGCGTTGAGCGTCCACGACGCCGCGGGCCAGCACAACGAGGGCAATTCGAGTCCTCGCACGCATGCAGTCGACAGAAACTCGAGCTCTCCCGTCCCAACGCTGTCGTCCATCGGTGCTCAGATGGCCGCGGCGAGCGTTTCAGAGGGTCCCAATGGTACTGTGCCACCTTCCTTGCTGGACCCAGCCGCCGCTCGTAACGCTCTCCGCGCTCCGACGAGCACAGTCAATGCTCCAAAAGTATATAGCGCGCAATCTTACCTGCGCTACCAGGGCGACAAGTTCGTGAAGCGGTTCGATGCCAACTGCTACGTCCACCTCACGCGCAAGATGGACACGCATGATGTGGCTCGAGGGAGGGAGGACTGGACATTTGTCGACGAAACGGAGCGGGAATCTGAAGTGGAAGGAAATGAAGACGACGAAGCTCTGGCGAGGGTGTTGAGTCACTTGTCGTCGAGCAGTGCGACCTCTCACGGACCGCCCCCGCCGCGCGTGCTCATCGTCTCCATCCAGTCCGACGGCCTATTCATGCCAACAGAGCAGCAGCTGATGTATGATCTCATCAAAGGAAGCGAGCTGGTCACGATCGAGTCTCCGGAGGGTCACGACGCATTCTTGATAGAGAGGTACATGCTCAGCTATCACGTAGGTACATTCCTCGCCAACGTGTTGTCCAATGACGACTTGGGACCGAACTTGTATGCGGGCGCAGGTGTCGGCGAGATGGAGTGGAGCAAGTGGAACGGGGATGCTGGGTACGAGGGCGGGGATGATAAGGTGCAGGTCAAGGAGAGCGTATATGGAGAGGTCGAAGACGTGACGCGTTGGTAGCCAGCGGCAGGGACGAGCTCGGACGTCATTGACGAAGGAAGACCGTGTACAACGCTCGGTACAGCCCCCCAATATAATCGTTTGGAGCGGGTCCCAAGCATCGCTCTCGGAAAAATTTGGGAATTTCTGATCGACGCCACTCTGGCTTTTTTTTTTTTTTTTTTTTTTTGCTCGCCAAGGTAAGGCGCTGGACGATGTGGCGGCGCCTTTTGAGCGAGGTGTCGGGCTGAGTGCCACACTCATTGTAGCCAACCAGCCCGTTGACGGAGGTCGTGGGCCAATAGGCATGCGAGTGCCGATTCAAGGTTTGAAGGGAATGCGAATGCGGATCGACGCCCCTGCATTGCATCCTGCCTGTCCTTTGCTTCACGTGGGCTAAGGAGCATCGTGATGGGGCAACTGTTTGCTTGTGCTCGTGGACTGTGTAGCCATGCAAGCGCGACGATCACTGATTGCAGAAAGATTTGTGAAACGCGATCGACAAGGAGTCAAAGTGGTTTATTTTCACGGGGACGGAACGTTGGAAGGTCGCGATCGAGCGATCGAGGGAGGAGTTTTGCCGAGGCTTGTTCGTAGCAGCATGCAGTCAGGACGCGGCGGGTGAGCGTCATGTGCGGCTGCCCCGAATGCCTGCACTGCACTGCACTGCCTGCGAGATAAGGCACGCCACTCGTGGACTACACTAGCGGCAAGGCGCACAGCGACGAAGCGGAATCGTGCAAACTTGACGCTCCACCTTCTTTTCCCCTGCTTGATGCTCATCATGAGCAATCATAGCACGCCAGCAGCAAGCAAGCAAGCAAGCAAGCAAGCAGCACGCAACGATCGGCAGCGGGGCTGTGTTGCTGCGTACAGTATGAACGCGTATACAGTCACGAGTAGAAGCATCGTCGGCGCATAAAGCTGCTCGATCCTCCTCCGCTTTATTTGCTGCAATTGAGCTGCAGTCTGCAGCAAGTCTGCAGACCCTTATCAGCATGCAGCAAGCAAGCAGCAGTCAGTCTTGAGTCACGAGTGGCGGCAGCGATTTGCAATTTTTTGCGAGATGCAAGCTTGCGCTCGATCGTGATCGTGCCTTGCGTAGGTGGTGTAGTCGCAGTTTGAGTGGTGAGTGTGGTGTGTGTAGGTCGGTCTCTCTTGACAGACAGACACCCGCAGGTGCGTGTCAAGCGCCCCCCAATCCGCCTGCCCTGCCCTGCCCTGCCTTTCCTGCGCCCGCCGCCCCCACGCCCACGCAGACGCCCACGCAGACGCCCACGCAGATTTTTTTGGACCTGCGCAGCGGTGCGATGAGCGAGCGCATGGAGGCGCTATCGCTGATGCTGCTGCTGCGTGCTGATGCGTATACGCGGCGTGAAGTCACGAGTCATGAGTGTGCAATTCATATTTTGGTTTGTGATTGCTGCTGTGTGCATGCATGCCGCCTCGAGCGCAGAGCCGCACCGCACCGCACCGCACCGCACCGCACCCGCGAAGAAGAACCAAAGGCAACAAACACAGCTAGCAGCAGCAGCAGCAGCAGCAGCAAGCAGGCTTGGCGAGCATCATTCATGATCGCAACACTCACGACTCATCGCGACTCACACAAGCGCACAGCAATCGCATCTCTCCCGCCGCCCGCTCTTGCATCACCTCCATCATCCATCATCCGCATCAGCGAGCTACGCACACCACCTGCGACCTCGCTGCTTGCCGTCGCGCCCCCTCGGCTTAAATCGACTCCTTCCACGGGCCCCATTCCGCACCGGCTTTCCCCTCCCCCTCGGCTCGCTCATTTCGACCCTTGGGCGTGTTCCCTCGGCTTGCTGCATGTCATCGTTCCGCATCATTTTCTCGACACACAACTACTGTACACGCTCAATTTGGACGTAGCATACAACCAGTGCGCCCTCATCATCACGTCACTGTCAGCATACAATCGACACCTTTCCCCATCATCACGACCGCGCATCCCACCCCGTGAACAATCTCGCTTCGCACACGGCGTGCTGCGATCAGACTCGCTCTTCATTGCGCCCATTGCGATACGATATACCGGTAGCTCGCACGTAGTGGCGTGGCGAAGGTGATACACAAGTCGCATTGCTGCTTGGAGTGCCTACCTCCTTCCACCCGCAGCTCATCTGTCATCGCTGCCACATTCCTGCCCGAGCCGCACCGGGCCATGGCTCCCATCAGCAGTGCGATTGCTGGCGAGCAGACAGAAAGCAGCCGCACGCTGGACAGCAATGAATTTGCCGTACCTCAGGCTGTGCGGCAGCACAGCAAGCTGATGAGCCATTCCCCGCGCAGTCTTGGCAAAAGTACTGGCAGCGGCAGCGGCGCATACAGGGCGCCACTTTTGCAGGCAGCTCCAGTACCTCGACCTGGCCTGCCTCGTACGCTCTCCTCTTCCTCCGTAGTGGAGACCATCGCTTCCGGTCAGAGTTCGAGGGCGCAAGCTGGCTCTGGACGAGCGCAGGATGCTCCGACATTCTCGCACAAGTCTCCTTTGAGCGTTCAGACATCCACCGCCGCAGAGCCTTCGCTCGCAGTCGCCGCTCCTGCTCAGGCCTCCTCTGCCACTCGAGCTCCCGCACCATCTTCCACACCCGGCACCTCGAAACGATCGCTTGGGGACGGCGAGTACTTTCCATCAGGCGCAGTCACCGCATCTCAGTCGCGCGCTCACTCTCCCGCACCCAGAGGCGACCGTAGTACTCGCGCTTCACTCCTCAACAGTCCGGCTGCCACTTCGCTCGCAGCTGCCGCTGCCGCTGCGCAGCTCCAGAAGGCCTCTTCGCAGCGCAATCCCGAGGCTGCTGCTCAATCGCGCGCCCGAACATCGAGGAGCAATACGCTGCAAGATCTGAAGCGCTTCAGCGCGAGCATTGGCGATGCGGCTCAGGCAGCGGCTGGAGCTGTTGCGCCAATGACTGCGCCCGCATTCGGCTCCGAACAGCGAATGTCTGCGGACCAACAGAGAATAGCCGAAGCTCGAAGAGCATCCCACTCTCGAGGGGGATCTCAGGGCGAAGCATCGAGCCCCACAACACCCACAAATCGTGCGCGCACGGGTCCTACCCAGCAGCCGCCACCGCCGCGACCCCTGACGGAAGCGGAAGAGCGCGCTCGAGCTGCCGCAAAGGCAGCAGAGCAGGCAGCATGGGAGAGGACTCGAGGTGCTGGGAGCGACGTCATGAAATTGCGAGGAGGCGAAGCGGACGAGAGACGCAGAGCTCGTGCTCAAGATGACGAGGATAGCGATGATGGCAAAGCTGCGGTGGCCAGCGACTGGCGCGAAAGCGATGTCTTGCCTAGTCTCGAAGAGTGCGAAAGGTTTCGATCAGAGGTGAGTGTGGCAAGAGCATGTCCCAGCGCTTTTACGCCAACTGATCACGCTGCCCTCGCTCGCAGCCCGTAGATGTGCCCAGTGCAGATGTCCTGCTGGAGAGGGGCATTTCGGACTACACCCTGCTGCCCCGTATCCTGGGACGAGGAAAATTCTCTACCGTGTTCATGGCTTCCAAGAATGGCGAGCGATCCGCAGTCAAGCACACGGCCCTCTTTCCGCATCATCAGCTCATCTCGACTAGGCTGTTGAGGGAACCGACCCTCCTCGCAGAGCTGCCCCCTCACCCCAATCTGGTCTCCGTCATCGAGACGGTCCGCACGCCTGGCCACTTTTATCTCGTCGAAGAGTATCTCGGCGGCTACGTCACGCTGGAAGCGTTGATACCGCTGGTTGGAGGCTCCGGCAAGACGGGTGCTCCGCAGCCGTCTGTGCTGCCCGTCGATGTCGCCAATCGCGTGCTGGACCAGCTCATCAGCGCTGTGCACGCCATTCACTTTCCTCTGCAGATTTGCCATCGCGACATCAAGCCGGAAAATATTCTCGTTCATCCCGACACTTTGCAGCTCAAATTGCTAGACTTTGGATTGGCTACGCACTACAGCAAGAGCGAGCCGAAGCTGAGCACTTGCTGCGGCAGTCCTGCATTCCACTGCCCCGAGATCGTCAAAGCTCTGGCGAGCCCACCGGGCGCCGTCTCCTACTGGGGACCAGAAGTCGACGCCTGGACGTGCGGCGTCACCATGCTGCGTTGCCTCACCGGGGTGCGCTTCCCTCTAGGTGCGAATCACACGAGCTTGCGCAGCATGTCCATCCGCGCGCAACGGGCGGTAGCGACGATCGCGGATGCTCCGCTCAGAGACCGGGTCAGCGCGCTGCTAGAGATGGATGGCGCAAGGCGGATGCAGCGGTTTGCAGCCCTGGCGGCAGATCTCGAACGCGAACAGGGCGAGCCGGATCGCAACCAAAAGGCGTTCAAGAGCACGACATTTATACCGATGGAGCCCACGCATTCTATGCAATTGCCTCTTCTCACTGGACCCCTGTCGCGCCGCGCGACTCTCTCGCCGGGCCGAACCACGCCTGCCCCCTCGAGTCGATTGGCGACACCCGTCGGGTCTCGCGCTGCCAGTCCTGCGCGCACACCTCGAGGGGAGGAAGGCCCTGATCAATGCTCTATACCGCCAATCGTACTGCTGAACCCTACTCTTCAGCAGCCTCAACGCGTCCTGAGCTTCATCAAGTACTGCTTGCGATGCGCCGGCATCCTCTACCATGCCTGGCCGGATTTCTCTGCTTCGCTGCTAGAGCCTTCTACGCCCGGCGCAACGTCGATGGCAATGTTCAATTCTTGGAATTCTGGACTAGCACGAGGTGGGAGCGGAGAGGTATCGGGATTGGCGAGTCCGACGACGCCACTCTATCCACCCTCTGGTGCTTCCGTCGCCAGCGAGAGGAGCGATGGCTGGGCGCACGTGCACATTCTGCAGTGCGTCATCGAGCTGCCAGAGCCAGAGCCGGAAGAGTCGGACAGCGGGTTCAGTCTGGTGCAAAGCATCATGGCTGCGTTTGGCCGGAGGCCGTCCAACAAGCGCACCATGTCCACTCCTGACAAGCCGAGATCTACTGATCGGGAACCTGCCAAAGCACCAGGCACGCCTGGACATGCCAAAGCCACTCCGGGCGCCAGTGGAAGGCAAGGCATGATCCGCTGTCTCTCCTTCTACATCATCCTGCGATTTCCAAAGATGACGACGTCTAGCGGTCGTCCAGCGTTCTCGAGGCAGACTTCGCTCGCTCCCAAGCGACAGCGCGCCACGTCCTCTGCTACTTCTACCGCCGCAGGGTCAGAGTCACCCACAGTGTCTCGAGGGCCCAGTCTTGATGTCGACACCAGCGCGTTGACCGTGCGCCCCGACACAAGCGAAGAGGGTAGAACAAGAAAGCCTCGAAGCCGCCCTCTGAGCTCCCATTCCTCATCGCACGTCCCCACCAGAGACTCTATCACTGGCGAGAGTCTCCAGTTGACCGTCGAGACGATTGAGCAGCTCAAACGGAGTGCAGGCACGGGGCAGCCGAGGTCTCCCTCGTCTTCTCGCGCCCCTTCGCGCACTCGGAAGCAGAGTCGCGCTCCGCGTGCTCGCAAGGCAAAGGTCCTTGTGCAGGTCACCGACGAGCGAGCTCTCGAAGCGGTCCGCAGTGCACTGAGCGTTGGCGGCACTACCGAAGGTTCGGATGAGGATCCACTCCGGGAGGATGATGAGCCCGTGACGCCGCAAAAGGGAGATCAGCAGAGTCGTCGGAAACATCCGCACAGGTCAACGTCCAGCCTGTCTGTCGCCTCCACTCTGCGCACACCGAACGAAGCTTTTGGGTTGCAAACACCTAGAAATACGTCTCGCGATCGCGCGCATCGCGCCAGTGTCGGTTTTCCATTTCCGTCGCGCGAAGACGAGCAAGAGACAAGAGGGCGACGGGGAAGGGACAATAACGATGCTTCACGTGGGTCCCGTGCACCTAGTCAGCTCTCTACCGTGCCACTCAAGGAGGAGTCGCCGTCGGCAAGCGATGGTTTGAGACAAGCTCTGGTCGGCTTGTCTGCCGCTCTAGACTCTCTGGTCGGTCCTTCCAAGCTGCCAGCCGCGGACAAGGTCCCGGAGAGTGCCGTATCCTCGCAAGAGCCCTCACCGCTCCAGTCTCCCCGCCAACCGACTTCGCGAAGTTCGAGCGACACTTCGTCATCAGCTTCAGCCAAGGGCGCTGCAGAGGCGTACGAGCAAGCCAGGACTCTTCTGCAGGGCCTCAACAAGCACCTCGCCCACGCGGAGCGAGAGGGTGCACCTGCACTAGAGGACATCATCTCGCCAGAAACGTTCACCCTCTTTAGTACGGTATCGCCAGCCATGGGCATATGCGATCGGGAACTGGAGGGCTTGCCAGCGGTGCCAGCCGCCGTCGCTCAGGAAGTTGCTCTCAGCGGTCTCGCTACAGCCGCCTTGCAGATCGTCGCTCGGCATGCAAGCCCGCGCGAGCTGTTCATGGCTGCACAAGAGCGTTTGGAGATGCTGAGCTCGTTGTCAGATCCTCAAGGCAGCGACGCTTCCATGCGCGAAGCCTCCGAGTCGGCAAACCAAGAAAACCAATGGGGAGTCGAAGTGCCCGATTTTGCACGAGCCAAGGAGCCGCACAGGCCATGTTGTGCCGCTATGGAGAGTTGCGGCATCATTGCTCTGCTCGCGGTGATTGTGCCTCGCATACGGACAAAAAAGCCGCTCAGTTTCATCCAGCCGCTAGTGCATCTTCTCCCGAGGTCTGTCAGCAGCTGCTTGGCGAATGCGCCAGATGAGGATAGCGCAGCTGACTCACGCATCAGTCGCTCGGCTTGCTCCGCCTCGATCATGCTGGCAGTCTGCCATCTCGTCAAGGCCATCACTGATTGGGAGGCTCAGAGCGCGGGAGCCTCTCAGACGTCAGGGCCGAGCGGCGAAATTCTGGAGATGCTTTTCGGCGTCTTTTTGGCTTGCGCTGCGAGCCTTCCGAAGCAAGTGGATCCTGACGATGCGGAGCGCTGCTACGCTGCTGCAGAGCTCCACTTTCGAAAGAGGCATCCACGTTTCACGCTCTCGTCTGGCGCGTCCGCTCCCGAAGCGGTTACATCGCCCGGCCGCTCGGCCACACGGGGCGCAACTTCCAATGACGAGGTGTGGCAAGCGTTGCGCGGCACAACCACCGCTCTACATCTCGAGCTGCAGAATCTAGCGTTCAAGCGGGAGGCCCCGAGTCCATCGGCAAAGGAGGACGATGGCATGCTTCAGCGCAATGCGACTATGAGCGTGGGCTCCTTCATGCTGCTGGTCCAGCTGCGCGCGCGCAAGCTCAGCTCTATCCCCGCATGGTCGCCTGACGAAGCCGAACGCTCCATCTCCGATGCGATGCCCATGCTGCATGCATGCTTTGGCGCAGGACCTCCCACGTCTCTGAGCTCATCTGGCACAGGCCCGCCAAGCAGCGGCGAGCTGCTGGCTGATTCTGCTCAGCTCTGGCTCATGTGGTGCTTCGAAGCGCTCCAATCAAAGCATCTCCAAACTGAAACTGTGTACGTGCTCTCGCAGAGCTTGTCGACGCACGCTTCACTCTGCTCTCGACCAATGTCGCGACATGTCAGCCTGCGCTTGTTCTACGATCTCTTGTCCATGCACGCGCCTATCGAGCTGGCTATGGACGTGCTTCTGGACAGCTTGACAGATTCGCCCTTTCCGCAGCTTCGAATGGCCTGCCTGACTCTGCTGCGCGAAATGCTCGGCGAAAAGCTCGGCAAGCGCAAGGATGTCAAGGGCGTGCAGCTTCTGGAGCGTTTGCGACGGGTGGTTTTCGTCATGCCGTCCGGTGCGCCCGACTGCGAGCCAAGCGCCCATCCTGCAGCAGATCAAGTAGAGCAAGCACATGCTCTGCTGCGCTCTTGGTTGGAGGAGCAAGGAGCTTGGATGGGCGAATGTTGCAACTTGCTCTATTTTTTGCTCAAGCGAGATCGCGAGAATGAGGTGAGTGGCGGCGGGGATCGTCTCTTTCCCCCCTCTCCGATTAAAGCGACTGCTTACACACTAGCGATTTCGCACCTGCCGCCCTTCGCAGACTGGCATCCACAATGCTGACAGCTTATCAGCAGTTGAGACTGCTTTGACGCGCCCGCTCACAGAATGGCTGAGGGCATGGTCGGAGCGTCTGTGTCTGTGCGGCGCTGCATCGGCCGCCGATGGAGATCGAGATCGAGACTGCGAAGCGATGCGCACGCAGTTGGCGTGGATCCAGATTGCTCTGGAGCGAGCCGAGGAGGCCATTTTGGACGTCGAGAGGTCATTGTAATCTTATGTTCGCAGTAATTCACTACATCAGAGAGAGAGAGAGAGAGAGAGAGAGAGAGAGAGAGAGAGAGAGAGAGAGAGAGAGAGAGAGAGAGCGAGAGAGAGAGAGTGAGACAGAGCTCTTTTCAGACCCGCGACCGCTTGTCTCGCTCGTGCGATTCGTTATGGGATGGCCAAGGTTCATATCGAGTGGACTTTTGAGTCTGCTTGCTGAACAACCCATCTGTCTGATTTTCACGTGTGGAAAGGACCATAGCTAGATATGATTTGACTTCTAAAATCGCTGCTTACGAGGAGGGCGCTACTCTCAAACAGGCCAGGCGGGGCCAGCTTGCAGCAGCAGTCACGAGTCCAAATTTTGGACCTTGAATCACAATCAAAAATGGAATGGGCCGTTTGGCATGTCCTGAGCCAGCTAGCCCGCAGAAATCGAGACACGTGATCGTCATGCACCTCTTGAAGCTCTGCGGGGCCATTTCTCCGAGCGGATCGCTGCTGCGTTTCGCCTGCGGGCGTGCGGGGGGTCGATCGCTAAGCCGTTGCCTGCGAGGATGCGCCTCGCCGGCTCGGAGGCCGGACCGCGATCCGAGAGCTCTTGCGCGTGCTGATGAGAGCTTATAGCACAGCTGCTTCCATCTCGAGCGACAACGACTGCAACTTCGGACTCGGACTCGGACTCCAGCATCGCTCGAGCTCTGCGTGCAAGGTCGCAATATCTCGTAGGCCTGGACTGGACTGGACAAACATGGCTGGAGCAAGAGAGCCGACGAGCGCTGCAGCAGGAGGCGCGCCAGGGAGCGTGTCGCCGGGAAGGAGCTCCATCCTGCCAGAGCTCATATCTCAAGGTCTGACCATCAACACTCTGCGTCACGCCGTCTTTCTCTACGTCGTACACACCTACCTGCTGCGTGCATGGCGTCATCTTCGAGCGTACGGTGTGACGCCTACCATCTATCAGCTGTACACTTCCATTTCGCGCTTGCTCTTGAGCCTCACGCTCAAGATCCCCGCATTGAAGCGCAGGGTGAACAGGGAGCTGGACAGCGCCACCAAGGGCATCGAGGACAAGCTCATCGCCAAACCTCCCGCGGGTCTCAATGTCACAGACACCAACGAGTCGCTGCCGACGCGTGGAAAGAGCAGAGAGTGGTTGCTTCAGGCGCTCGAAGAGCTGCAGAACTTGGAGCTGGCCCCTTCGCAGCATGGCGATGAAGGACACAGGGGCACCGAGCGAGCAGATGGACAGCGTGTGTGGAAGGGAGGCAAGATCAGCGGTGCCGTGTACCATGGCGGTGACGAGATGAGCGAAGTCATCTCCACCGCCATTTCCAAATTTGTTCTGACGAATCCGGTGAGTGTAGCACGGCACGCAGCCGCATGTATGCAGCCACGCGTGTGGTCCCCACTTTGCTCACCCGTGAGTCTGCGATCGCGCACGTCTTGCTCGCAGCTGCACCCAGACGTCTTTCCTGGCGTAAGACGAATGGAGGCAGAGGTGGTGTCGATGGTGCTGAGGCTCTTCAACGCGCCAGCTAGCGGTGCCGGTACCACGACGAGCGGAGGCACAGAATCGATCATCATGGCAGTCAAGGCAGCTCGCGATTGGGGTCGAGTCAAGAAGCACATTACGAGGCCAGAGATCATCGTCTCCTCATCAGCTCACGCAGCTTTCCACAAAGCGGCCGCTTATTTCAAGATCAAGATTGTCACCGTAGAGGTGGACAGGGTGACGCGCCAGATCAAGCTTGAGCAGGTAAAGAGGGCCATCAACGGCAACACCGTCTTGCTCGTCGGAAGCGCGCCCAGCTTTGGAGAAGGTATCATCGACGACATTCCTGGTTTGGCTGCTCTTGCTAGGCGCTCCAGTATCCTGTGCCATGTCGACTGTTGCCTGGGCAGCTTCCTTGTCCCTTACCTTGAGCCTGCCGGTCTTCCATCTCAACCCTTCGACTTTCGCGTCGATGGCGTCACGTCGATCTCGTGCGACACTCACAAGTACGGCTTTGCACCAAAGGTGAGAAAGAGCAGCATGCGCGTGATCTGGTGACGAGGAGCTGAGCGGTGCTTTGCGTTGCCAGGGCTCGTCGGTCATCATGTACCGTACAAGCGAGCTGCGTCGCTTTCAATACTACGTGCAGCCCGATTGGACAGGTGAGCAACTCGACGGGCGCGGCGCACGTTGGCCTCGCTGATCGCGTCAAATCCAACCCCTTGCCATTCAAGGCGGAGTATATGCTTCTCCTTCCATAGCCGGCTCGAGACCTGGTGCGCTGATCGCAGGCACTTGGGCAGCGCTGATGACCATGGGCGACGACGGTTACACTGCTTCGTGCGCCTCCATCGTCGGTGCCGCACGCCGCATAGAGCAAGCTATCCGGGACGAGATTCCGCAGCTGGTGGTCATGGGCAACCCGATCGTCTCGGTGGTTGCGTTTGCCAGCGCGGGTAAAGTCAACATCTACGAAGTGGGAGACAATATGAGCAAAAAGGGGTGAGTGTCTGGCGCTGGTTCGTGGCTTGGATGCGCTGCCCTGCTGACGCAGTCGAGGTCATCGGATCGTGTCGCGATCAGATGGCATCTCAATGGTTTGGCGACGGACCCACCCGCTGTGCACATTGCCTGCACGCGTCTGACGGTTCCCGTAGTTGATGACTTTATCAGCGACCTCAAGGCATCCGTAAAGGAAGCGAGAACGCGATCAGCACAGCCTGGCTCCATGGCCGTTCTCTACGGACTTGGCGCCAGTAGCGCCATTGGACCTGGACTGGTGACTGAAATGGCGTCCAGATTCATCGACACGCTGTACAAGCTAAGGTGATCAATCAGGAATCAAGAGCGCTCGAAGGTGGCGACCTGTCCCGCTCGCTGGTAATTGTTGCAATTGTAATGTCTTGCGTCATACTTTACATTTGTTCTGCATTTGCCCCTCACCTTCTCGCGTATCTGCTGGAGGTGTCGCGAGAGGAGGATGGGGCCAGGAAGGGATCTGAAGTGTATAGATGTGCATCTTGAAGTGGAGGTTGGGAATACGTCATGTTGCCAAAAGATTGTTCGCCTCCAGTCGCAGCCTGAGTGTAGAGGTTGGAGGCGTTGGGATCCACAGGCTTGCGGGCTTGAGCAAAAAACACTCGTACAGGCCGATGACAGATGTTTCGGATGCTGTACGAGTTGTCTGTTGCATCGAAGGCCGAGTTTCAGCGTGGCTGTTGAAGGACGACATGCACCGGAGATGAAGGACTCACCCTTTGGAACCATAAAAATACCACCCGGCGCCAGTCTGAAATCCGTGCGATGTATCGTCACATCTACAGCGCCCTCGAGGACCACAAAGACGTAATTGTTGTCCTTTGAGGGTTTGTACGGCTTGTCGCCCCCGATCTCGATCTCTAGCATGCCAGAAGCCATGTGATCCTCGAGCGTGAAAATCTTTTCGAAACCAAAGGAGGCGTTGGCTGCGGGACGTGGCCTGACTTGCTTGCGTGTGCAGACGACGCCTGATGGTGCGCGCGCATCAAGTGTCAGTGCAAGCGGTCTGCGGCGCGCATTGCACCCGCGCGCGCACGCAACTCACGTCTTTCCACTTCCATCCCAGCAGCTGCGTCCCATACGAGCGCATTGGGCGGTGTCTCGTCGTCCCACCCATCCTCAAAGTTCTGCGTAGGCTCATCTGCGGCCGGGCCAGCGTACTCCGTAATCACCTCGACCCCCTCTTCATTCTTTGTCACGCTCGGCGTCCTGGTTGCGCCATTGCCTATCGGCTTTCTGGCCCTTTTCACCACCCTCTTTTTTCTCATGCCGCTGAATGTGCCCTCTCCTTGAGCTCTAGGCACGCGGATGATCTCTTTGAGTACAGGAACCGCAGCTCCTCTTGCCACGCGTCTTGCACCCTCTTCCTCCTCGCTCTCCTCTTCCTGAACTGCGGGCAAGCTGGGTCGACCATAGCGCACCGTCTCCCCTCGCCAGTGCTCCAGTGGCGCGTATCTATACCTTCCGCTCCGTCGCAAGCCCCCTTCGACCGAGGCAGAACGCTCGCGATCGCCTGCAGACACTTGTTCCACCACGCGCTGCTGCTGTTGCGAAACGTCCGTGCTAGCCGCTTTGCTCTTCGCAATTGCTCGTTTTGGGGCACTTTGCGAGGCGGAGGGTTGCTTTGGAGGGCGACCGCGTTTCTTGGAAGGAGCAGCCGCTGACGCTGCAATTTTCTTTGCTGCTGCCTTCGATTTTGCAGGAGCTCGCGTGAGCGGAGGCGAAGGTGAAGGCATCAGAGCGTCATTGTCAGCAGCGCCATTGAGCATAGCTCGCACATCATCCTCTTCGTCCTGGCTATAATCTTCCAAACGGGCAGATCGAGCCGCCGCAGCCTTCCTTCTCGCTGCCAATCCTGCAGTAGGCGCAGACGTCTTTTTGCCATCGTCCCTGCTCTTGCTCGAGCCAGCGGCAGCCCTTGGTTGCTGGAGCAGATCCTCCTCGTCCGAATAGACATCGTCCATATCGCGCGGACCATTGCCGCTCAGATCAAAAGAGTTGCCGGTGCCGAAATCCACTTCAACATCGTAGTCTTCGTCTGGCAATCTCGTGACGCGCCTGCGCGAAGGGCCCAAGTCGTCTTCATGATCGACCACGGATCCTGCGTCGGAGTCTTCGTCGGCAGGTCGAGTGTATGCGCTGGTTCTGCGAATCGCTCTCCGCGGTGATGGAGGCGAGCCTGCGGTGGGATTGGGAGGGCACAGCGTGTACGTGTGGGAGTGCTATGTGAGCTGGCACAGCTTCAGGCACACGCATGTATGCGCTTCTCTATCGCTTGCACTCACTCTGTTCGATGTCCATTCTGCTGCTGCTGCTTGCCGCTGCGCGATCGCCTCTTTTCCTCTTTCGTAGTGATGTTCTGGTCTCATTCTCGCTCTCCTCCTGCAAGCTCTCCTCGCCGCTCTGCGCCCAGTCCTCGGCATCATCATCCTCATCATCCTCATCATCCTCGTCCAGGGCTCGTTGACCTGCTGCCAAGTACGCCGACAAGTCATCGACTCCTGCTGCTCCTCCCATGGAGGGCGCCCTCATGCCCGTGCGAGATCCCACCCCTGCCTCGTGAAACATGCGTGCCCCGCGTGCTGGCATCTTGCTGATCCGTCGTGCTGTGGTGTGCTGTGGTGTGGTGTGGTGTGGTGCGTGGTGTCCGTGTCGAGATCGGCTGTGCACGTATGCGCTCGGACGGGGTGCGAGCGCGCGCTGCCCAGTACGAGCTCGAGGACCTTTTCGGTCGCCTGTGAATGTGAATGTGAATGTGAATGTGAATGTGAATGTGAATGTGAATGTGAATGTGAATGTGAGTTGTCTGAGCGAAATGGCGACTCGATCGCAGGCGCGATCGCAAACGCGCACTCACCCCGATCCACGCGTCTTCTTTGCGTCTTTGGGGATGCGAGCGCAAAGCAGCAGCTGCAGCAGCATAGCATGGAGCAAGCAACGCGTCGCGCGCTGCGTGCGTGCAGCAGGCGAACGCGTGTGTCCGCCGCCATGAGACATCCAAGATCAGCAGGTATACAGGTATATAAAGAACGACCAAAGCGGGTCACGTGATCAGACCAAGAGAAGTAGCGCCTGCATGCATGCATGTGCATTTGATTCAAATTGCGCGCGCTGAATATGCGTGCCACAACGCGCACGCGCCCATACCGCGACGTACGCGTGGAAGCAAGGCAGCGCGCCTAAATCATCACGAATATATAGCTGCTGCATGCAGCAATCACAATCACGAATCGTCAATCTCGAATGACGGAGTTACGAAGCCGACGTCCGCGGCGTTTTGGCTCGACCGTGCAAGGCGAGTCACGAGTATGGCGCCGGGCCACCGATCAGGTGCGCACGTCAAATCGCGGATATAGAGTCGTGAGTTGCAAGTCATTTGATTTGATTGTAAGAGGCACAAGTGTCAATCAATCAAGCAATTAAGCGATGAGTCTTGAAGTGAGCCGCGCGACCACAACGCGCTGCAGCTATAGATATAGGTGTAGGAGAAGTCGTGAGTGCTGTGATGGGAGGTCAAGAAGACATCATCAGCATCAGCATGCGGGCATGAGGCATCGCGGGCATGCCACGCACGCACGCATTCACGCACGCACGCATGCAGGTCATCCACGACTCATAGTTCCTGCTGAGCATCATCACCCACACAAGCGACTGCTCCACTACTCCACCACTTTCGCCGCCGCGCTCCTATTAGCTCAACATTCACCTCATCAACAACGCACATCTCCATTTACATCAGCTAGTCTCGATTTGGTGTGCTTCGGCTTCTGTGGGCTCCTCCTCCCCCCCCACGTATCCGGCTCGGGTAGATGGTCACAAGCGCTCAGCCACCTCACTTGCCCCTCAGTGGATTAGAGTCAGCCTAGTAGTAAAAGGCGCTCATCCCCCCTCCACGGCCGCGATCAAACGTCCCCCACAATGCGGCCAACACCTTCCCAGCGTCGACGTTCGGCGGCAGCGGCAGCGGCGGCCGCCACCGATAGTGCTGGTACAGAGGCGAGCCCCAACTCGGCCACTACGGCGTCCGCATACAAGCGCCAAGTGGGCCATCCTACGCAGCAGCGCAAGAGGAATGGTCTAGGCCCGCTGCAAGCCTTTCAGACTCCATCGGGATCCAAGACTCCCTTGCTGGTGGTGCTGTGTTTGCTGCTGCTCTTGCGCATAGCAAGTCGGGCATGGGCTGCAGAGGATGAGCATACAGCCGCACAAGCTATCCGGCAGCAGCAGCGGCAGGAGCGAGGCTGGCGGTCAGACTCGCGCAACGCAAAAGCGGCGGCACTACTCTTCAACTCTCCAGCGTATCGCGGTCAGCCTGGTGGTCTGTTGCACGACGTTCTAGCCGGGCCGAGCGGAGGCATGCTCAAGGTGCAGCATCCCGGTTCATCCGGCAAGACGAGCGGCAAGTCTATCGCAGCAGAGGACGAGATCTGCAGACCGACGGGGCAGATCGAGGATGCGTGCTGCGACTACGAGACGGTGGAGCGACGGATGAACACTGCCAAATTCTTTCAGACGTTGCAAGGCTTGGTGGAGACGAGGTACTTTAGGTATTACAAGGTGGATCTGTTCAAAGACTGCCCATTCTGGTACGAGAATGGTCTGTGCATGAACAGAGCTTGCGCAGTAGAGAAGGCGGAAGAGGTGAGTGTCGCTCCAGGGGCCATACATGCACGCTGCTCTTTCCCTTGACACAGCGCGCACTCAATCGCTGATGAGCTACCTCACTCCTCAGGACGAAGTACCAGACCAGTATAGAGTGTCTCACCTGTCCTCACTCTCCACTGCCGATCACGCCGAGGTCTTTCCACCCGCGGTGCAGGGCGAGGATGACTCCCTCAGTGGATCCAGCTGCTCTTGCCGCGAGACGGACTTTTGTCACTGGGAAGACGAGGAAGAATCTCCTGAAGCATCTTGGGTAGATCTCGTCAAAAATCCCGAAAGATTTACGGGCTATGCGGGAAAGTCGGCGCAGCGCGTTTGGCGCTCCATCTACGAAGAGAATTGCTTTGGCGCCCCAGGGGCAGGAGCCGCCTTGTTGCCCTCGTCATCGTTGGGCTACGTGAGCAAGAGTCAGCTCAGCTCGCCTGCAGGGCTGCCCAATTTGATGAGCAACTTGGCCTCTCCACCAGATGCAGGAGCGTCAGAGCAGTGTCTAGAAAAGAGAGTCTTCTATCGCATCATCAGTGGTCTGCACGCCAGCATCAACATTCACCTGTGCCACGACTACTTGCTGGACAACAAGCAGTGGGGACCCAATCTGGAATGCTTCGTCACTCGCATCGCTCAACATCCCGAACGGCTGCAGAACGTATACTTTAACTACGTCCTGCTGCTCCGCGCTCTGGCCAGAGCAGGCGATTACGTCGACGCCTTTGTGCTGCGGCCGGGAGACGCGATCGCCGAGCTCGAAACGCGCACACTCCTGTCCAGCCTTGTCTTGCAAGCCAGATCATGTCCGCCGAGCTTTGACGAGGGAACAATGTTTGCGGGACCGGATGCCAAAAATCTCAAAGTGGAGTTCAAGGAGAGGTTCAGGAATGTGTCGAGAATCATGGATTGCGTGGGCTGCGACAAGTGCAGATTGTGGGGAAAATTGCAGGTCAATGGCATTGGCACCGCATTAAAAATCTTGTTTGGCCACGACCGCAGCGATTTCGAGTAAGTAGGGATGCGCAGTGCCCACAGTGTCTGAGCCGCGTCTTTTGCTAACATTTGCATGCAGTCCCGCACGCAATCCCGAGCTTTTGGCCAGGAGCGAACTCGTCGCGCTGATCAACACTGTACATCGCTTCGCAGAGAGCGTGAGTGGTGGGGTGCGGATGCTTAGCGGCGCTTTGGCTGACGCACTTGCCACTGCTTGCAGCTGCGAGCTGTAGCGACATTCAGAGACATGTATCAGGACCAACTTTCAGCGGACAAGAGCGCCGACTCGGTCCAGCAAGCTTCAAAGGCCCAATCGCCTGCGGAGCAAGTCCAAGGTCTCAGCACTGGGCACAGCAACGTCCCTCAGGAGCCCTCCGCTGCCCCATCTTCGAGCTTCGGATCAGAAGTGCCGCAATTCGCGCGGGCACCTCGCTCGAGCTGGACCGCTACCGGCAATCACACCAAAGCCGACATTCAGCGGGATGGCTTCAGCGTGTTCGAAAAAGCGCTGCAGGCATGCGAAGCATCCTGGGCTTTGTGCGTCGCTTGGTTGGCAAACGCCTGGCAGAGGGTCTTGGCTGTCAAGGATGTCGTGGTGACCCCCTACGCCGCATTCGGACCGAGATCCGGTCCAGCTCGAAAGCAGGACGAGTTGTAAGGCGCGTCCCATGCCAGCACCCTTTTTGCAATGTGGCTGCTTGTGCAATTTTGTAATGTTATCGCATGCAATGTTTGCAAGCAGTGTGCGGCGTCATGTACCGGTATGGAGCATGTCCGTTGGGGCGGTCGAGTGGACTTGATCGGATTGCCCAAGTACGGAACTTTTTGCGTGGGCGACGCTATCGTGCGAGACGAAGCGGCGTGTGCGCGCGCGCGATGCAGCGAACTTCGCAACTGCGCGATACACGCCGACCGAGCTGATGATGAACGCGCGCACAACAGAACACTATCGACCGTCCTTGCACCTTTCTCACCTGACCCAATCACCTTCCTGCTTCGAAGCATTGCTGTCAAGATCGTGTTCATCACCGAACGTAGCTAGCGCTGAAACGCACCAGACAAATCACGTGGCTACGACACGCGCGCTCTCCCTCCTAGCATCACAGACACTCGACCAACATGTCGGATTGGGGTGAGTAGCAGCGAGCGCAGGATGCACAAAATCGCAAATTGCGGCAAAAGGGCTGGCCTTGGCTCGAAAATGTGCTCGCTTGCGATGCCGTGCGTGATGCGGATGTATGCGCTTAGCAGCCGCACATCACCACCCCTTTTTCTCGACGCCAACTCGCAGACGCATCATCCGATGATGGGGCAGCTTCAAAGCCCAGCGTCAAACCCGCCGCTGCGCCGGTGGCCAGGAGAGGCAAGTTCGACGATGAAGATGTAGAGGAAGAGGTCAAGGTGAGTGAGGCAAGTCCCCCTTCAAGTACGTATACAAGGGGCATCGAGCTGACGCGCTAGCGAGTTGTCCGCACCCGCTAGGATGACTGGGAAGAGGAAGACGAGAAACCCGTGCCGGCGCCTTATGTGCCTGCACCCAAGAAGAAGGGAAACTTCAAAAGCAAGATTGCAGAAAAGGAAGCCGAGGAGAGGAGAAGGGCCGAGTTGGGAATCGGCGTGAGTGCGGGGAAGCGGCAGGGCGACTGAATGCGCTCATGTGCTGATGGCTGATGTCGTTTGCGCTTTTCACATTTCCACCTTTACAGTCTGATGAGGAGCTGGAAGAGGAGGAGGAAGAGGATCCCGCAGCAAAGCGAAAGGCGGAGAGAGATGCGCAGCTCAAGGCGGACGTCGATAATGCGGCCAATTTGCTAGGCGTGACAAAGGTCTCCGGTGCCACCTCTTCGGGTGCCGACGCTAGCGGACTGGGCTCGCTCAAGAGCGCCAAGCCAAATACGAAGGAGGAGTGGGAGAAGCACGCTTTGGACATCTTCAGCCAGCTCGTCAAGCCTTTGAGCTCTAGACCGGGCTACGACAAGCACTTTGTGCCCGCCCTTTGCAACGCTCTGGGTGGTCCTGACGCTGGTCTGAGGGATGTGGACATGAGAAAGCTGGGCAACAGATGGAGAGAGCTGGCAGAGGAGAAGGTGAGGTGGGACAAGGAGAGCAAAAAGTTGGGAGGAAGGAAGCCGGCTGCTGCTACTGCTGCCAAGGCCAAGCCAAAGACTGTGGGCACATCCAGCGCAAAGAATGTGTGAGTGATGTCGACTGTACCGACACTTTCTGGACGTCAGAAGCGCTGCAAAGAGCCGGCGTCGGCGAAGGCGCTGCTGAATCTCATGACACTCTTCGCACATCTGACACGCCCTCGCCCTGTCTTGTTCCCACAGCATCGATACGAGAGCATACGGCGACGAGGCGCTGGATGATGGAGACGACTTGGACTTTATGTGATCGCTTGGGCGCGCCAAGGACGTCATAGAGCCGAAAGGGGGGCAGTACAGCGGGACGCGAAGGGATGGGTCACCCTAGAGGCTTAGGCACGGGCGTTCACGGGGCCGAGACTTCACCTCAGCTGGAGTTTGCCAATGTCTCGTTCTATCGCAAGCTGATTCCTGCCGCATGTATGCTAGCAAAAGGTTGAGGCGGCGGTGCCAATAGTCACTCTTGCAGCTCGACGCTGCGATCAGCATCAAAATCGGCAGCTCGTCACTCTTGCGACTTGTGATTTGCCAATCATGCTCGCTAGACGTCGAGTCGAACGCGTCCCTATGGTGGCTACTTGATCTTCGATCATTGGGCTTTCGGTGTTGGTCTACTGCGTGAAGCGAGAACAAGTCGATGTGAGTCTGAGTGAAAGTTAGAGTTTCATTTGGAAATCATGATTTGTTTGTAAGTTACGTATCACGAGACCCGCAACGTGAGCTCGGTGCCCGCGAACGCCCGCCCAGCATAGAAAAGTGCCAATGTGAATGTGATTCGTGATTTTTAAAATCGCCCACAGCAAAGGCGCAGTTTTCACGTTCTTAGCGTCGATTGATTGATCGCTCGTGCTGGGTGACGGGAATAGGCGGGCGTGTCTATCTGCAGCGTGTGTACGGTACGGCGGGCGGTGCACGACGACCGCCTGCTTGCGCGTGCTGCTGCTCGCTGATGCCTGCATGCATGCATGCAGCAAGCAGGGCGACAAAGAAGCCGAAGCCGATCAGCGCTTTTGTGAGCGCGCGCGCGCGTTTACCCAAGCAAGCAAGCAAGCCGTGATGCATGTGATGCGGCAATTGAAGCGGCAGCAGCAGCAGCACCTGCTCGCGGCGAAGAGGAAGAAGATCGACGATGACAACAGCAGCAGCAGCTAGGCAGCAGCTAGCATAGCATCAGCTAGCAAAGAGAATCACGAATCGTGAATCGTGAATCGTGAATCAAGGGTTGCGTGTCTCGACGCACTCACGTCATCTCCAAGACTCACATCTCACATGAGACTCACACTCGATTCACTCACCTAACTTCACGCTTGACTAGCAACTCTATTGTCGCTGTCCCTCGTGTACCCTACAACGTCTTGCTCTTCGCCAGCCAGCCAGCCAGCCAGCCAGCCAGCCGACCGCCCGGGCCTTGGCACAACATCGGCGCACTTTGCACTCCATCAATCCTTTGGATCGCATACACTCGGCGGGGCAGCCCAGTAATATCGACGGGTTGCTGTACGAAAGAGCCAACGCTGGAGTGGAGCTTTTTATCGCAAGGGCCAGAGCCAGCATCTCTGCGTCTACCTTGGCCGTCTCTCGAGTGTGTATGCAGCACGCTAGACCAGCCACAACAGTCCTTACTCGCTTCTCTGGCCAAGCAGTCGCTCCTTGCTCGCCCACCACTCGCGCGTTCGCGCTCGCACAATGCAAGCCGACCCTGGAGCGGGTCCGAGTAGAGCGACGAGTTCTTCGTCTGCGTCGTCGTCGTCATCGTCTGCGTCGTCATCATCACCATCAGCTCCGAGCAGCGCATCCTCCCGATCTGCTCACGCTTTCTGGGTCCGATCACCCCTAGAGCGCGGCTTGTTGCGTGAACCTTCATCCGATGCTCATGCCGCCTCTGCATCTTCCTGTCCAACGGACCAGCGCAAACACAGAGGGGTCAATCTCAAAGCCCAGGAGCGCGAGTGTGCCGGTAGTGAGAGCGATGGCCATGGAAGGAGCGCACTGAGGGATCAAGGCACACTGGAGGGTTTAACCAAAGTGTACAGAACCACGACCGCTTGGATAGTGGGCAGAAAATTGGACAAGCGAGAGGTGGATGAGCTGCTGTTCAGTGAGTGGCTCGGCTCGGACGCGCACCGCTAGAGGTGCGATGGATGACCATGCTGGGAGAGCGCATACATGCTGCCTCTATGTCATGTCGACCGGTCCTCGTGCTTTCCACGGCATCCAAGCAAGCTCACGCTGGCCTGACGCGCTTCTCGTTAACCCCGCGCGCACACTCGCAGGATATCGGACAGTGGCATCAGCCGGCACCGCTTCCCTGGTCAGCACAGCAGCGGCTTTCCCTGTGAGTGGAGCATAGAAATTACAAATGAGACTCTCCGAAAGCGTCTCGCCTCGTCTCGCTCTTCGCTTAGAGGGCTGCAGAGCGACCAAGCAGGGGTGCGTGCGGCAATGGCAAGGCTCACATCTCCCTCTCCTTTTCTCTCTCTCTCTCTCTCTCTCTCTCTCTCTCTCTCTCTCTCTCTCTCCGCGCCTTTCCGCGCCTCCTTTTGCTCAGTTCGATTCGCTCAAATCGCGCTTGCAGGTCAAGTATTACCCTTCCATTTGGGCGTGCGGCAGAGCGGTTTTGAAGGAGGAAGGTCTCAAAGGCTTCTTCAGAGGTGAGCGAGCTTGAGTGAGGATGACGCGTAATGTGCCTCGCGTCGCGTCGCGCCAAGCTTCAGCAATCCGAAGTTGCGACGTCGCAGTGATGCTGTTTGGCAGGTGCTGATAATGCTCATGCGCGGCGAAAAGCGGGCGGCGGCGAGGGGCACGCCAAGCGTGGTTGCCGCCTCATTCCAGCTGACCAACCTCCGACGCTTGATGTCCCCTCTCTGCAGGGGTCTGGATTCCACTGATTACCATCAGCTTTGTTCGCACATCATCCTTTTCTATATACGTCTCGACGAAGGAAGCGCTGCATCGTAGAGGCGTCTTCGCTGAAGCTCCCAACAATCTGGTGCACACTGCGTTGAGCGGTGCTGCGGGTGGAGCTACAAGCGGGGTACTGATTAGGTGCGTGTCGGTCTAGCCACTGATGTCACAGCTCGGTGCTAGCAGCGATCGGCTTAAGCCTGCACCACGTGCCGTCAACATCGCTCTGTGCCGCCCGCTGACCCGACCACTGCCCTGTCTGACCTTCGCGCAGCTGTGGTTCAGCGCCTTTCGAGCTGGTCAAAGTCCAGCGGCAATTAGAGTACCTCACGGCTGTGCAACAAGGCCTGATTAGCAGTAGCAGCGACAGCAAGGGAGGCAACAAGTATAGGGCTCAATCCGGTTTCCAAGCTGCTAGCAACATCTGGAAGAATCATCGAGGCCCGCGAGGTTTCTACCTCGGCTTCCCTCTGCACATTTGCAGGGATACGCTGGGAACGGGTGAGTCGATAATCTCGTGGCGCTGATGGAGCGGAAGAGGCGCTCATTGGACGCATCGGGACTTGCTTCTGCAGCCCTCTACTTTGGCTTCTACGACACCATTAGAGCCTTGGTCGGCCGACATACTACCACCAAGCCCGGCAGCGGAGGCTCGCCTGAGTTGTGGGGCTTGCCCGGACCGGTCGTTTCCTTCGCGTCAGGATCAACGGCTGGTATCGCATCTTGGTTGCTGGGTGAGTGCATGGTGGATCGAGCTCATCATCGAGTCGCAGAGTCATGCTGACCAAAAGGCTCGAGCATTTAACACACCGAGCAGTCTATCCGGTGGATCTTCTCAAGACAAATGTGCAGCAGCGCGCGCTCTCGAATCACCCCCAGCAACTTACGGGGTGGCAGCTGTTTCAGCACTTGATGAGGGAAAAGACGAGTCCCAGCGGATCTGCAGAGGGCGGATCGATAAGGAGATTCCTGAGGCTCTATAGAGGATTGGGCGTCTCGGCACTTAGGAGCTTTGTAAGCCACGGACTCACGTGGAGCCTGATCGAGACTATCCAAGCCAGGATCGACGAGAGGACGAGATATATGCGCGAAGGCGTGTAAAGCTTCGCCTGCCACCTGTTCCCACCCTCATGCGCCATCTAGACTCTTTAGCCACCTCTCCGACGCGACGGTCTTGCATTACCATGAATAGAAAAGCATAATCAAGGTCTGGACGAGCGCTTTGCTGGGCTGTTTATGGCAGATGGGTGCGCCGACATTACGCCTTGGGCAGGTTAGGACCAGCGCCTCTAGGCAGCGTCTTTCTTCGAGGCGGCGGTTGAACGATCGACGACTGCAACAGAGCTTTTGTGGTTCGTCTTGAAGGGTTTGCAATGGCCATCGGACGTGAATGCGAGGCAAGCGGCGTGGAAGGCGCCACTTGCTCGCGCAGAACAGCGAGCATTGAGAAAAAATGCGACGCAAGAGACGCGCGGGGGAGGTGTCTGGGGTACGAGTGGACGGGGAAGCGCAGGACCTGCGAAACGTTTTGGCGACATTTGCGATGGCCTATGGTATGGTGACGGTGAGCAGAGTCTCTGTTGTGGAAAGCAAATATGAGTCGGTCAGGAACTGTTGCGACAGCGAGAGCCGGATTCTGAGGAGCTTGCTGGACGGGCCGAGCGTCGCGGGAAAGCGTTGGAGAAGTCCGCGCACGATCAGTCTGAGTGTGGAGCCGGACGTCACGTTTGATGCCCGGCAAGATGTTGCGTCGTGTAAAATAGGAATCGCGTAGCGCTGTAGAGAGACGCGAGCCTGTCCTCTCCCCCCCTCTTTTCCGCAGCCGTGCAGTGCTTCGCATCGCTCCCATCGCCGTCGATTACGATCGGAATGATTTGATGGACGCGTATACGACCTGCCCTCCCTCCCACAGGCTGAGATGAAGCTCCGGCTTTTCGCAACACGGTAGATACCTGATGACCGTATCGCATCGTGATTGAAGAGACATCGAGAGTGGTCACCGATGTGAGCACGGCCAGGTCCCCTTCTGCGCGGGCGTTTGAGATGCTTCCGTCTCTTCTCACAGCGATTCAAATGACCATTCACGTGATTCACGATTAGCGGCATGCATGCATGCATGCATGCATGCATGCTGTCTGCAGCATTGCAACATGTTCAGCTGCCAAAGTCACGAGTCGGTCTGCTGGATTGCTGTAGCAATAGGTCAGTGACTGCATCGCTCCACGATAGACGTCCCGCAGAAGAGCGGAACGCTGCCGAGCCTGGCTGGCGCAATCGTAGCGCATCCGCTTCCGGATTATTGCTCGTTCGAGTGACAAGTTTGGAGATTTGCGGAAGGTTAGGGGTTCAAGTCCCCTGTTAGGTTTTTTCAATGGCTGCAACATTGCAGGCGCAACGCAACGCCATTGTTTCCCTTTGCACGCCATATAACACAATTGGCAGTAGACACATTTCCTTCATCATCAAGAAAGAACAAATGCTCCTTACCGAATGAACACGATTACAACCACCGGAATGCTGATTTTTCGCAGTGTGCGCTCCGTTGCGCACTCGCGCGCGCGCGCGCCCGCGGCAACAATCTACGCGATGAGAATCACTGAATGTCCGCGCTGACATACCTTCCTTAACATACGCGCACCCGAATAGGCGGCTATACGCCGTGATAAACAACAGCCCGACTCGTGACTGCGGACAGCATCGAGGCACAGGAGCGGTGTAGCCTCCTACGTGACGAGAGGCGCAGATTCTCTAGATTACTTTGCGCCCCGACTGCTTCTCCGCGCATTTCTTGAGCCGCTTGGGGCTGTGCATGGTCCCTCGCTCACTGAGGGTTTCTCTGCCTTGGCGCCACATCGCGGATCGGCAGACGGCGCGCTGACGCACTTGCTGTCACACGCACATCCCGTGCTTCGCCATGTCACTCGCGACTCCGCCTACAGCATCCAAGCCCTCCCCTTTACGAAGGCTGACTGACGCTTCATTCACGATTGAGAGCACCAAGAGGATGATGCTGCATGACCGCAACCATCCACCAACGCGAGCACCCAGATCCGGGCCCTCCCCTCTGACGTACCGCAACGACCGTACTACCGCACCGGAAGCAAAGACAAGTGCTTTCCACATGCAGGGTGGGCATGCGAGGCACAACACGCGACTTCATCCACCGAACTCAGCATGAAGCACAAGCCCTGAGAGCGATTTCAGAGTTTTGCGCAACCCATAGCGCATCGTGGCAGGTCTTGCCTCTCCGAGGTCATTCGTTGGATATGGTTGCACCGTCGTTGCGTGCGCAAACTCAGCCTGTACGCGCAGCAGTAGCTTTGTCGCTTATTCGCTCCGTGGATTTGACGCTTACAAAGTACATTTGTCGCTGCCAGGGATACACTCGCAGTCAGCGAGTATCACGAGCATACATTCGGAACGAACGCCTGCCTCTTGATGTCTTTGCGCGTCGTTACCAAGACCACGGAGCAGCGTTTCACATTCAGATCAGGCAGTCTCCAACTTAGGGCCCATCGAATACAGCACAGCGCATGAACAACGGCTACAAACCACTGCATCACCGCGCAATCGTCACTGAACATCAAAGCAGCTGAGCAACGAGCACAGAATGGCCACTGACCATGAGAGACGCCGCATCACGAATCGCATCTCTAGGGAATTGCGCTGAGACCGCACGTGATCCGCATTACGGTTGCTCGAAAGTATCTCTGTCGGCCGGCCAAATTTTTAGCGCAGCTCTACGGACCTCGACCTTCATGCAAGCGCTTCGATGCGACGATCGGGTGTGTATACCAGGCATTGCTCCTTTGCGGCAGCCGGGAACTGATGGCAAGCTGATCACCCGACGTTCATCAAACAAAGGATCTGAGTTCCTTTTCTTCTTAGGGCACACGGGGCAGCAAAGATGTTTGTCGCACCTGCGAGCGCTCGAACACAGACGAGAGCTCTCGACATGCGGGTGAAGCTAGTCGCTCGGCCATTAGCAGGTGACATGAATGAATTGACGGGAACACAAACACAGGAGGGCGACACTTGATCAGAGCTAAGCGGGTAGTCGGGTTGATCCCTGCCGCAGTGAGACCTTGAGTTCTGGGACTCGCGATCAAGCTTCAACTTTACGCGCTGCTCGTCGCACATCTACGGGAGCGCTGCTCGAGAAGTCAACAAGCTGCGGCTTGCTGTACTTGTGCCGGACAAGTTTCGTAGGACCACAACCAGGTATCTTCAAAAGTGGCGATACTGCTGAGTCATGATCGTTGCGCGGTTCACCTGGCCGGGAGTGAATTCGTTGGCGCAAGAGTCGTCCGCGTAATCCATGATGTTGTGGATCGGGTCGAGACCCGGCATCTGTGGGCAGGTGTCCTTGCCCTCAGGACAACCCTTTGACTGCTCCCGCTCTGCTGGGGTGTCGCCGACTTGATCGCCTCCGTCGCAAAATCCTTCAAAAGGATGTTCGAGGCCCACCCAATGGCCAGTCTCGTGACTGATGGAGCGGCCCATATTAAAGCTCGGAATTGTGCCGCCTGGGACGGTTCGGTAGTCTACTATGATGCCGTCGCTATCCGGATCGTCCTGGTAATCGGTAGGGAAGCTGGAGTAACCGACCAGCCCGTCATCGTACAGGTTGGTCGTGTAAATGTTGAGCGTCTCTACTCCTCCCTTCTTCAAGGTTCTCTGCATCACGCGCTTGGCAGCTTCTCGCGGAAACGCGTTGTTGAACCAATCTGCATTCGTCACGACGCTTGCCGAGGTCAAACGAAATTGAAATGGCATGCCTGCCCTGGCGTAGTCGCTGTTGAGCTTTGACATCTGTGCAGCCTGCACGTCTGGGCTGATCGAGCCGCGTGTGCCATCCGTGATGATGTGCCAGGCGACGGGGACAGTGGTGACGCCGACGAGCGAGGCGCTCGTGCTGCTGCTATTGCTCGCCGCCGCTTAGGGTTAGGGTTAGGGTTAGGGTTAGGGTTAGGGTTAGGGTTAGGGTTAGGGTTAGGGTTAGGGTTAGGGTTAGGGTTAGGGTTAGGGTTAGG